>NC_091803.1:10906411-11209442 GCF_041296235.1 Equus asinus | reverse complement strand
TGGTGGCCCCAGGCAGCCAGCACGGGCGCCAGGGTCGCCGGCAGGACAGGAGAAGGCGCAGGTCCCTGCTCCCGGGGGCGGGGCCCGGGCGGTGGAGACCCCGACGGGTGCACGGAGGGAGGCGGCCGCCAGGGGCCCTCACCTGCCCATGCTCTGGTGAGCCCGCGGCCTCCCGCAGTGCAACGGCCACTTCCTGGCGGCGGCGGCGGCGGCGGCTCCCCAGCCTGCGGGGCTCCTGGCGCGCGCATCGGGAAGGCCTGGCGGCTGCTCCCGCGCGACACTGCCCAGCCGGCGGCGGCGGCGGCGGCGGCGGCGGCGCCCGGCTCCCAGGCCCGCGGAGCTCAGGCTGACCTGGACTTTCTGGTCGCTGCGGCGGCGGGTCCCCAGGCCCGCGGGGCCAGCCGCGCCGCCCCCGCGCCCCGCGCCCCGCGCCGGGGCAGGAGCGCACGGCAGGCCCAGGGCGCGGCGCGCAGCCGGGCCTCGGCCGCCGGCCCCGAGTCGGGCCCCGGGGACGACGTTCCGCCGGGCTCAGCGGGGCTGGGGGCCGCGCGCTCCACGAGCACCTCTGGGTCCTTTCCCCGCTCCACCGCCCGCTCGACGCATGGGGAAGACTCCCTTCCACGACCAGAGCCCGCCCCGCGCTGACAGAAGCGGGCGCACAGCGTGCACGCGGTGTGCCACACCCCGCCTGTGGCGCCCGAGAGCCCCCAGACTCCTCCCGGGGACCGCTTCTCCAGGCAGGGCCGCAGGAAGAGGGGGGCGAGGCGGCGGGGCAAGGACCCCGGCGACTGTGTGGGGGATGGCAATGGTCAGGGTGCTCAGGAGGGTCGTGCTTCCGCGCAGGGGGCCGACGTGTGTCCGAAGACACTCGTCGGAACTCTGCAGGTGGAGGCGGGTCCCCACCTACCTTGGCCCTCCGAGTGTTCTCCAAGCCGGCTGGGAAAAGCCCCGGCCGCAGGACAGGAGGGAGCGTGGGAGGCGCTCGGCGGCATTCAGAGCCCTGGGGTCCTTCCTGCCCACACGCGCTGCCACGCGCACAGGTGGCGGTGGTGTGGGGATGGCGGCCTTCAGCGCGGCGGTCTTGGCGGGCGGCCCCAGGGGGCAGGAGGGCCGCCTGGCCCCCGGGGGCGGCACTGAAGCAGAGGGAGAGGGGGGCCCACCGCCGTGGTGGGAAGCCCTGGGGTGGAGCGGAGGCCCACGGGGCTGGCGGTGGGGGGTGGGTGGGGGGCGGAGCGGGGCACGCGGGTCAGGAGGTGGCCATGGGTGAGGGCCGGGCGGCAGGCCTCGCGGTTGCGGGCAGCCCCGCCCCTCCCCTCCGGGAGCCCGAGCCCAACGGTTGGAGCCCGCGCCCCGCCCAGGCCCCGCCCCCAGGCCGCCGGCCCGCCGTCGCCTAGCAGCGCCTGGCTGTGATTTGACTCTTAGCCTCGCGCAGCCGCCGGGGCCCTGACACTTGGCGGGACTGTCCGACTGGGCTGGACGCTCTTCGCGGAGCGCACCAGGTCAGTGCTGTGACCCGCAGCGATGGCCTCCTGGTTTGGCCGCCTCGGCCTCGGCCTCGGCCTCGGCTCCGGCTTAGGCCATTCCCTGGGGCGAGTGGGCGGCAGTGTGGCTTCCCTCCCCGCACACCTCTCTGACTCCACCAGAGGTGTGCTGAGGAAGGGGACGCCAAAGCTGCCAGACTTCCCCGACTCGGGGAGAAAGGAGACGGAAGCCATTCAGGCGACCGGACCACCCGAGCAGGAGAGACCGGCAACTCCAGCTCGGAGAGACACCGCAACGCTGCAGGAAACCCTCGAGGAAGGAGACACGAGGCTCGCCTCCCTGCAAGAAGAAGGCAGTCACCTGAGGGAAGAACTGGAGCCACAGAGACAACAACGGGCTCGAGCCGCTCCAGTGGTTGACCCGAACACCCTCGACGCCGTGACACAACTAGAATCTGAGGTGTCTCCACTGGAAGGGATCGAAGGTCACCTGGAGGAGGAAACCCAGCATCCTCCAAGGACCACTGAAGAGCAAAAGCAGAGGAAGGCACTGAAACTTGGGACCGAAAAGACGACCCCTCTGACCGAGCGGCTTGATGAGCCGGACGAAGATGAGACCGGGCCACGAACTCAGACGATCCAGCCGCAAGACTGGGAGAGCCAGGGCCTCCCCGCTCGCCTAGCTTCGGCTGCCTCCGTCCAGGATGCGGGGGGCCTCCAGCAGCAACTGCAAGCCTATGCTTTGGAAAGGGAACGAGTGTTGGCCGTTTTCGACGAGAAGGTGAGGGAAAACAGCCAGCTGAAAAGGGCGTATCACGCAATGATGGACCTGCTGGTGGCCAAAGAAGCAGAGCTCGGGAAGCTGCGAGGCGAAAATCAGACACGGCGCCCTCGAGCTGACGGCGGCGGGGAGGACATGTTTCGAGAAGCGATCCGGCACTTATCACGCCTCGTCCGAGCCAAAGACATTGAAATCGGTGCCTTGAGCCAGAAATGTCAGACTTTACTGACCATCTGGCAAACGTCCGACGCTGGCCATGAGGTTCGGGGCGTGGACGCGAACCAGTTGGAGGAGCTTCTCCGGGAACGGGACACGTTGAAGCAGCGGGTCAACGTGCTGGAGGAGTGGCAGCGGCTGGTGCTGACCGAGGTGCACAATCTGCAGCGGGAGTCATCCCAACTTCAGAAGGAACTCCCACCACTCGAGGCACGGGCCTTAGTGGACAGCGAGGAGAAGTCTCGGCGACAGATGCACCCTGCCGCCCCGTTGCCCCGTTCTCAAGGGGATGCGACCCAACTCCGGCTCTTGGGGAAGAGACTGGCACAGATGCAGCTCGGCCTAGAGCAGCTCTGCAATGCCGAGGAGGTTCTCTTGGGTCCACCCGACCTCACGTCACCACAGCCGCCCGCCGCGTCGTCGCGGACTTGCGAGGCAGCCGGCTCTCAGGAGGCAATTAAGTCCGAGGCGCTGGGCGAGCCTTCGAAAGGGCCGCCAGCAGAGATGGAAGCCTTAAGGCGAGCCACGGAGGAAAAAGACGCAGCCATCAGAAGCCTCCAGGAGGAGACTCAGAGACTGTCCGAGGCGATGGCCGCCACCTCGGAACTGGAGAGAGAACGGCAGGCACAGACGGATTCCGAAATTCAGCGGCTCAAGGAGAAACAAGAGGCTTTGCAGAACACGCTGGAGGACAAAGAGCTCTTAATCGAGGCGCAGAGGGAGGAATTCCTTTCTCTGGGGGAAGACCTCACGACCCAAGCGAGCGAAAACGAACTTTTGAGGCAGGCGGTGACAAACCTGAAGGAGAGGATAGGCCATCTGGAAGCGGATGCGTGCCAAGTCAAACAGGAAAATGCAAAACTGCTGGAAAGGTCCAGGGAGAAGGACGCCGAAAACCAAGCCTTACAAGAGACGAACATGCGCCTCTCTGTGACGCTGAGGGAGAAGGAATTCGAATGCGTCTCCGTGAAGAAGGCGGCTCTGGCTTTTGAGTGCCTCCTGAGAGAAAAAGAACAGGGCCGGGCTGGGGAATTAGGCCAGCTTCTCAATGCAGTGACCTCCATGCAGCAAAAGAGCATTCTCTTTCAGCACGAGAGAGATGAGGCGGCGCTGGCGCTGAGACAGGAACGAGTGGAAAACTGCGCCCTGCGGGAGGAGGTTCGCCTTTTGCGGGACCAGGAAGCGCGCTTAGGCCAGGAGCTGGGGAGGTCTCGGACGCAGGCTTCAGAATGCGAAGACGCGCATCTCCGGGCAGCGCGGCTGGCAGGAGACAGAGCGGCTCAACTCAGGAGGAAAGTCACGGCGCTAGAGGAGAGGCTCCTGTCATCTTCCCGCGCCATGCAGAAGGCGAGCCAGCGGGCCGCTGCCCGGCTCGGGTCCCTGCAGGAGCAACTGACTGCGGTCACCCAGCAGAAAGAGGAGACTGCCCTCCAGCTGTCCGCCTCCCGGGAAGCAGAGAAGCAGCACGCCGGAGCCCTGGCCAACCTGAAGGTGGTCCTGGCCGAATGGATGCAAAAGGCAGACGGTCTGGAAGGGAAGCTGAGGTCGCTGCAGGGACGGCTGGAGAGAGCGCAAGCCGCCTCGCGCCTGCAGGAGGAGCAGATCGGAGAACTGCAGCGACAAGACGAGGCCCGACAGGAAGTGCTGGAGGACGTCCAAAAGAAGTGGACCGACTTAGTGAGCACCCTGGAAGGAAAAGCAGACAAGGCCCTCCTGAGAAAGCTCTTCACGGACGCCTTGCAAAGCGCCAGACACGAACGCCGGGAAGCCTTCCGACGGATGGGAAGCACCCTGGGTGTGGAAAGGGAGGCAATGGAGCAGTTGCTGCAGGAAGAGCAGGGCGGCCTTACCGGATGGGTGACCGGGCGGCTCGGATCCCGCAGTGCCCCCGACACGCCTCGGAGACCCAGCCAGCAATCCGAGCTCAAGAGTTCCTTCTCGGAGCTTTGGGTGAATTTTCTAGAAGCTGAGTCTCGGGGAGCTTCTCCCCCACGACAGCTCCCCGCTCAGCCCAGGAAGCGTCCCGAAGCACCCGCCGGGAAGAGACTGGCTAAGAACGTGCCAGCTCTTCTGAGACCCGCCCTCGCAGCCACCCCCAGAAGATCGGACGGGAATCCCTGCTCCCCAGCCGTGTCTCTCATTGACCCACCCGGCCCCGGAACCGGAGGGTCTGGGCACCTTCTCTTAGACGCCGTGACCGACGTCGTGCCCAGGGGCACACCTTGGCTGCTGCCACCCGCCAAGAGTGCTGCCGGGCTGCTCCAAGGCCTGTCCAAGCCCTAGAGGCTCCCCAAGCCGCAGAGGAGACGACGGCGCTTTCAGGAAAGCCGGTCCCCCGCTGTGGGTTCCTTAGCACGAAGTGGCCTTGTGCTAAAGGTCACAGGTTTCTCTGCGGCTTTACTGGAGCTTTCAAAGAAATAGCTATGGCTCACCCTTTCAAAAGGGTGTCGCTGCAGGTGGTCACCCAGCTTAAAGCGGACGGATGTCACTTCTCTGGAGAGCAGTGGGATCGCAGGCTGTGGGCCAAGGACGCTTCCGATTCTGTTTGCCACGCTGTCACCGTCTCCGAGGAGCTGGGGGGCGTGGGGTGGGGGGTGGGGGTTGGGTCTGGGAGGTGGGGGGGTTGCGGGCGGGTGGGGGGTGGGGGGGTGGGAAGGGCGGGGGTGGGGGGAGGGCGGGGGTGGGGGGAGGGGGGCGTTTATTGAGCTTTCCCTCGGGGAGCGGGAACCTAACTTGCCTTAGTGCTGCAGAATCAGAAAGCGCGCGAGGGCGCCCACTCCCGGGACAGTAGGAAGAAAGGGGAAGGGCACCAACGTGCAAGGGGCAGGCATCCAAACTTCAGGAGGAAAGCTTGGTTTCCCCCGGCTCGGCTTGGTCCTCCTCCTCTTTCCGCTGCCTGGGAAACCGCCCTCGGGTGCTCTCTGGCCTCTGGGACAGACAGGAAAGAAAACTCCTAAGCAGGGGAGGATCTTATTCCCTGACTCGCTTTTGGTTGCAAAGCCAGTCACCTGACCTCAGAGATCTTTGCAAGGGTTTACGAACTGCATCTTGTTGTTTTCCAAAGCAGGGGTCTGTGGTCTGTGGTCCGGATGGACACCGACTGACTGAACCGGCGCCTCGCGATGGGCATGGAAGCCGCTTCCGCCCCCAAGCCCATCAGAGGGCCGTGGTCAACGCCCTCCCCCCGCCCCGTTTCCTCAACAGCCCCTCCAAATCTCCATCGCCTGCCTCAAGCGGGATCGTCCTCATACCGTTCGGGACCCGAAGAGATCAGAGGCCAGCTAGTCAAGAACTCTCCGTTTCCCGCACCCCCCCACCCCCGTTTGAACGTCCCTCTATTTCTCTCCACCCACCCCTCCCCTTTCCCTTTGGTTTTCCAGGAAGAGGGATTCAGCTTGGCAGTTCCAGGGGCCCGGCTCCACGTGGGGTGCCCTGGGAACCATCTGCTCAGCCTCCCCCAAAGATCTCCTTCCCTCAGTTTGCCAGCTGCTTTCTCTTCGGCCCGTCTCTTTCCTTAAGCCGCTGAGCACACCCAAGTCTCTCCCGGCATCCACACCTCTCCTTTCTGCTCCTCCACCACCGCCTTCTCTGTCTACCTTTCACGGCTAAGCTGCTGCCAAAAGACCTCGACTCCTCTCCTCGTCAGCCATCCAGTCATCGCCTCGTCTCTCACCGGCTCCTCGAAAGACTCCCCAAATCTCGTGTCGCCGTCCCGTCCTGGCAAGAGGCCAGGGCACGCCCTTCGGTTCCTTCGTCTTCCTAAACTCCCTGTGGTGTCTGAGGAATGCTGCCCACGTCTTCAGTCTCTGCAAGTTCTCTCCACCCTCTTTCTCTGGGGGATGGCCCCCTCCCCAGGTGCCCTTCCTAACCTCAGACCCCTCTGTCTCACTTTCCTCTGCGGCTTCTCCTCCCGACCACTTCTCAAAGGGTTCTGTTCCCGAAGGCACGGTCTTCAGGGAACAGGAACCCCTCGGGTCTCAGAGCAAGCTCATGCGCTCTCCTACGATTCGACTCGCCCCCCGGATGCCCAGGGCTTCGGAGTGCGTACGACTGACGTCACCCTGCCCCTGACTCCACGCTGCTTTCTCTAACTGTCTGCTGGACGCACCTCTCAGGATGTCCGAAGGCTTCTCAAAACCGACGCGTCCAAAAGGGAGCCCGGTATCCTCCAACAAAACCCTCCCCCTCCTCTTACCTTCCTTTCATCCCCTCAGAAAACCTCTGCCCATCTCATCCCCCGACAGCAGAGCGAGAGGCCTCAGGGCCACGCTTGAGCTCTCTGTCTCACCCACTTCGCAGCCTACCGACTCCCAAAGGGAGCCGAGCGCCTTCCCGTGTTTGCCGTCCCCGCTGCTCTGCCGCATGCCTTCCTGTCTCTTGCACGCAACCAGCCCGGTAGACTCCTTACTGATCTTGCCGGCTGGCCTCCTGGCACACCACCCCCCCCCACCTCCCCGCTTGAACCCATCCTCCACACTGTTGGGAGGGTGACCCAAGAGGAAAACCCTGCCGTTACCGACACCACGGTGCCCGGCCCCCACAGGGCTGGACGTGGGCAAGAAAGTAACCAAAGTTTCTGAGGTTGTTTTGCAGAACAACAGGAAGACGGCAGATCAGAGAGCAGCTTGATGGCAGCCCCCCCCCCCGGCCCCCGCCCGAGCGGACATCGTGCAGAGGCTTGGACCAGCTGAAATGAGGGATCGCCCACTTTCCGCGTCACGGACAGAGATCCTCGGCGGGCAACACGTCGAACCCCACTGACTTCGCACTTGTGACCCACGAAGAAATACCAGTGACAGTCGCACCTGAGCAGAGGACTCTTCAAGCTTCACCCCCAGCGCTCTCCTGGTCCCACCCCTACCCCGAACCCCAGATAAACGCCCCAACGTTTTGTTTTCCCTTTGAGGAGGCGGGTTTGAGTTTTACTCCCACCTCCTTGTCTGGCCACCTCTTGATCATAAACCTCTTTCCTTGCTGCAACCCTGACGTCTCACTGATTGGCTTGGCTGCGAAATCGGGTACCCGGACCTGAGTTTGTGTGTGGTCCCATCGCTTCCCTGCTTGAAAGGAATCCAGGGTTCTCCACTGCCTGCAGGCCAAACTGGAGCAGAATCTCCAAGGCCTCGCCCCTGCAGCCTTCCTCCCTGCTCCTCACCCACACGCGGGCCACCCTCCCGCCACGCGCGACTCTCTGCAGACCCCAAACAGGTTCTGACTCAAAGGACTTCAAGCTCATCGAGCCTAATCGTAGCAGGGTAATTCCTTCAATCCAGTGCACACCGCAAGTGTTCGACCTGCCTCTTCTTGGCAGGACTCAGATGAGAGAGAGGTTGGACGGGAGGACGGGAGGACAGGCGGAGGCGGAAGGGGTGGAAGTCCAAGGCTCAGGGGAAGGCAGCAAGCGGAGAGCAAGGAAAGGTGGATCACCTTTCCTGCACCGCCTGCTCCCCCCACCCATGCCGGCTCGCCTTCTTCCATCCTCGACCTCCTCCCCGCCCCGCTTCCTGGGGCATTTCACACTCAGCGCCGGAAGAGCACGGCAGCAGGACCAAAGCAACACGGAGAAGCAGCTGCTGCCAAAGCCAAAGGGAGGAAGAGGATCGGGAGAACCCTTTTTCCTTTCACTGGCGCCCGGCGCCTGCATCCTGCTCCCGATTCCAAATTGCGCGGGGTCAACAACTGGCACCGCTACTTCCTCCTCGCCCTGGGCTGGAGGCAGCAGCGCCTCCCGCTTCCCTGAAGGCCCAAGGGAAACGCACGCACCGAGGGGATCCCACCGGCTGGAAGCCCCTTTACTGATTTCCTCTGTCTGCACTTGGACCTCAAGGGTCTGCGCGGCGCGCCCTGCCCCCACGACCACCCCACGTCACTCCTTCCTCGCCCCCCCACCCCGCCCCGCTGGAGCCCAAGGCTGAGAATCCGGTCCCAGCACCCGCCACCCCGCCGCGGCCCGCGCCGCGCCCCCCACCCCAGCGCCGCCGTCATCGCAGGTGCAAAGGCGCGCGCCCCAGGGATGGGAGTCGTGGCCCCAGGCAGCCAGCACGGGCGCCAGGGTCGCCGGCAGGACAGGAGAAGGCGCAGGTCCCTGCTCCCGGGGGCGGGGCCCGGGCGGTGGAGACCCCGACGGGTGCACGGAGGGAGGCGGCCGCCCGGGGCCCTCACCTGCCCATGCTCTGGTGGGCCCGCGGCCTCCCGCAGTGCAACGGCCACTACCTGGCGGCGGCGGCGGCTCCCCCGGCCTGCGTGGCTCGTGGCGCGCGCACCAGGACGGCCTGGCGGCTGCTCCCGCGCGGCCCAGTCGAGGCGGCGGCGGCGGCGCCCGGCTCCCAGGCCCGCGGAGCTCGGGGCAGGCTGAGCGGGACTTTCTGGCCGCTGCGGCGGCGGGTCCCCAGGCCCGCGGGGCCAGCCGCGCCGCCCCCGCGCCCCGCGCCCCGCGCCGGGGCAGGAGCGCACGGCAGGCCCAGGGCGCGGCGCGCAGCCGGGCCTCGGCCGCCGGCCCCGAGTCGGGCCCCGAGGACCACGTTCCGCCGGGCTCAGCGGGGCTGGGGGCCGCGCGCTCCACGAGCACCTCTGGGTCCCTTCCCCGCTCCACCGCCCGCTCGACGCATGGGGAAGACTCCCTTCCCTGCGAGAGTCCGCCCCGCGCTGACAGAAGCGGGCGCACAGCGTGCACGCGGTGTGCCACACCCCGCCTGTGGCGCCCGAGAGCCCCCAGACTCCTCCCGGGGACCGCTTCTCCAGGCAGGGCCGCAGGAAGAGGGGGGCGAGGCGGCGGGGCAAGGACCCCGGCGACTGTGTGGGGGATGGCAATGGTCAGAGAGCTCAGGAGGGTCGTGCTTCCGCGCAGGGGGCCGACGTGTGTCCAAACCCACTCGTCGGAACTCTGCAGGTGGAGGCGGGTCCCCACCTCCCTTGGCCCTCTGAGTGTTCTCCAAGCCGGCTGGGAAAAGCCCCGGCCGCAGGACAGGAGGGAGCGTGGGAGGCGCTCGGCGGCAGTCAGAGCCCTGGGGTCCTTTCTGCCCACACGCGCTGCCACGCGCACAGGTGGTGGTGGTGGTGGTGTGGGGATGCCGGTCCCGGGGGCGGCACTGAAGCAGAGGGAGAGGGGGGCCCACCGCCGTGGTGGGAAGCCCTGGGGATGAGCGGAGGCCCACGGGGCTGGCGGTGGGGAGTGGGTGGGGGGCGGAGCGGGGCACGCGGGTCAGGAGGTGGCCATGGGTGAGGGCCGGGCGGCAGGCCTCGCGGTTGCGGGCAGCCCCGCCCCTCCCCTCCAGGAGCCCGAGCCCAACGGTTGGAGCCCGCGCCCCGCCCAGGCCCCGCCCCGGCCCCGCCCAGGCCCCGCCCCCAGGCCGCCGGCCCGCCGTCGCCTAGCAGCGCCTGGCTGTGATTTGACTCTTAGCCTCGCGCAGCCGCCGGGGCCCTGACACTTGGCGGGACTGTCCGACTGGGCTGGACGCTCTTCGCGGAGCGCACCAGGTCAGTGCTGTGACCCGCAGCGATGGCCTCCTGGTTTGGCCGCCTCGGCCTCGGCCTCGGCCTCGGCTCCGGCTTAGGCCATTCCCTGGGGCGAGTGGGCGGCAGTGTGGCTTCCCTCCCCGCACACCTCTCTGACTCCACCAGAGGTGTGCTGAGGAAGGGGACGCCAAAGCTGCCAGACTTCCCCGACTCGGGGAGAAAGGAGACGGAAGCCATTCAGGCGACCGGACCACCCGAGCAGGAGAGACCGGCAACTCCAGCTCGGAGAGACACCGCAACGCTGCAGGAAACCCTCGAGGAAGGAGACACGAGGCTCGCCTCCCTGCAAGAAGAAGGCAGTCACCTGAGGGAAGAACTGGAGCCACAGAGACAACAACGGGCTCGAGCCGCTCCAGTGGTTGACCCGAACACCCTCGACGCCGTGACACAACTAGAATCTGAGGTGTCTCCACTGGAAGGGATCGAAGGTCACCTGGAGGAGGAAACCCAGCATCCTCCAAGGACCACTGAAGAGCAAAAGCAGAGGAAGGCACTGAAACTTGGGACCGAAAAGACGACCCCTCTGACCGAGCGGCTTGATGAGCCGGACGAAGATGAGACCGGGCCACGAACTCAGACGATCCAGCCGCAAGACTGGGAGAGCCAGGGCCTCCCCGCTCGCCTAGCTTCGGCTGCCTCCGTCCAGGATGCGGGGGGCCTCCAGCAGCAACTGCAAGCCTATGCTTTGGAAAGGGAACGAGTGTTGGCCGTTTTCGACGAGAAGGTGAGGGAAAACAGCCAGCTGAAAAGGGCGTATCACGCAATGATGGACCTGCTGGTGGCCAAAGAAGCAGAGCTCGGGAAGCTGCGAGGCGAAAATCAGACACGGCGCCCTCGAGCTGACGGCGGCGGGGAGGACATGTTTCGAGAAGCGATCCGGCACTTATCACGCCTCGTCCGAGCCAAAGACATTGAAATCGGTGCCTTGAGCCAGAAATGTCAGACTTTACTGACCATCTGGCAAACGTCCGACGCTGGCCATGAGGTTCGGGGCGTGGACGCGAACCAGTTGGAGGAGCTTCTCCGGGAACGGGACACGTTGAAGCAGCGGGTCAACGTGCTGGAGGAGTGGCAGCGGCTGGTGCTGACCGAGGTGCACAATCTGCAGCGGGAGTCATCCCAACTTCAGAAGGAACTCCCACCACTCGAGGCACGGGCCTTAGTGGACAGCGAGGAGAAGTCTCGGCGACAGATGCACCCTGCCGCCCCGTTGCCCCGTTCTCAAGGGGATGCGACCCAACTCCGGCTCTTGGGGAAGAGACTGGCACAGATGCAGCTCGGCCTAGAGCAGCTCTGCAATGCCGAGGAGGTTCTCTTGGGTCCACCCGACCTCACGTCACCACAGCCGCCCGCCGCGTCGTCGCGGACTTGCGAGGCAGCCGGCTCTCAGGAGGCAATTAAGTCCGAGGCGCTGGGCGAGCCTTCGAAAGGGCCGCCAGCAGAGATGGAAGCCTTAAGGCGAGCCACGGAGGAAAAAGACGCAGCCATCAGAAGCCTCCAGGAGGAGACTCAGAGACTGTCCGAGGCGATGGCCGCCACCTCGGAACTGGAGAGAGAACGGCAGGCACAGACGGATTCCGAAATTCAGCGGCTCAAGGAGAAACAAGAGGCTTTGCAGAACACGCTGGAGGACAAAGAGCTCTTAATCGAGGCGCAGAGGGAGGAATTCCTTTCTCTGGGGGAAGACCTCACGACCCAAGCGAGCGAAAACGAACTTTTGAGGCAGGCGGTGACAAACCTGAAGGAGAGGATAGGCCATCTGGAAGCGGATGCGTGCCAAGTCAAACAGGAAAATGCAAAACTGCTGGAAAGGTCCAGGGAGAAGGACGCCGAAAACCAAGCCTTACAAGAGACGAACATGCGCCTCTCTGTGACGCTGAGGGAGAAGGAATTCGAATGCGTCTCCGTGAAGAAGGCGGCTCTGGCTTTTGAGTGCCTCCTGAGAGAAAAAGAACAGGGCCGGGCTGGGGAATTAGGCCAGCTTCTCAATGCAGTGACCTCCATGCAGCAAAAGAGCATTCTCTTTCAGCACGAGAGAGATGAGGCGGCGCTGGCGCTGAGACAGGAACGAGTGGAAAACTGCGCCCTGCGGGAGGAGGTTCGCCTTTTGCGGGACCAGGAAGCGCGCTTAGGCCAGGAGCTGGGGAGGTCTCGGACGCAGGCTTCAGAATGCGAAGACGCGCATCTCCGGGCAGCGCGGCTGGCAGGAGACAGAGCGGCTCAACTCAGGAGGAAAGTCACGGCGCTAGAGGAGAGGCTCCTGTCATCTTCCCGCGCCATGCAGAAGGCGAGCCAGCGGGCCGCTGCCCGGCTCGGGTCCCTGCAGGAGCAACTGACTGCGGTCACCCAGCAGAAAGAGGAGACTGCCCTCCAGCTGTCCGCCTCCCGGGAAGCAGAGAAGCAGCACGCCGGAGCCCTGGCCAACCTGAAGGTGGTCCTGGCCGAATGGATGCAAAAGGCAGACGGTCTGGAAGGGAAGCTGAGGTCGCTGCAGGGACGGCTGGAGAGAGCGCAAGCCGCCTCGCGCCTGCAGGAGGAGCAGATCGGAGAACTGCAGCGACAAGACGAGGCCCGACAGGAAGTGCTGGAGGACGTCCAAAAGAAGTGGACCGACTTAGTGAGCACCCTGGAAGGAAAAGCAGACAAGGCCCTCCTGAGAAAGCTCTTCACGGACGCCTTGCAAAGCGCCAGACACGAACGCCGGGAAGCCTTCCGACGGATGGGAAGCACCCTGGGTGTGGAAAGGGAGGCAATGGAGCAGTTGCTGCAGGAAGAGCAGGGCGGCCTTACCGGATGGGTGACCGGGCGGCTCGGATCCCGCAGTGCCCCCGACACGCCTCGGAGACCCAGCCAGCAATCCGAGCTCAAGAGTTCCTTCTCGGAGCTTTGGGTGAATTTTCTAGAAGCTGAGTCTCGGGGAGCTTCTCCCCCACGACAGCTCCCCGCTCAGCCCAGGAAGCGTCCCGAAGCACCCGCCGGGAAGAGACTGGCTAAGAACGTGCCAGCTCTTCTGAGACCCGCCCTCGCAGCCACCCCCAGAAGATCGGACGGGAATCCCTGCTCCCCAGCCGTGTCTCTCATTGACCCACCCGGCCCCGGAACCGGAGGGTCTGGGCACCTTCTCTTAGACGCCGTGACCGACGTCGTGCCCAGGGGCACACCTTGGCTGCTGCCACCCGCCAAGAGTGCTGCCGGGCTGCTCCAAGGCCTGTCCAAGCCCTAGAGGCTCCCCAAGCCGCAGAGGAGACGACGGCGCTTTCAGGAAAGCCGGTCCCCCGCTGTGGGTTCCTTAGCACGAAGTGGCCTTGTGCTAAAGGTCACAGGTTTCTCTGCGGCTTTACTGGAGCTTTCAAAGAAATAGCTATGGCTCACCCTTTCAAAAGGGTGTCGCTGCAGGTGGTCACCCAGCTTAAAGCGGACGGATGTCACTTCTCTGGAGAGCAGTGGGATCGCAGGCTGTGGGCCAAGGACGCTTCCGATTCTGTTTGCCACGCTGTCACCGTCTCCGAGGAGCTGGGGGGCGTGGGGTGGGGGGTGGGGGTTGGGTCTGGGAGGTGGGGGGGTTGCGGGCGGGTGGGGGGTGGGGGGGTGGGAAGGGCGGGGGTGGGGGGAGGGCGGGGGTGGGGGGAGGGGGGCGTTTATTGAGCTTTCCCTCGGGGAGCGGGAACCTAACTTGCCTTAGTGCTGCAGAATCAGAAAGCGCGCGAGGGCGCCCACTCCCGGGACAGTAGGAAGAAAGGGGAAGGGCACCAACGTGCAAGGGGCAGGCATCCAAACTTCAGGAGGAAAGCTTGGTTTCCCCCGGCTCGGCTTGGTCCTCCTCCTCTTTCCGCTGCCTGGGAAACCGCCCTCGGGTGCTCTCTGGCCTCTGGGACAGACAGGAAAGAAAACTCCTAAGCAGGGGAGGATCTTATTCCCTGACTCGCTTTTGGTTGCAAAGCCAGTCACCTGACCTCAGAGATCTTTGCAAGGGTTTACGAACTGCATCTTGTTGTTTTCCAAAGCAGGGGTCTGTGGTCTGTGGTCCGGATGGACACCGACTGACTGAACCGGCGCCTCGCGATGGGCATGGAAGCCGCTTCCGCCCCCAAGCCCATCAGAGGGCCGTGGTCAACGCCCTCCCCCCGCCCCGTTTCCTCAACAGCCCCTCCAAATCTCCATCGCCTGCCTCAAGCGGGATCGTCCTCATACCGTTCGGGACCCGAAGAGATCAGAGGCCAGCTAGTCAAGAACTCTCCGTTTCCCGCACCCCCCCACCCCCGTTTGAACGTCCCTCTATTTCTCTCCACCCACCCCTCCCCTTTCCCTTTGGTTTTCCAGGAAGAGGGATTCAGCTTGGCAGTTCCAGGGGCCCGGCTCCACGTGGGGTGCCCTGGGAACCATCTGCTCAGCCTCCCCCAAAGATCTCCTTCCCTCAGTTTGCCAGCTGCTTTCTCTTCGGCCCGTCTCTTTCCTTAAGCCGCTGAGCACACCCAAGTCTCTCCCGGCATCCACACCTCTCCTTTCTGCTCCTCCACCACCGCCTTCTCTGTCTACCTTTCACGGCTAAGCTGCTGCCAAAAGACCTCGACTCCTCTCCTCGTCAGCCATCCAGTCATCGCCTCGTCTCTCACCGGCTCCTCGAAAGACTCCCCAAATCTCGTGTCGCCGTCCCGTCCTGGCAAGAGGCCAGGGCACGCCCTTCGGTTCCTTCGTCTTCCTAAACTCCCTGTGGTGTCTGAGGAATGCTGCCCACGTCTTCAGTCTCTGCAAGTTCTCTCCACCCTCTTTCTCTGGGGGATGGCCCCCTCCCCAGGTGCCCTTCCTAACCTCAGACCCCTCTGTCTCACTTTCCTCTGCGGCTTCTCCTCCCGACCACTTCTCAAAGGGTTCTGTTCCCGAAGGCACGGTCTTCAGGGAACAGGAACCCCTCGGGTCTCAGAGCAAGCTCATGCGCTCTCCTACGATTCGACTCGCCCCCCGGATGCCCAGGGCTTCGGAGTGCGTACGACTGACGTCACCCTGCCCCTGACTCCACGCTGCTTTCTCTAACTGTCTGCTGGACGCACCTCTCAGGATGTCCGAAGGCTTCTCAAAACCGACGCGTCCAAAAGGGAGCCCGGTATCCTCCAACAAAACCCTCCCCCTCCTCTTACCTTCCTTTCATCCCCTCAGAAAACCTCTGCCCATCTCATCCCCCGACAGCAGAGCGAGAGGCCTCAGGGCCACGCTTGAGCTCTCTGTCTCACCCACTTCGCAGCCTACCGACTCCCAAAGGGAGCCGAGCGCCTTCCCGTGTTTGCCGTCCCCGCTGCTCTGCCGCATGCCTTCCTGTCTCTTGCACGCAACCAGCCCGGTAGACTCCTTACTGATCTTGCCGGCTGGCCTCCTGGCACACCACCCCCCCCCACCTCCCCGCTTGAACCCATCCTCCACACTGTTGGGAGGGTGACCCAAGAGGAAAACCCTGCCGTTACCGACACCACGGTGCCCGGCCCCCACAGGGCTGGACGTGGGCAAGAAAGTAACCAAAGTTTCTGAGGTTGTTTTGCAGAACAACAGGAAGACGGCAGATCAGAGAGCAGCTTGATGGCAGCCCCCCCCCCCGGCCCCCGCCCGAGCGGACATCGTGCAGAGGCTTGGACCAGCTGAAATGAGGGATCGCCCACTTTCCGCGTCACGGACAGAGATCCTCGGCGGGCAACACGTCGAACCCCACTGACTTCGCACTTGTGACCCACGAAGAAATACCAGTGACAGTCGCACCTGAGCAGAGGACTCTTCAAGCTTCACCCCCAGCGCTCTCCTGGTCCCACCCCTACCCCGAACCCCAGATAAACGCCCCAACGTTTTGTTTTCCCTTTGAGGAGGCGGGTTTGAGTTTTACTCCCACCTCCTTGTCTGGCCACCTCTTGATCATAAACCTCTTTCCTTGCTGCAACCCTGACGTCTCACTGATTGGCTTGGCTGCGAAATCGGGTACCCGGACCTGAGTTTGTGTGTGGTCCCATCGCTTCCCTGCTTGAAAGGAATCCAGGGTTCTCCACTGCCTGCAGGCCAAACTGGAGCAGAATCTCCAAGGCCTCGCCCCTGCAGCCTTCCTCCCTGCTCCTCACCCACACGCGGGCCACCCTCCCGCCACGCGCGACTCTCTGCAGACCCCAAACAGGTTCTGACTCAAAGGACTTCAAGCTCATCGAGCCTAATCGTAGCAGGGTAATTCCTTCAATCCAGTGCACACCGCAAGTGTTCGACCTGCCTCTTCTTGGCAGGACTCAGATGAGAGAGAGGTTGGACGGGAGGACGGGAGGACAGGCGGAGGCGGAAGGGGTGGAAGTCCAAGGCTCAGGGGAAGGCAGCAAGCGGAGAGCAAGGAAAGGTGGATCACCTTTCCTGCACCGCCTGCTCCCCCCACCCATGCCGGCTCGCCTTCTTCCATCCTCGACCTCCTCCCCGCCCCGCTTCCTGGGGCATTTCACACTCAGCGCCGGAAGAGCACGGCAGCAGGACCAAAGCAACACGGAGAAGCAGCTGCTGCCAAAGCCAAAGGGAGGAAGAGGATCGGGAGAACCCTTTTTCCTTTCACTGGCGCCCGGCGCCTGCATCCTGCTCCCGATTCCAAATTGCGCGGGGTCAACAACTGGCACCGCTACTTCCTCCTCGCCCTGGGCTGGAGGCAGCAGCGCCTCCCGCTTCCCTGAAGGCCCAAGGGAAACGCACGCACCGAGGGGATCCCACCGGCTGGAAGCCCCTTTACTGATTTCCTCTGTCTGCACTTGGACCTCAAGGGTCTGCGCGGCGCGCCCTGCCCCCACGACCACCCCACGTCACTCCTTCCTCGCCCCCCCACCCCGCCCCGCTGGAGCCCAAGGCTGAGAATCCGGTCCCAGCACCCGCCACCCCGCCGCGGCCCGCGCCGCGCCCCCCACCCCAGCGCCGCCGTCATCGCAGGTGCAAAGGCGCGCGCCCCAGGGATGGGAGTCGTGGCCCCAGGCAGCCAGCACGGGCGCCAGGGTCGCCGGCAGGACAGGAGAAGGCGCAGGTCCCTGCTCCCGGGGGCGGGGCCCGGGCGGTGGAGACCCCGACGGGTGCACGGAGGGAGGCGGCCGCCCGGGGCCCTCACCTGCCCATGCTCTGGTGGGCCCGCGGCCTCCCGCAGTGCAACGGCCACTACCTGGCGGCGGCGGCGGCTCCCCCGGCCTGCGTGGCTCGTGGCGCGCGCACCAGGACGGCCTGGCGGCTGCTCCCGCGCGGCCCAGTCGAGGCGGCGGCGGCGGCGCCCGGCTCCCAGGCCCGCGGAGCTCGGGGCAGGCTGAGCGGGACTTTCTGGCCGCTGCGGCGGCGGGTCCCCAGGCCCGCGGGGCCAGCCGCGCCGCCCCCGCGCCCCGCGCCCCGCGCCGGGGCAGGAGCGCACGGCAGGCCCAGGGCGCGGCGCGCAGCCGGGCCTCGGCCGCCGGCCCCGAGTCGGGCCCCGAGGACCACGTTCCGCCGGGCTCAGCGGGGCTGGGGGCCGCGCGCTCCACGAGCACCTCTGGGTCCCTTCCCCGCTCCACCGCCCGCTCGACGCATGGGGAAGACTCCCTTCCCTGCGAGAGTCCGCCCCGCGCTGACAGAAGCGGGCGCACAGCGTGCACGCGGTGTGCCACACCCCGCCTGTGGCGCCCGAGAGCCCCCAGACTCCTCCCGGGGACCGCTTCTCCAGGCAGGGCCGCAGGAAGAGGGGGGCGAGGCGGCGGGGCAAGGACCCCGGCGACTGTGTGGGGGATGGCAATGGTCAGAGAGCTCAGGAGGGTCGTGCTTCCGCGCAGGGGGCCGACGTGTGTCCAAACCCACTCGTCGGAACTCTGCAGGTGGAGGCGGGTCCCCACCTCCCTTGGCCCTCTGAGTGTTCTCCAAGCCGGCTGGGAAAAGCCCCGGCCGCAGGACAGGAGGGAGCGTGGGAGGCGCTCGGCGGCAGTCAGAGCCCTGGGGTCCTTTCTGCCCACACGCGCTGCCACGCGCACAGGTGGTGGTGGTGGTGGTGTGGGGATGCCGGTCCCGGGGGCGGCACTGAAGCAGAGGGAGAGGGGGGCCCACCGCCGTGGTGGGAAGCCCTGGGGATGAGCGGAGGCCCACGGGGCTGGCGGTGGGGAGTGGGTGGGGGGCGGAGCGGGGCACGCGGGTCAGGAGGTGGCCATGGGTGAGGGCCGGGCGGCAGGCCTCGCGGTTGCGGGCAGCCCCGCCCCTCCCCTCCAGGAGCCCGAGCCCAACGGTTGGAGCCCGCGCCCCGCCCAGGCCCCGCCCCGGCCCCGCCCAGGCCCCGCCCCCAGGCCGCCGGCCCGCCGTCGCCTAGCAGCGCCTGGCTGTGATTTGACTCTTAGCCTCGCGCAGCCGCCGGGGCCCTGACACTTGGCGGGACTGTCCGACTGGGCTGGACGCTCTTCGCGGAGCGCACCAGGTCAGTGCTGTGACCCGCAGCGATGGCCTCCTGGTTTGGCCGCCTCGGCCTCGGCCTCGGCCTCGGCTCCGGCTTAGGCCATTCCCTGGGGCGAGTGGGCGGCAGTGTGGCTTCCCTCCCCGCACACCTCTCTGACTCCACCAGAGGTGTGCTGAGGAAGGGGACGCCAAAGCTGCCAGACTTCCCCGACTCGGGGAGAAAGGAGACGGAAGCCATTCAGGCGACCGGACCACCCGAGCAGGAGAGACCGGCAACTCCAGCTCGGAGAGACACCGCAACGCTGCAGGAAACCCTCGAGGAAGGAGACACGAGGCTCGCCTCCCTGCAAGAAGAAGGCAGTCACCTGAGGGAAGAACTGGAGCCACAGAGACAACAACGGGCTCGAGCCGCTCCAGTGGTTGACCCGAACACCCTCGACGCCGTGACACAACTAGAATCTGAGGTGTCTCCACTGGAAGGGATCGAAGGTCACCTGGAGGAGGAAACCCAGCATCCTCCAAGGACCACTGAAGAGCAAAAGCAGAGGAAGGCACTGAAACTTGGGACCGAAAAGACGACCCCTCTGACCGAGCGGCTTGATGAGCCGGACGAAGATGAGACCGGGCCACGAACTCAGACGATCCAGCCGCAAGACTGGGAGAGCCAGGGCCTCCCCGCTCGCCTAGCTTCGGCTGCCTCCGTCCAGGATGCGGGGGGCCTCCAGCAGCAACTGCAAGCCTATGCTTTGGAAAGGGAACGAGTGTTGGCCGTTTTCGACGAGAAGGTGAGGGAAAACAGCCAGCTGAAAAGGGCGTATCACGCAATGATGGACCTGCTGGTGGCCAAAGAAGCAGAGCTCGGGAAGCTGCGAGGCGAAAATCAGACACGGCGCCCTCGAGCTGACGGCGGCGGGGAGGACATGTTTCGAGAAGCGATCCGGCACTTATCACGCCTCGTCCGAGCCAAAGACATTGAAATCGGTGCCTTGAGCCAGAAATGTCAGACTTTACTGACCATCTGGCAAACGTCCGACGCTGGCCATGAGGTTCGGGGCGTGGACGCGAACCAGTTGGAGGAGCTTCTCCGGGAACGGGACACGTTGAAGCAGCGGGTCAACGTGCTGGAGGAGTGGCAGCGGCTGGTGCTGACCGAGGTGCACAATCTGCAGCGGGAGTCATCCCAACTTCAGAAGGAACTCCCACCACTCGAGGCACGGGCCTTAGTGGACAGCGAGGAGAAGTCTCGGCGACAGATGCACCCTGCCGCCCCGTTGCCCCGTTCTCAAGGGGATGCGACCCAACTCCGGCTCTTGGGGAAGAGACTGGCACAGATGCAGCTCGGCCTAGAGCAGCTCTGCAATGCCGAGGAGGTTCTCTTGGGTCCACCCGACCTCACGTCACCACAGCCGCCCGCCGCGTCGTCGCGGACTTGCGAGGCAGCCGGCTCTCAGGAGGCAATTAAGTCCGAGGCGCTGGGCGAGCCTTCGAAAGGGCCGCCAGCAGAGATGGAAGCCTTAAGGCGAGCCACGGAGGAAAAAGACGCAGCCATCAGAAGCCTCCAGGAGGAGACTCAGAGACTGTCCGAGGCGATGGCCGCCACCTCGGAACTGGAGAGAGAACGGCAGGCACAGACGGATTCCGAAATTCAGCGGCTCAAGGAGAAACAAGAGGCTTTGCAGAACACGCTGGAGGACAAAGAGCTCTTAATCGAGGCGCAGAGGGAGGAATTCCTTTCTCTGGGGGAAGACCTCACGACCCAAGCGAGCGAAAACGAACTTTTGAGGCAGGCGGTGACAAACCTGAAGGAGAGGATAGGCCATCTGGAAGCGGATGCGTGCCAAGTCAAACAGGAAAATGCAAAACTGCTGGAAAGGTCCAGGGAGAAGGACGCCGAAAACCAAGCCTTACAAGAGACGAACATGCGCCTCTCTGTGACGCTGAGGGAGAAGGAATTCGAATGCGTCTCCGTGAAGAAGGCGGCTCTGGCTTTTGAGTGCCTCCTGAGAGAAAAAGAACAGGGCCGGGCTGGGGAATTAGGCCAGCTTCTCAATGCAGTGACCTCCATGCAGCAAAAGAGCATTCTCTTTCAGCACGAGAGAGATGAGGCGGCGCTGGCGCTGAGACAGGAACGAGTGGAAAACTGCGCCCTGCGGGAGGAGGTTCGCCTTTTGCGGGACCAGGAAGCGCGCTTAGGCCAGGAGCTGGGGAGGTCTCGGACGCAGGCTTCAGAATGCGAAGACGCGCATCTCCGGGCAGCGCGGCTGGCAGGAGACAGAGCGGCTCAACTCAGGAGGAAAGTCACGGCGCTAGAGGAGAGGCTCCTGTCATCTTCCCGCGCCATGCAGAA
Organism: Equus asinus; assembly: GCF_041296235.1. Taxonomy (NCBI): domain Eukaryota; kingdom Metazoa; phylum Chordata; class Mammalia; order Perissodactyla; family Equidae; genus Equus; species Equus asinus. The sequence goes on along the minus strand of NC_091803.1, from coordinate 11,188,708 downwards.
GGCGAGCCAGCGGGCCGCTGCCCGGCTCGGGTCCCTGCAGGAGCAACTGACTGCGGTCACCCAGCAGAAAGAGGAGACTGCCCTCCAGCTGTCCGCCTCCCGGGAAGCAGAGAAGCAGCACGCCGGAGCCCTGGCCAACCTGAAGGTGGTCCTGGCCGAATGGATGCAAAAGGCAGACGGTCTGGAAGGGAAGCTGAGGTCGCTGCAGGGACGGCTGGAGAGAGCGCAAGCCGCCTCGCGCCTGCAGGAGGAGCAGATCGGAGAACTGCAGCGACAAGACGAGGCCCGACAGGAAGTGCTGGAGGACGTCCAAAAGAAGTGGACCGACTTAGTGAGCACCCTGGAAGGAAAAGCAGACAAGGCCCTCCTGAGAAAGCTCTTCACGGACGCCTTGCAAAGCGCCAGACACGAACGCCGGGAAGCCTTCCGACGGATGGGAAGCACCCTGGGTGTGGAAAGGGAGGCAATGGAGCAGTTGCTGCAGGAAGAGCAGGGCGGCCTTACCGGATGGGTGACCGGGCGGCTCGGATCCCGCAGTGCCCCCGACACGCCTCGGAGACCCAGCCAGCAATCCGAGCTCAAGAGTTCCTTCTCGGAGCTTTGGGTGAATTTTCTAGAAGCTGAGTCTCGGGGAGCTTCTCCCCCACGACAGCTCCCCGCTCAGCCCAGGAAGCGTCCCGAAGCACCCGCCGGGAAGAGACTGGCTAAGAACGTGCCAGCTCTTCTGAGACCCGCCCTCGCAGCCACCCCCAGAAGATCGGACGGGAATCCCTGCTCCCCAGCCGTGTCTCTCATTGACCCACCCGGCCCCGGAACCGGAGGGTCTGGGCACCTTCTCTTAGACGCCGTGACCGACGTCGTGCCCAGGGGCACACCTTGGCTGCTGCCACCCGCCAAGAGTGCTGCCGGGCTGCTCCAAGGCCTGTCCAAGCCCTAGAGGCTCCCCAAGCCGCAGAGGAGACGACGGCGCTTTCAGGAAAGCCGGTCCCCCGCTGTGGGTTCCTTAGCACGAAGTGGCCTTGTGCTAAAGGTCACAGGTTTCTCTGCGGCTTTACTGGAGCTTTCAAAGAAATAGCTATGGCTCACCCTTTCAAAAGGGTGTCGCTGCAGGTGGTCACCCAGCTTAAAGCGGACGGATGTCACTTCTCTGGAGAGCAGTGGGATCGCAGGCTGTGGGCCAAGGACGCTTCCGATTCTGTTTGCCACGCTGTCACCGTCTCCGAGGAGCTGGGGGGCGTGGGGTGGGGGGTGGGGGTTGGGTCTGGGAGGTGGGGGGGTTGCGGGCGGGTGGGGGGTGGGGGGGTGGGAAGGGCGGGGGTGGGGGGAGGGCGGGGGTGGGGGGAGGGGGGCGTTTATTGAGCTTTCCCTCGGGGAGCGGGAACCTAACTTGCCTTAGTGCTGCAGAATCAGAAAGCGCGCGAGGGCGCCCACTCCCGGGACAGTAGGAAGAAAGGGGAAGGGCACCAACGTGCAAGGGGCAGGCATCCAAACTTCAGGAGGAAAGCTTGGTTTCCCCCGGCTCGGCTTGGTCCTCCTCCTCTTTCCGCTGCCTGGGAAACCGCCCTCGGGTGCTCTCTGGCCTCTGGGACAGACAGGAAAGAAAACTCCTAAGCAGGGGAGGATCTTATTCCCTGACTCGCTTTTGGTTGCAAAGCCAGTCACCTGACCTCAGAGATCTTTGCAAGGGTTTACGAACTGCATCTTGTTGTTTTCCAAAGCAGGGGTCTGTGGTCTGTGGTCCGGATGGACACCGACTGACTGAACCGGCGCCTCGCGATGGGCATGGAAGCCGCTTCCGCCCCCAAGCCCATCAGAGGGCCGTGGTCAACGCCCTCCCCCCGCCCCGTTTCCTCAACAGCCCCTCCAAATCTCCATCGCCTGCCTCAAGCGGGATCGTCCTCATACCGTTCGGGACCCGAAGAGATCAGAGGCCAGCTAGTCAAGAACTCTCCGTTTCCCGCACCCCCCCACCCCCGTTTGAACGTCCCTCTATTTCTCTCCACCCACCCCTCCCCTTTCCCTTTGGTTTTCCAGGAAGAGGGATTCAGCTTGGCAGTTCCAGGGGCCCGGCTCCACGTGGGGTGCCCTGGGAACCATCTGCTCAGCCTCCCCCAAAGATCTCCTTCCCTCAGTTTGCCAGCTGCTTTCTCTTCGGCCCGTCTCTTTCCTTAAGCCGCTGAGCACACCCAAGTCTCTCCCGGCATCCACACCTCTCCTTTCTGCTCCTCCACCACCGCCTTCTCTGTCTACCTTTCACGGCTAAGCTGCTGCCAAAAGACCTCGACTCCTCTCCTCGTCAGCCATCCAGTCATCGCCTCGTCTCTCACCGGCTCCTCGAAAGACTCCCCAAATCTCGTGTCGCCGTCCCGTCCTGGCAAGAGGCCAGGGCACGCCCTTCGGTTCCTTCGTCTTCCTAAACTCCCTGTGGTGTCTGAGGAATGCTGCCCACGTCTTCAGTCTCTGCAAGTTCTCTCCACCCTCTTTCTCTGGGGGATGGCCCCCTCCCCAGGTGCCCTTCCTAACCTCAGACCCCTCTGTCTCACTTTCCTCTGCGGCTTCTCCTCCCGACCACTTCTCAAAGGGTTCTGTTCCCGAAGGCACGGTCTTCAGGGAACAGGAACCCCTCGGGTCTCAGAGCAAGCTCATGCGCTCTCCTACGATTCGACTCGCCCCCCGGATGCCCAGGGCTTCGGAGTGCGTACGACTGACGTCACCCTGCCCCTGACTCCACGCTGCTTTCTCTAACTGTCTGCTGGACGCACCTCTCAGGATGTCCGAAGGCTTCTCAAAACCGACGCGTCCAAAAGGGAGCCCGGTATCCTCCAACAAAACCCTCCCCCTCCTCTTACCTTCCTTTCATCCCCTCAGAAAACCTCTGCCCATCTCATCCCCCGACAGCAGAGCGAGAGGCCTCAGGGCCACGCTTGAGCTCTCTGTCTCACCCACTTCGCAGCCTACCGACTCCCAAAGGGAGCCGAGCGCCTTCCCGTGTTTGCCGTCCCCGCTGCTCTGCCGCATGCCTTCCTGTCTCTTGCACGCAACCAGCCCGGTAGACTCCTTACTGATCTTGCCGGCTGGCCTCCTGGCACACCACCCCCCCCCACCTCCCCGCTTGAACCCATCCTCCACACTGTTGGGAGGGTGACCCAAGAGGAAAACCCTGCCGTTACCGACACCACGGTGCCCGGCCCCCACAGGGCTGGACGTGGGCAAGAAAGTAACCAAAGTTTCTGAGGTTGTTTTGCAGAACAACAGGAAGACGGCAGATCAGAGAGCAGCTTGATGGCAGCCCCCCCCCCCGGCCCCCGCCCGAGCGGACATCGTGCAGAGGCTTGGACCAGCTGAAATGAGGGATCGCCCACTTTCCGCGTCACGGACAGAGATCCTCGGCGGGCAACACGTCGAACCCCACTGACTTCGCACTTGTGACCCACGAAGAAATACCAGTGACAGTCGCACCTGAGCAGAGGACTCTTCAAGCTTCACCCCCAGCGCTCTCCTGGTCCCACCCCTACCCCGAACCCCAGATAAACGCCCCAACGTTTTGTTTTCCCTTTGAGGAGGCGGGTTTGAGTTTTACTCCCACCTCCTTGTCTGGCCACCTCTTGATCATAAACCTCTTTCCTTGCTGCAACCCTGACGTCTCACTGATTGGCTTGGCTGCGAAATCGGGTACCCGGACCTGAGTTTGTGTGTGGTCCCATCGCTTCCCTGCTTGAAAGGAATCCAGGGTTCTCCACTGCCTGCAGGCCAAACTGGAGCAGAATCTCCAAGGCCTCGCCCCTGCAGCCTTCCTCCCTGCTCCTCACCCACACGCGGGCCACCCTCCCGCCACGCGCGACTCTCTGCAGACCCCAAACAGGTTCTGACTCAAAGGACTTCAAGCTCATCGAGCCTAATCGTAGCAGGGTAATTCCTTCAATCCAGTGCACACCGCAAGTGTTCGACCTGCCTCTTCTTGGCAGGACTCAGATGAGAGAGAGGTTGGACGGGAGGACGGGAGGACAGGCGGAGGCGGAAGGGGTGGAAGTCCAAGGCTCAGGGGAAGGCAGCAAGCGGAGAGCAAGGAAAGGTGGATCACCTTTCCTGCACCGCCTGCTCCCCCCACCCATGCCGGCTCGCCTTCTTCCATCCTCGACCTCCTCCCCGCCCCGCTTCCTGGGGCATTTCACACTCAGCGCCGGAAGAGCACAGCAGCAGGACCAAAGCAACACGGAGAAGCAGCTGCTGCCAAAGCCAAAGGGAGCAAGAGGATCGGGAGAACCCTTTTTCCTTTCACTGGCGCCCGGCGCCTGCATCCTGCTCCCGATTCCAAATTTCGCGGGGTCAACAACTGGCACCGCTACTTCCTCCTCGCCCTGGGCTGGAGGCAGCAGCGCCTCCCGCTTCCCTGAAGGCCCAAGGGAAACGCACGCACCGAGGGGATCCCACCGGCTGGAAGCCCCTTTACTGATTTCCTCTGTCTGCACTTGGACCTCAAGGGTCTGCGCGGCGCGCCCTGCCCCCACGACCACCCCACGTCACTCCTTCCTCGCCCCCCCACCCCGCCCCGCTGGAGCCCAAGGCTGAGAATCCGGTCCCAGCACCCGCCACCCCGCCGCGGCCCGCGCCGCGCCCCCCACCCCAGCGCCGCCGTCGTCGCAGGTGCAAAGGCGCGCGCCCCAGGGATGGGAGTCGTGGCCCCAGGCAGCCAGCACGGGCGCCAGGGTCGCCGGCAGGACAGGAGAAGGCGCAGGTCCCTGCTCCCGGGGGCGGGGCCCGGGCGGTGGAGACCCCGACGGGTGCACGGAGGGAGGCGGCCGCCCGGGGCCCTCACCTGCCCATGCTCTGGTGGGCCCGCGGCCTCCCGCAGTGCAACGGCCACTACCTGGCGGCGGCGCCGGCGCCAGCGGCGGCTCCCCCGGCCTGCGTGGCTCGTGGCGCGCGCACCAGGACGGCCTGGCGGCTGCTCCCGCGCGGCCCAGTCGAGGCGGCGGCGGCGGCGCCCGGCTCCCAGGCCCGCGGAGCTCGGGGCAGGCTGAGCGGGACTTTCTGGCCGCTGCGGCGGCGGGTTCCCAGGCCCGCGGGGCCAGCCGCGCCGCCCCCGCGCCCCGCGCCCCGCGCCGGGGCAGGAGCGCACGGCAGGCCCAGGGCGCGGCGCGCAGCCGGGCCTCGGCCGCCGGCCCCGAGTCGGGCCCCGAGGACCACGTTCCGCCGGGCTCAGCGGGGCTGGGGGCCGCGCGCTCCACGAGCACCTCTGGGTCCCTTCCCCGCTCCACCGCCCGCTCGACGCATGGGGAAGACTCCCTTCCCTGCGAGAGTCCGCCCCGCGCTGACAGAAGCGGGCGCACAGCGTGCACGCGGTGTGCCACACCCCGCCTGTGGCGCCCGAGAGCCCCCAGACTCCTCCCGGGGACCGCTTCTCCAGGCAGGGCCGCAGGAAGAGGGGGGCGAGGCGGCGGGGCAAGGACCCCGGCGACTGTGTGGGGGATGGCAATGGTCAGAGTGCTCAGGAGGGTCGTGCTTCCGCGCAGGGGGCCGACGTGTGTCCAAACCCACTCGTCGGAACTCTGCAGGTGGAGGCGGGTCCCCACCTCCCTTGGCCCTCTGAGTGTTCTCCAAGCCGGCTGGGAAAAGCCCGGCCGCAGGACAGGAGGGAGCGTGGGAGGCGCTCGGCGGCAGTCAGAGCCCTGGGGTCCTTTCTGCCCACACGCGCTGCCACGCGCACAGGTGGTGGTGGTGGTGGTGTGGGGATGCCGGTCCCGGGGGCGGCACTGAAGCAGAGGGAGAGGGGGGCCCACCGCCGTGGTGGGAAGCCCTGGGGATGAGCGGAGGCCCACGGGGCTGGCGGTGCGGGGGGGCGGGGAGCGGGGCACGCGGGTCAGGAGGTGGCCATGGGTGAGGGCCTGGCCGCAGGCCTCGCGGTTGCGGGCAGCCCCTCCCCTCCCCTCCTCACCCCAGCCCCGCGGTTGGAGACCGCGACCCGCCCAGGCCCCGCCCCTGGTCACGCCCCCAGCCCGCCAGCCCGCCGTTGCCTGGTAACGCCTGGCTGTCATTTCCCTCTTAGCCTGGCGCGGCCACCTGGGCCCTGACACTTGGCGGGAGTGTCCCACAGCAGGGGCACGCGCCCCAGGGATGGGAGTGGTGGCCCCAGGCAGCCAGCACGGGCGCCAGGGTCGCCGGCAGGACAGGAGAAGGCGCAGGTCCCTGCTCCCGGGGGCGGGGCCCGGGCGGTGGAGACCCCGACGGGTGCACGGAGGGAGGCGGCCGCCAGGGGCCCTCACCTGCCCATGCTCTGGTGAGCCCGCGGCCTCCCGCAGTGCAACGGCCACTTCCTGGTGGCGGCGGCGGCGGCGGCGGCGGCTCCCCAGCCTGCGGGGCTCCTGGCGCGCGCATCGGGACGGCCTGGCGGCTGCTCCCGCGCGACACTGCCGAGCCGGCGGCGGCGGCGGCGGCGGCGGCGGCGCCCGGCTCCCAGGCCCGCGGAGCTCGGGGCATGCTGACCGGGACTTTCTGGTCGCTGCGGCGGCGGGTCCCCAGGCCCGCGGGGCCAGCCGCGCCGCCCCCGCGCCCCGCGCCCCGCGCCGGGGCAGGAGCGCACGGCAGGCCCAGGGCGCGGCGCGCAGCCGGGCCTCGGCCGCCGGCCCCGAGTCGGGCCCCGGGGACGACGTTCCGCCGGGCTCAGCGGGGCTGGGGGCCGCGCGCTCCACGAGCACCTCTGGGTCCTTTCCCCGCTCCACCGCCCGCTCGACGCATGGGGAAGACTCCCTTCCACGACCAGAGCCCGCCCCGCGCTGACAGAAGCGGGCGCACAGCGTGCACGCGGTGTGCCACACCCCGCCTGTGGCGCCCGAGAGCCCCCAGACTCCTCCCGGGGACCGCTTCTCCAGGCAGGGCCGCAGGAAGAGGGGGGCGAGGCGGCGGGGCAAGGACCCCGGCGACTGTGTGGGGGATGGCAATGGTCAGGGTGCTCAGGAGAGTCGTGCTTCCGCGCAGGGGGCCGACGTGTGTCCGAAGACACTCGTCGGAACTCTGCAGGTGGAGGCGGGTCCCCACCTACCTTGGCCCTCCGAGTGTTCTCCAAGCCGGCTGGGAAAAGCCCCGGCCGCAGGACAGGAGGGAGCGTGGGAGGCGCTCGGCGGCATTCAGAGCCCTGGGGTCCTTCCTGCCCACACGCGCTGCCACGCGCACAGGTGGCGGTGGTGTGGGGATGGCGGCCTTCAGCGCGGCGGTCTTGGCGGGCGGCCCCAGGGGGCAGGAGGGCCGCCTGGCCCCCGGGGGCGGCACTGAAGCAGAGGGAGAGGGGGGCCCACCGCCGTGGTGGGAAGCCCTGGGGTGGAGCGGAGGCCCACGGGGCTGGCGGTGGGGGGTGGGTGGGGGGCGGAGCGGGGCACGCGGGTCAGGAGGTGGCCATGGGTGAGGGCCGGGCGGCAGGCCTCGCGGTTGCGGGCAGCCCCGCCCCTCCCCTCCGGGAGCCCGAGCCCAACGGTCGGAGCCCGCGCCCCGCCCAGGCCCCGCCCCGGCCCCGCCCAGGCCCCGCCCCCAGGCCGCCGGCCCGCCGTCGCCTAGCAGCGCCTGGCTGTGATTTGACTCTTAGCCTCGCGCAGCCGCCGGGGCCCTGACACTTGGCGGGACTGTCCGACTGGGCTGGACGCTCTTCGCGGAGCGCACCAGGTCAGTGCTGTGACCCGCAGCGATGGCCTCCTGGTTTGGCCGCCTCGGCCTCGGCCTCGGCCTCGGCTCCGGCTTAGGCCATTCCCTGGGGCGAGTGGGCGGCAGTGTGGCTTCCCTCCCCGCACACCTCTCTGACTCCACCAGAGGTGTGCTGAGGAAGGGGACGCCAAAGCTGCCAGACTTCCCCGACTCGGGGAGAAAGGAGACGGAAGCCATTCAGGCGACCGGACCACCCGAGCAGGAGAGACCGGCAACTCCAGCTCGGAGAGACACCGCAACGCTGCAGGAAACCCTCGAGGAAGGAGACACGAGGCTCGCCTCCCTGCAAGAAGAAGGCAGTCACCTGAGGGAAGAACTGGAGCCACAGAGACAACAACGGGCTCGAGCCGCTCCAGTGGTTGACCCGAACACCCTCGACGCCGTGACACAACTAGAATCTGAGGTGTCTCCACTGGAAGGGATCGAAGGTCACCTGGAGGAGGAAACCCAGCATCCTCCAAGGACCACTGAAGAGCAAAAGCAGAGGAAGGCACTGAAACTTGGGACCGAAAAGACGACCCCTCTGACCGAGCGGCTTGATGAGCCGGACGAAGATGAGACCGGGCCACGAACTCAGACGATCCAGCCGCAAGACTGGGAGAGCCAGGGCCTCCCCGCTCGCCTAGCTTCGGCTGCCTCCGTCCAGGATGCGGGGGGCCTCCAGCAGCAACTGCAAGCCTATGCTTTGGAAAGGGAACGAGTGTTGGCCGTTTTCGACGAGAAGGTGAGGGAAAACAGCCAGCTGAAAAGGGCGTATCACGCAATGATGGACCTGCTGGTGGCCAAAGAAGCAGAGCTCGGGAAGCTGCGAGGCGAAAATCAGACACGGCGCCCTCGAGCTGACGGCGGCGGGGAGGACATGTTTCGAGAAGCGATCCGGCACTTATCACGCCTCGTCCGAGCCAAAGACATTGAAATCGGTGCCTTGAGCCAGAAATGTCAGACTTTACTGACCATCTGGCAAACGTCCGACGCTGGCCATGAGGTTCGGGGCGTGGACGCGAACCAGTTGGAGGAGCTTCTCCGGGAACGGGACACGTTGAAGCAGCGGGTCAACGTGCTGGAGGAGTGGCAGCGGCTGGTGCTGACCGAGGTGCACAATCTGCAGCGGGAGTCATCCCAACTTCAGAAGGAACTCCCACCACTCGAGGCACGGGCCTTAGTGGACAGCGAGGAGAAGTCTCGGCGACAGATGCACCCTGCCGCCCCGTTGCCCCGTTCTCAAGGGGATGCGACCCAACTCCGGCTCTTGGGGAAGAGACTGGCACAGATGCAGCTCGGCCTAGAGCAGCTCTGCAATGCCGAGGAGGTTCTCTTGGGTCCACCCGACCTCACGTCACCACAGCCGCCCGCCGCGTCGTCGCGGACTTGCGAGGCAGCCGGCTCTCAGGAGGCAATTAAGTCCGAGGCGCTGGGCGAGCCTTCGAAAGGGCCGCCAGCAGAGATGGAAGCCTTAAGGCGAGCCACGGAGGAAAAAGACGCAGCCATCAGAAGCCTCCAGGAGGAGACTCAGAGACTGTCCGAGGCGATGGCCGCCACCTCGGAACTGGAGAGAGAACGGCAGGCACAGACGGATTCCGAAATTCAGCGGCTCAAGGAGAAACAAGAGGCTTTGCAGAACACGCTGGAGGACAAAGAGCTCTTAATCGAGGCGCAGAGGGAGGAATTCCTTTCTCTGGGGGAAGACCTCACGACCCAAGCGAGCGAAAACGAACTTTTGAGGCAGGCGGTGACAAACCTGAAGGAGAGGATAGGCCATCTGGAAGCGGATGCGTGCCAAGTCAAACAGGAAAATGCAAAACTGCTGGAAAGGTCCAGGGAGAAGGACGCCGAAAACCAAGCCTTACAAGAGACGAACATGCGCCTCTCTGTGACGCTGAGGGAGAAGGAATTCGAATGCGTCTCCGTGAAGAAGGCGGCTCTGGCTTTTGAGTGCCTCCTGAGAGAAAAAGAACAGGGCCGGGCTGGGGAATTAGGCCAGCTTCTCAATGCAGTGACCTCCATGCAGCAAAAGAGCATTCTCTTTCAGCACGAGAGAGATGAGGCGGCGCTGGCGCTGAGACAGGAACGAGTGGAAAACTGCGCCCTGCGGGAGGAGGTTCGCCTTTTGCGGGACCAGGAAGCGCGCTTAGGCCAGGAGCTGGGGAGGTCTCGGACGCAGGCTTCAGAATGCGAAGACGCGCATCTCCGGGCAGCGCGGCTGGCAGGAGACAGAGCGGCTCAACTCAGGAGGAAAGTCACGGCGCTAGAGGAGAGGCTCCTGTCATCTTCCCGCGCCATGCAGAAGGCGAGCCAGCGGGCCGCTGCCCGGCTCGGGTCCCTGCAGGAGCAACTGACTGCGGTCACCCAGCAGAAAGAGGAGACTGCCCTCCAGCTGTCCGCCTCCCGGGAAGCAGAGAAGCAGCACGCCGGAGCCCTGGCCAACCTGAAGGTGGTCCTGGCCGAATGGATGCAAAAGGCAGACGGTCTGGAAGGGAAGCTGAGGTCGCTGCAGGGACGGCTGGAGAGAGCGCAAGCCGCCTCGCGCCTGCAGGAGGAGCAGATCGGAGAACTGCAGCGACAAGACGAGGCCCGACAGGAAGTGCTGGAGGACGTCCAAAAGAAGTGGACCGACTTAGTGAGCACCCTGGAAGGAAAAGCAGACAAGGCCCTCCTGAGAAAGCTCTTCACGGACGCCTTGCAAAGCGCCAGACACGAACGCCGGGAAGCCTTCCGACGGATGGGAAGCACCCTGGGTGTGGAAAGGGAGGCAATGGAGCAGTTGCTGCAGGAAGAGCAGGGCGGCCTTACCGGATGGGTGACCGGGCGGCTCGGATCCCGCAGTGCCCCCGACACGCCTCGGAGACCCAGCCAGCAATCCGAGCTCAAGAGTTCCTTCTCGGAGCTTTGGGTGAATTTTCTAGAAGCTGAGTCTCGGGGAGCTTCTCCCCCACGACAGCTCCCCGCTCAGCCCAGGAAGCGTCCCGAAGCACCCGCCGGGAAGAGACTGGCTAAGAACGTGCCAGCTCTTCTGAGACCCGCCCTCGCAGCCACCCCCAGAAGATCGGACGGGAATCCCTGCTCCCCAGCCGTGTCTCTCATTGACCCACCCGGCCCCGGAACCGGAGGGTCTGGGCACCTTCTCTTAGACGCCGTGACCGACGTCGTGCCCAGGGGCACACCTTGGCTGCTGCCACCCGCCAAGAGTGCTGCCGGGCTGCTCCAAGGCCTGTCCAAGCCCTAGAGGCTCCCCAAGCCGCAGAGGAGACGACGGCGCTTTCAGGAAAGCCGGTCCCCCGCTGTGGGTTCCTTAGCACGAAGTGGCCTTGTGCTAAAGGTCACAGGTTTCTCTGCGGCTTTACTGGAGCTTTCAAAGAAATAGCTATGGCTCACCCTTTCAAAAGGGTGTCGCTGCAGGTGGTCACCCAGCTTAAAGCGGACGGATGTCACTTCTCTGGAGAGCAGTGGGATCGCAGGCTGTGGGCCAAGGACGCTTCCGATTCTGTTTGCCACGCTGTCACCGTCTCCGAGGAGCTGGGGGGCGTGGGGTGGGGGGTGGGGGTTGGGTCTGGGAGGTGGGGGGGTTGCGGGCGGGTGGGGGGTGGGGGGGTGGGAAGGGCGGGGGTGGGGGGAGGGCGGGGGTGGGGGGAGGGGGGCGTTTATTGAGCTTTCCCTCGGGGAGCGGGAACCTAACTTGCCTTAGTGCTGCAGAATCAGAAAGCGCGCGAGGGCGCCCACTCCCGGGACAGTAGGAAGAAAGGGGAAGGGCACCAACGTGCAAGGGGCAGGCATCCAAACTTCAGGAGGAAAGCTTGGTTTCCCCCGGCTCGGCTTGGTCCTCCTCCTCTTTCCGCTGCCTGGGAAACCGCCCTCGGGTGCTCTCTGGCCTCTGGGACAGACAGGAAAGAAAACTCCTAAGCAGGGGAGGATCTTATTCCCTGACTCGCTTTTGGTTGCAAAGCCAGTCACCTGACCTCAGAGATCTTTGCAAGGGTTTACGAACTGCATCTTGTTGTTTTCCAAAGCAGGGGTCTGTGGTCTGTGGTCCGGATGGACACCGACTGACTGAACCGGCGCCTCGCGATGGGCATGGAAGCCGCTTCCGCCCCCAAGCCCATCAGAGGGCCGTGGTCAACGCCCTCCCCCCGCCCCGTTTCCTCAACAGCCCCTCCAAATCTCCATCGCCTGCCTCAAGCGGGATCGTCCTCATACCGTTCGGGACCCGAAGAGATCAGAGGCCAGCTAGTCAAGAACTCTCCGTTTCCCGCACCCCCCCACCCCCGTTTGAACGTCCCTCTATTTCTCTCCACCCACCCCTCCCCTTTCCCTTTGGTTTTCCAGGAAGAGGGATTCAGCTTGGCAGTTCCAGGGGCCCGGCTCCACGTGGGGTGCCCTGGGAACCATCTGCTCAGCCTCCCCCAAAGATCTCCTTCCCTCAGTTTGCCAGCTGCTTTCTCTTCGGCCCGTCTCTTTCCTTAAGCCGCTGAGCACACCCAAGTCTCTCCCGGCATCCACACCTCTCCTTTCTGCTCCTCCACCACCGCCTTCTCTGTCTACCTTTCACGGCTAAGCTGCTGCCAAAAGACCTCGACTCCTCTCCTCGTCAGCCATCCAGTCATCGCCTCGTCTCTCACCGGCTCCTCGAAAGACTCCCCAAATCTCGTGTCGCCGTCCCGTCCTGGCAAGAGGCCAGGGCACGCCCTTCGGTTCCTTCGTCTTCCTAAACTCCCTGTGGTGTCTGAGGAATGCTGCCCACGTCTTCAGTCTCTGCAAGTTCTCTCCACCCTCTTTCTCTGGGGGATGGCCCCCTCCCCAGGTGCCCTTCCTAACCTCAGACCCCTCTGTCTCACTTTCCTCTGCGGCTTCTCCTCCCGACCACTTCTCAAAGGGTTCTGTTCCCGAAGGCACGGTCTTCAGGGAACAGGAACCCCTCGGGTCTCAGAGCAAGCTCATGCGCTCTCCTACGATTCGACTCGCCCCCCGGATGCCCAGGGCTTCGGAGTGCGTACGACTGACGTCACCCTGCCCCTGACTCCACGCTGCTTTCTCTAACTGTCTGCTGGACGCACCTCTCAGGATGTCCGAAGGCTTCTCAAAACCGACGCGTCCAAAAGGGAGCCCGGTATCCTCCAACAAAACCCTCCCCCTCCTCTTACCTTCCTTTCATCCCCTCAGAAAACCTCTGCCCATCTCATCCCCCGACAGCAGAGCGAGAGGCCTCAGGGCCACGCTTGAGCTCTCTGTCTCACCCACTTCGCAGCCTACCGACTCCCAAAGGGAGCCGAGCGCCTTCCCGTGTTTGCCGTCCCCGCTGCTCTGCCGCATGCCTTCCTGTCTCTTGCACGCAACCAGCCCGGTAGACTCCTTACTGATCTTGCCGGCTGGCCTCCTGGCACACCACCCCCCCCCCCACCTCCCCGCTTGAACCCATCCTCCACACTGTTGGGAGGGTGACCCAAGAGGAAAACCCTGCCGTTACCGACACCACGGTGCCCGGCCCCCACAGGGCTGGACGTGGGCAAGAAAGTAACCAAAGTTTCTGAGGTTGTTTTGCAGAACAACAGGAAGACGGCAGATCAGAGAGCAGCTTGATGGCAGCCCCCCCCCCCGGCCCCCGCCCGAGCGGACATCGTGCAGAGGCTTGGACCAGCTGAAATGAGGGATCGCCCACTTTCCGCGTCACGGACAGAGATCCTCGGCGGGCAACACGTCGAACCCCACTGACTTCGCACTTGTGACCCACGAAGAAATACCAGTGACAGTCGCACCTGAGCAGAGGACTCTTCAAGCTTCACCCCCAGCGCTCTCCTGGTCCCACCCCTACCCCGAACCCCAGATAAACGCCCCAACGTTTTGTTTTCCCTTTGAGGAGGCGGGTTTGAGTTTTACTCCCACCTCCTTGTCTGGCCACCTCTTGATCATAAACCTCTTTCCTTGCTGCAACCCTGACGTCTCACTGATTGGCTTGGCTGCGAAATCGGGTACCCGGACCTGAGTTTGTGTGTGGTCCCATCGCTTCCCTGCTTGAAAGGAATCCAGGGTTCTCCACTGCCTGCAGGCCAAACTGGAGCAGAATCTCCAAGGCCTCGCCCCTGCAGCCTTCCTCCCTGCTCCTCACCCACACGCGGGCCACCCTCCCGCCACGCGCGACTCTCTGCAGACCCCAAACAGGTTCTGACTCAAAGGACTTCAAGCTCATCGAGCCTAATCGTAGCAGGGTAATTCCTTCAATCCAGTGCACACCGCAAGTGTTCGACCTGCCTCTTCTTGGCAGGACTCAGATGAGAGAGAGGTTGGACGGGAGGACGGGAGGACAGGCGGAGGCGGAAGGGGTGGAAGTCCAAGGCTCAGGGGAAGGCAGCAAGCGGAGAGCAAGGAAAGGTGGATCACCTTTCCTGCACCGCCTGCTCCCCCCACCCATGCCGGCTCGCCTTCTTCCATCCTCGACCTCCTCCCCGCCCCGCTTCCTGGGGCATTTCACACTCAGCGCCGGAAGAGCACGGCAGCAGGACCAAAGCAACACGGAGAAGCAGCTGCTGCCAAAGCCAAAGGGAGGAAGAGGATCGGGAGAACCCTTTTTCCTTTCACTGGCGCCCGGCGCCTGCATCCTGCTCCCGATTCCAAATTGCGCGGGGTCAACAACTGGCACCGCTACTTCCTCCTCGCCCTGGGCTGGAGGCAGCAGCGCCTCCCGCTTCCCTGAAGGCCCAAGGGAAACGCACGCACCGAGGGGATCCCACCGGCTGGAAGCCCCTTTACTGATTTCCTCTGTCTGCACTTGGACCTCAAGGGTCTGCGCGGCGCGCCCTGCCCCCACGACCACCCCACGTCACTCCTTCCTCGCCCCCCCACCCCGCCCCGCTGGAGCCCAAGGCTGAGAATCCGGTCCCAGCACCCGCCACCCCGCCGCGGCCCGCGCCGCGCCCCCCACCCCAGCGCCGCCGTCATCGCAGGTGCAAAGGCGCGCGCCCCAGGGATGGGAGTCGTGGCCCCAGGCAGCCAGCACGGGCGCCAGGGTCGCCGGCAGGACAGGAGAAGGCGCAGGTCCCTGCTCCCGGGGGCGGGGCCCGGGCGGTGGAGACCCCGACGGGTGCACGGAGGGAGGCGGCCGCCCGGGGCCCTCACCTGCCCATGCTCTGGTGGGCCCGCGGCCTCCCGCAGTGCAACGGCCACTACCTGGCGGCGGCGGCGGCTCCCCCGGCCTGCGTGGCTCGTGGCGCGCGCACCAGGACGGCCTGGCGGCTGCTCCCGCGCGGCCCAGTCGAGGCGGCGGCGGCGGCGCCCGGCTCCCAGGCCCGCGGAGCTCGGGGCAGGCTGAGCGGGACTTTCTGGCCGCTGCGGCGGCGGGTCCCCAGGCCCGCGGGGCCAGCCGCGCCGCCCCCGCGCCCCGCGCCCCGCGCCGGGGCAGGAGCGCACGGCAGGCCCAGGGCGCGGCGCGCAGCCGGGCCTCGGCCGCCGGCCCCGAGTCGGGCCCCGAGGACCACGTTCCGCCGGGCTCAGCGGGGCTGGGGGCCGCGCGCTCCACGAGCACCTCTGGGTCCCTTCCCCGCTCCACCGCCCGCTCGACGCATGGGGAAGACTCCCTTCCCTGCGAGAGTCCGCCCCGCGCTGACAGAAGCGGGCGCACAGCGTGCACGCGGTGTGCCACACCCCGCCTGTGGCGCCCGAGAGCCCCCAGACTCCTCCCGGGGACCGCTTCTCCAGGCAGGGCCGCAGGAAGAGGGGGGCGAGGCGGCGGGGCAAGGACCCCGGCGACTGTGTGGGGGATGGCAATGGTCAGAGAGCTCAGGAGGGTCGTGCTTCCGCGCAGGGGGCCGACGTGTGTCCAAACCCACTCGTCGGAACTCTGCAGGTGGAGGCGGGTCCCCACCTCCCTTGGCCCTCTGAGTGTTCTCCAAGCCGGCTGGGAAAAGCCCCGGCCGCAGGACAGGAGGGAGCGTGGGAGGCGCTCGGCGGCAGTCAGAGCCCTGGGGTCCTTTCTGCCCACACGCGCTGCCACGCGCACAGGTGGTGGTGGTGGTGGTGTGGGGATGCCGGTCCCGGGGGCGGCACTGAAGCAGAGGGAGAGGGGGGCCCACCGCCGTGGTGGGAAGCCCTGGGGATGAGCGGAGGCCCACGGGGCTGGCGGTGCGGGGGGGCGGGGAGCGGGGCACGCGGGTCAGGAGGTGGCCATGGGTGAGGGCCTGGCCGCAGGCCTCGCGGTTGCGGGCAGCCCCTCCCCTCCCCTCCTCACCCCAGCCCCGCGGTTGGAGACCGCGACCCGCCCAGGCCCCGCCCCTGGTCACGCCCCCAGCCCGCCAGCCCGCCGTTGCCTGGTAACGCCTGGCTGTCATTTCCCTCTTAGCCTGGCGCAGCCACCTGGGCCCTGACACTTGGCGGGAGTGTCCCACAGCAGGGGCACGCGCCCCAGGGATGGGAGTGGTGGCCCCAGGCAGCCAGCACGGGCGCCAGGGTCGCCGGCAGGACAGGAGAAGGCGCAGGTCCCTGCTCCCGGGGGCGGGGCCCGGGCGGTGGAGACCCCGACGGGTGCACGGAGGGAGGCGGCCGCCAGGGGCCCTCACCTGCCCATGCTCTGGTGAGCCCGCGGCCTCCCGCAGTGCAACGGCCACTTCCTGGCGGCGGCGGCGGCGGCGGCGGCGGCGGCTCCCCAGCCTGCGGGGCTCCTGGCGCGCGCATCGGGAAGGCCTGGCGGCTGCTCCCGCGCGACACTGCCCAGCCGGCGGCGGCGGCGGCGGCGGCGGCGGCGCCCGGCTCCCAGGCCCGCGGAGCTCAGGCTGACCTGGACTTTCTGGTCGCTGCGGCGGCGGGTCCCCAGGCCCGCGGGGCCAGCCGCGCCGCCCCCGCGCCCCGCGCCCCGCGCCGGGGCAGGAGCGCACGGCAGGCCCAGCGCGCGGCGCGCAGCCGGGCCTCGGCCGCCGGCCCCGAGTCGGGCCCCGGGGACGACGTTCCGCCGGGCTCAGCGGGGCTGGGGGCCGCGCGCTCCACGAGCACCTCTGGGTCCTTTCCCCGCTCCACCGCCCGCTCGACGCATGGGGAAGACTCCCTTCCACGACCAGAGCCCGCCCCGCGCTGACAGAAGCGGGCGCACAGCGTGCACGCGGTGTGCCACACCCCGCCTGTGGCGCCCGAGAGCCCCCAGACTCCTCCCGGGGACCGCTTCTCCAGGCAGGGCCGCAGGAAGAGGGGGGCGAGGCGGCGGGGCAAGGACCCCGGCGACTGTGTGGGGGATGGCAATGGTCAGGGTGCTCAGGAGGGTCGTGCTTCCGCGCAGGGGGCCGACGTGTGTCCGAAGACACTCGTCGGAACTCTGCAGGTGGAGGCGGGTCCCCACCTACCTTGGCCCTCCGAGTGTTCTCCAAGCCGGCTGGGAAAAGCCCCGGCCGCAGGACAGGAGGGAGCGTGGGAGGCGCTCGGCGGCATTCAGAGCCCTGGGGTCCTTCCTGCCCACACGCGCTGCCACGCGCACAGGTGGCGGTGGTGTGGGGATGGCGGCCTTCAGCGCGGCGGTCTTGGCGGGCGGCCCCAGGGGGCAGGAGGGCCGCCTGGCCCCCGGGGGCGGCACTGAAGCAGAGGGAGAGGGGGGCCCACCGCCGTGGTGGGAAGCCCTGGGGTGGAGCGGAGGCCCACGGGGCTGGCGGTGGGGGGTGGGTGGGGGGCGGAGCGGGGCACGCGGGTCAGGAGGTGGCCATGGGTGAGGGCCGGGCGGCAGGCCTCGCGGTTGCGGGCAGCCCCGCCCCTCCCCTCCGGGAGCCCGAGCCCAACGGTTGGAGCCCGCGCCCCGCCCAGGCCCCGCCCCGGCCCCGCCCAGGCCCCGCCCCCAGGCCGCCGGCCCGCCGTCGCCTAGCAGCGCCTGGCTGTGATTTGACTCTTAGCCTCGCGCAGCCGCCGGGGCCCTGACACTTGGCGGGACTGTCCGACTGGGCTGGACGCTCTTCGCGGAGCGCACCAGGTCAGTGCTGTGACCCGCAGCGATGGCCTCCTGGTTTGGCCGCCTCGGCCTCGGCCTCGGCCTCGGCTCCGGCTTAGGCCATTCCCTGGGGCGAGTGGGCGGCAGTGTGGCTTCCCTCCCCGCACACCTCTCTGACTCCACCAGAGGTGTGCTGAGGAAGGGGACGCCAAAGCTGCCAGACTTCCCCGACTCGGGGAGAAAGGAGACGGAAGCCATTCAGGCGACCGGACCACCCGAGCAGGAGAGACCGGCAACTCCAGCTCGGAGAGACACCGCAACGCTGCAGGAAACCCTCGAGGAAGGAGACACGAGGCTCGCCTCCCTGCAAGAAGAAGGCAGTCACCTGAGGGAAGAACTGGAGCCACAGAGACAACAACGGGCTCGAGCCGCTCCAGTGGTTGACCCGAACACCCTCGACGCCGTGACACAACTAGAATCTGAGGTGTCTCCACTGGAAGGGATCGAAGGTCACCTGGAGGAGGAAACCCAGCATCCTCCAAGGACCACTGAAGAGCAAAAGCAGAGGAAGGCACTGAAACTTGGGACCGAAAAGACGACCCCTCTGACCGAGCGGCTTGATGAGCCGGACGAAGATGAGACCGGGCCACGAACTCAGACGATCCAGCCGCAAGACTGGGAGAGCCAGGGCCTCCCCGCTCGCCTAGCTTCGGCTGCCTCCGTCCAGGATGCGGGGGGCCTCCAGCAGCAACTGCAAGCCTATGCTTTGGAAAGGGAACGAGTGTTGGCCGTTTTCGACGAGAAGGTGAGGGAAAACAGCCAGCTGAAAAGGGCGTATCACGCAATGATGGACCTGCTGGTGGCCAAAGAAGCAGAGCTCGGGAAGCTGCGAGGCGAAAATCAGACACGGCGCCCTCGAGCTGACGGCGGCGGGGAGGACATGTTTCGAGAAGCGATCCGGCACTTATCACGCCTCGTCCGAGCCAAAGACATTGAAATCGGTGCCTTGAGCCAGAAATGTCAGACTTTACTGACCATCTGGCAAACGTCCGACGCTGGCCATGAGGTTCGGGGCGTGGACGCGAACCAGTTGGAGGAGCTTCTCCGGGAACGGGACACGTTGAAGCAGCGGGTCAACGTGCTGGAGGAGTGGCAGCGGCTGGTGCTGACCGAGGTGCACAATCTGCAGCGGGAGTCATCCCAACTTCAGAAGGAACTCCCACCACTCGAGGCACGGGCCTTAGTGGACAGCGAGGAGAAGTCTCGGCGACAGATGCACCCTGCCGCCCCGTTGCCCCGTTCTCAAGGGGATGCGACCCAACTCCGGCTCTTGGGGAAGAGACTGGCACAGATGCAGCTCGGCCTAGAGCAGCTCTGCAATGCCGAGGAGGTTCTCTTGGGTCCACCCGACCTCACGTCACCACAGCCGCCCGCCGCATCGTCGCGGACTTGCGAGGCAGCCGGCTCTCAGGAGGCAATTAAGTCCGAGGCGCTGGGCGAGCCTTCGAAAGGGCCGCCAGCAGAGATGGAAGCCTTAAGGCGAGCCACGGAGGAAAAAGACGCAGCCATCAGAAGCCTCCAGGAGGAGACTCAGAGACTGTCCGAGGCGATGGCCGCCACCTCGGAACTGGAGAGAGAACGGCAGGCACAGACGGATTCCGAAATTCAGCGGCTCAAGGAGAAACAAGAGGCTTTGCAGAACACGCTGGAGGACAAAGAGCTCTTAATCGAGGCGCAGAGGGAGGAATTCCTTTCTCTGGGGGAAGACCTCACGACCCAAGCGAGCGAAAACGAACTTTTGAGGCAGGCGGTGACAAACCTGAAGGAGAGGATAGGCCATCTGGAAGCGGATGCGTGCCAAGTCAAACAGGAAAATGCAAAACTGCTGGAAAGGTCCAGGGAGAAGGACGCCGAAAACCAAGCCTTACAAGAGACGAACATGCGCCTCTCTGTGACGCTGAGGGAGAAGGAATTCGAATGCGTCTCCGTGAAGAAGGCGGCTCTGGCTTTTGAGTGCCTCCTGAGAGAAAAAGAACAGGGCCGGGCTGGGGAATTAGGCCAGCTTCTCAATGCAGTGACCTCCATGCAGCAAAAGAGCATTCTCTTTCAGCACGAGAGAGATGAGGCGGCGCTGGCGCTGAGACAGGAACGAGTGGAAAACTGCGCCCTGCGGGAGGAGGTTCGCCTTTTGCGGGACCAGGAAGCGCGCTTAGGCCAGGAGCTGGGGAGGTCTCGGACGCAGGCTTCAGAATGCGAAGACGCGCATCTCCGGGCAGCGCGGCTGGCAGGAGACAGAGCGGCTCAACTCAGGAGGAAAGTCACGGCGCTAGAGGAGAGGCTCCTGTCATCTTCCCGCGCCATGCAGAAGGCGAGCCAGCGGGCCGCTGCCCGGCTCGGGTCCCTGCAGGAGCAACTGACTGCGGTCACCCAGCAGAAAGAGGAGACTGCCCTCCAGCTGTCCGCCTCCCGGGAAGCAGAGAAGCAGCACGCCGGAGCCCTGGCCAACCTGAAGGTGGTCCTGGCCGAATGGATGCAAAAGGCAGACGGTCTGGAAGGGAAGCTGAGGTCGCTGCAGGGACGGCTGGAGAGAGCGCAAGCCGCCTCGCGCCTGCAGGAGGAGCAGATCGGAGAACTGCAGCGACAAGACGAGGCCCGACAGGAAGTGCTGGAGGACGTCCAAAAGAAGTGGACCGACTTAGTGAGCACCCTGGAAGGAAAAGCAGACAAGGCCCTCCTGAGAAAGCTCTTCACGGACGCCTTGCAAAGCGCCAGACACGAACGCCGGGAAGCCTTCCGACGGATGGGAAGCACCCTGGGTGTGGAAAGGGAGGCAATGGAGCAGTTGCTGCAGGAAGAGCAGGGCGGCCTTACCGGATGGGTGACCGGGCGGCTCGGATCCCGCAGTGCCCCCGACACGCCTCGGAGACCCAGCCAGCAATCCGAGCTCAAGAGTTCCTTCTCGGAGCTTTGGGTGAATTTTCTAGAAGCTGAGTCTCGGGGAGCTTCTCCCCCACGACAGCTCCCCGCTCAGCCCAGGAAGCGTCCCGAAGCACCCGCCGGGAAGAGACTGGCTAAGAACGTGCCAGCTCTTCTGAGACCCGCCCTCGCAGCCACCCCCAGAAGATCGGACGGGAATCCCTGCTCCCCAGCCGTGTCTCTCATTGACCCACCCGGCCCCGGAACCGGAGGGTCTGGGCACCTTCTCTTAGACGCCGTGACCGACGTCGTGCCCAGGGGCACACCTTGGCTGCTGCCACCCGCCAAGAGTGCTGCCGGGCTGCTCCAAGGCCTGTCCAAGCCCTAGAGGCTCCCCAAGCCGCAGAGGAGACGACGGCGCTTTCAGGAAAGCCGGTCCCCCGCTGTGGGTTCCTTAGCACGAAGTGGCCTTGTGCTAAAGGTCACAGGTTTCTCTGCGGCTTTACTGGAGCTTTCAAAGAAATAGCTATGGCTCACCCTTTCAAAAGGGTGTCGCTGCAGGTGGTCACCCAGCTTAAAGCGGACGGATGTCACTTCTCTGGAGAGCAGTGGGATCGCAGGCTGTGGGCCAAGGACGCTTCCGATTCTGTTTGCCACGCTGTCACCGTCTCCGAGGAGCTGGGGGGCGTGGGGTGGGGGGTGGGGGTTGGGTCTGGGAGGTGGGGGGGTTGCGGGCGGGTGGGGGGTGGGGGGGTGGGAAGGGCGGGGGTGGGGGGAGGGCGGGGGTGGGGGGAGGGGGGCGTTTATTGAGCTTTCCCTCGGGGAGCGGGAACCTAACTTGCCTTAGTGCTGCAGAATCAGAAAGCGCGCGAGGGCGCCCACTCCCGGGACAGTAGGAAGAAAGGGGAAGGGCACCAACGTGCAAGGGGCAGGCATCCAAACTTCAGGAGGAAAGCTTGGTTTCCCCCGGCTCGGCTTGGTCCTCCTCCTCTTTCCGCTGCCTGGGAAACCGCCCTCGGGTGCTCTCTGGCCTCTGGGACAGACAGGAAAGAAAACTCCTAAGCAGGGGAGGATCTTATTCCCTGACTCGCTTTTGGTTGCAAAGCCAGTCACCTGACCTCAGAGATCTTTGCAAGGGTTTACGAACTGCATCTTGTTGTTTTCCAAAGCAGGGGTCTGTGGTCTGTGGTCCGGATGGACACCGACTGACTGAACCGGCGCCTCGCGATGGGCATGGAAGCCGCTTCCGCCCCCAAGCCCATCAGAGGGCCGTGGTCAACGCCCTCCCCCCGCCCCGTTTCCTCAACAGCCCCTCCAAATCTCCATCGCCTGCCTCAAGCGGGATCGTCCTCATACCGTTCGGGACCCGAAGAGATCAGAGGCCAGCTAGTCAAGAACTCTCCGTTTCCCGCACCCCCCCACCCCCGTTTGAACGTCCCTCTATTTCTCTCCACCCACCCCTCCCCTTTCCCTTTGGTTTTCCAGGAAGAGGGATTCAGCTTGGCAGTTCCAGGGGCCCGGCTCCACGTGGGGTCCCCTGGGAACCATCTGCTCAGCCTCCCCCAAAGATCTCGTTCCCTCAGTTTGCCAGCTGCTTTCTCTTCGGCCCGTCTCTTTCCTTAAGCCGCTGAGCACACCCAAGTCTCTCCCGGCATCCACACCTCTCCTTTCTGCTCCTCCACCACCGCCTTCTCTGTCTACCTTTCACGGCTAAGCTGCTGCCAAAAGACCTCGACTCCTCTCCTCGTCAGCCATCCAGTCATCGCCTCGTCTCTCACCGGCTCCTCGAAAGACTCCCCAAATCTCGTGTCGCCGTCCCGTCCTGGCAAGAGGCCAGGGCACGCCCTTCGGTTCCTTCGTCTTCCTAAACTCCCTGTGGTGTCTGAGGAATGCTGCCCACGTCTTCAGTCTCTGCAAGTTCTCTCCACCCTCTTTCTCTGGGGGATGGCCCCCTCCCCAGGTGCCCTTCCTAACCTCAGACCCCTCTGTCTCACTTTCCTCTGCGGCTTCTCCTCCCGACCACTTCTCAAAGGGTTCTGTTCCCGAAGGCACGGTCTTCAGGGAACAGGAACCCCTCGGGTCTCAGAGCAAGCTCATGCGCTCTCCTACGATTCGACTCGCCCCCCGGATGCCCAGGGCTTCGGAGTGCGTACGACTGACGTCACCCTGCCCCTGACTCCACGCTGCTTTCTCTAACTGTCTGCTGGACGCACCTCTCAGGATGTCCGAAGGCTTCTCAAAACCGACGCGTCCAAAAGGGAGCCCGGTATCCTCCAACAAAACCCTCCCCCTCCTCTTACCTTCCTTTCATCCCCTCAGAAAACCTCTGCCCATCTCATCCCCCGACAGCAGAGCGAGAGGCCTCAGGGCCACGCTTGAGCTCTCTGTCTCACCCACTTCGCAGCCTACCGACTCCCAAAGGGAGCCGAGCGCCTTCCCGTGTTTGCCGTCCCCGCTGCTCTGCCGCATGCCTTCCTGTCTCTTGCACGCAACCAGCCCGGTAGACTCCTTACTGATCTTGCCGGCTGGCCTCCTGGCACACCACCCCCCCCCCACCTCCCCGCTTGAACCCATCCTCCACACTGTTGGGAGGGTGACCCAAGAGGAAAACCCTGCCGTTACCGACACCACGGTGCCCGGCCCCCACAGGGCTGGACGTGGGCAAGAAAGTAACCAAAGTTTCTGAGGTTGTTTTGCAGAACAACAGGAAGACGGCAGATCAGAGAGCAGCTTGATGGCAGCCCCCCCCCCCGGCCCCCGCCCGAGCGGACATCGTGCAGAGGCTTGGACCAGCTGAAATGAGGGATCGCCCACTTTCCGCGTCACGGACAGAGATCCTCGGCGGGCAACACGTCGAACCCCACTGACTTCGCACTTGTGACCCACGAAGAAATACCAGTGACAGTCGCACCTGAGCAGAGGACTCTTCAAGCTTCACCCCCAGCGCTCTCCTGGTCCCACCCCTACCCCGAACCCCAGATAAACGCCCCAACGTTTTGTTTTCCCTTTGAGGAGGCGGGTTTGAGTTTTACTCCCACCTCCTTGTCTGGCCACCTCTTGATCATAAACCTCTTTCCTTGCTGCAACCCTGACGTCTCACTGATTGGCTTGGCTGCGAAATCGGGTACCCGGACCTGAGTTTGTGTGTGGTCCCATCGCTTCCCTGCTTGAAAGGAATCCAGGGTTCTCCACTGCCTGCAGGCCAAACTGGAGCAGAATCTCCAAGGCCTCGCCCCTGCAGCCTTCCTCCCTGCTCCTCACCCACACGCGGGCCACCCTCCCGCCACGCGCGACTCTCTGCAGACCCCAAACAGGTTCTGACTCAAAGGACTTCAAGCTCATCGAGCCTAATCGTAGCAGGGTAATTCCTTCAATCCAGTGCACACCGCAAGTGTTCGACCTGCCTCTTCTTGGCAGGACTCAGATGAGAGAGAGGTTGGACGGGAGGACGGGAGGACAGGCGGAGGCGGAAGGGGTGGAAGTCCAAGGCTCAGGGGAAGGCAGCAAGCGGAGAGCAAGGAAAGGTGGATCACCTTTCCTGCACCGCCTGCTCCCCCCACCCATGCCGGCTCGCCTTCTTCCATCCTCGACCTCCTCCCCGCCCCGCTTCCTGGGGCATTTCACACTCAGCGCCGGAAGAGCACGGCAGCAGGACCAAAGCAACACGGAGAAGCAGCTGCTGCCAAAGCCAAAGGGAGGAAGAGGATCGGGAGAACCCTTTTTCCTTTCACTGGCGCCCGGCGCCTGCATCCTGCTCCCGATTCCAAATTGCGCGGGGTCAACAACTGGCACCGCTACTTCCTCCTCGCCCTGGGCTGGAGGCAGCAGCGCCTCCCGCTTCCCTGAAGGCCCAAGGGAAACGCACGCACCGAGGGGATCCCACCGGCTGGAAGCCCCTTTACTGATTTCCTCTGTCTGCACTTGGACCTCAAGGGTCTGCGCGGCGCGCCCTGCCCCCACGACCACCCCACGTCACTCCTTCCTCGCCCCCCCACCCCGCCCCGCTGGAGCCCAAGGCTGAGAATCCGGTCCCAGCACCCGCCACCCCGCCGCGGCCCGCGCCGCGCCCCCCACCCCAGCGCCGCCGTCATCGCAGGTGCAAAGGCGCGCGCCCCAGGGATGGGAGTCGTGGCCCCAGGCAGCCAGCACGGGCGCCAGGGTCGCCGGCAGGACAGGAGAAGGCGCAGGTCCCTGCTCCCGGGGGCGGGGCCCGGGCGGTGGAGACCCCGACGGGTGCACGGAGGGAGGCGGCCGCCCGGGGCCCTCACCTGCCCATGCTCTGGTGGGCCCGCGGCCTCCCGCAGTGCAACGGCCACTACCTGGCGGCGGCGGCGGCTCCCCCGGCCTGCGTGGCTCGTGGCGCGCGCACCAGGACGGCCTGGCGGCTGCTCCCGCGCGGCCCAGTCGAGGCGGCGGCGGCGGCGCCCGGCTCCCAGGCCCGCGGAGCTCGGGGCAGGCTGAGCGGGACTTTCTGGCCGCTGCGGCGGCGGGTCCCCAGGCCCGCGGGGCCAGCCGCGCCGCCCCCGCGCCCCGCGCCCCGCGCCGGGGCAGGAGCGCACGGCAGGCCCAGGGCGCGGCGCGCAGCCGGGCCTCGGCCGCCGGCCCCGAGTCGGGCCCCGAGGACCACGTTCCGCCGGGCTCAGCGGGGCTGGGGGCCGCGCGCTCCACGAGCACCTCTGGGTCCCTTCCCCGCTCCACCGCCCGCTCGACGCATGGGGAAGACTCCCTTCCCTGCGAGAGTCCGCCCCGCGCTGACAGAAGCGGGCGCACAGCGTGCACGCGGTGTGCCACACCCCGCCTGTGGCGCCCGAGAGCCCCCAGACTCCTCCCGGGGACCGCTTCTCCAGGCAGGGCCGCAGGAAGAGGGGGGCGAGGCGGCGGGGCAAGGACCCCGGCGACTGTGTGGGGGATGGCAATGGTCAGAGAGCTCAGGAGGGTCGTGCTTCCGCGCAGGGGGCCGACGTGTGTCCAAACCCACTCGTCGGAACTCTGCAGGTGGAGGCGGGTCCCCACCTCCCTTGGCCCTCTGAGTGTTCTCCAAGCCGGCTGGGAAAAGCCCCGGCCGCAGGACAGGAGGGAGCGTGGGAGGCGCTCGGCGGCAGTCAGAGCCCTGGGGTCCTTTCTGCCCACACGCGCTGCCACGCGCACAGGTGGTGGTGGTGGTGGTGTGGGGATGCCGGTCCCGGGGGCGGCACTGAAGCAGAGGGAGAGGGGGGCCCACCGCCGTGGTGGGAAGCCCTGGGGATGAGCGGAGGCCCACGGGGCTGGCGGTGCGGGGGGGCGGGGAGCGGGGCACGCGGGTCAGGAGGTGGCCATGGGTGAGGGCCTGGCCGCAGGCCTCGCGGTTGCGGGCAGCCCCTCCCCTCCCCTCCTCACCCCAGCCCCGCGGTTGGAGACCGCGACCCGCCCAGGCCCCGCCCCTGGTCACGCCCCCAGCCCGCCAGCCCGCCGTTGCCTGGTAACGCCTGGCTGTCATTTCCCTCTTAGCCTGGCGCAGCCACCTGGGCCCTGACACTTGGCGGGAGTGTCCCACAGCAGGGGCACGCGCCCCAGGGATGGGAGTGGTGGCCCCAGGCAGCCAGCACGGGCGCCAGGGTCGCCGGCAGGACAGGAGAAGGCGCAGGTCCCTGCTCCCGGGGGCGGGGCCCGGGCGGTGGAGACCCCGACGGGTGCACGGAGGGAGGCGGCCGCCAGGGGCCCTCACCTGCCCATGCTCTGGTGAGCCCGCGGCCTCCCGCAGTGCAACGGCCACTTCCTGGCGGCGGCGGCGGCGGCGGCGGCGGCGGCTCCCCAGCCTGCGGGGCTCCTGGCGCGCGCATCGGGAAGGCCTGGCGGCTGCTCCCGCGCGACACTGCCCAGCCGGCGGCGGCGGCGGCGGCGGCGGCGGCGCCCGGCTCCCAGGCCCGCGGAGCTCAGGCTGACCTGGACTTTCTGGTCGCTGCGGCGGCGGGTCCCCAGGCCCGCGGGGCCAGCCGCGCCGCCCCCGCGCCCCGCGCCCCGCGCCGGGGCAGGAGCGCACGGCAGGCCCAGGGCGCGGCGCGCAGCCGGGCCTCGGCCGCCGGCCCCGAGTCGGGCCCCGGGGACGACGTTCCGCCGGGCTCAGCGGGGCTGGGGGCCGCGCGCTCCACGAGCACCTCTGGGTCCTTTCCCCGCTCCACCGCCCGCTCGACGCATGGGGAAGACTCCCTTCCACGACCAGAGCCCGCCCCGCGCTGACAGAAGCGGGCGCACAGCGTGCACGCGGTGTGCCACACCCCGCCTGTGGCGCCCGAGAGCCCCCAGACTCCTCCCGGGGACCGCTTCTCCAGGCAGGGCCGCAGGAAGAGGGGGGCGAGGCGGCGGGGCAAGGACCCCGGCGACTGTGTGGGGGATGGCAATGGTCAGGGTGCTCAGGAGGGTCGTGCTTCCGCGCAGGGGGCCGACGTGTGTCCGAAGACACTCGTCGGAACTCTGCAGGTGGAGGCGGGTCCCCACCTACCTTGGCCCTCCGAGTGTTCTCCAAGCCGGCTGGGAAAAGCCCCGGCCGCAGGACAGGAGGGAGCGTGGGAGGCGCTCGGCGGCATTCAGAGCCCTGGGGTCCTTCCTGCCCACACGCGCTGCCACGCGCACAGGTGGCGGTGGTGTGGGGATGGCGGCCTTCAGCGCGGCGGTCTTGGCGGGCGGCCCCAGGGGGCAGGAGGGCCGCCTGGCCCCCGGGGGCGGCACTGAAGCAGAGGGAGAGGGGGGCCCACCGCCGTGGTGGGAAGCCCTGGGGTGGAGCGGAGGCCCACGGGGCTGGCGGTGGGGGGTGGGTGGGGGGCGGAGCGGGGCACGCGGGTCAGGAGGTGGCCATGGGTGAGGGCCGGGCGGCAGGCCTCGCGGTTGCGGGCAGCCCCGCCCCTCCCCTCCGGGAGCCCGAGCCCAACGGTTGGAGCCCGCGCCCCGCCCAGGCCCCGCCCCCAGGCCGCCGGCCCGCCGTCGCCTAGCAGCGCCTGGCTGTGATTTGACTCTTAGCCTCGCGCAGCCGCCGGGGCCCTGACACTTGGCGGGACTGTCCGACTGGGCTGGACGCTCTTCGCGGAGCGCACCAGGTCAGTGCTGTGACCCGCAGCGATGGCCTCCTGGTTTGGCCGCCTCGGCCTCGGCCTCGGCCTCGGCTCCGGCTTAGGCCATTCCCTGGGGCGAGTGGGCGGCAGTGTGGCTTCCCTCCCCGCACACCTCTCTGACTCCACCAGAGGTGTGCTGAGGAAGGGGACGCCAAAGCTGCCAGACTTCCCCGACTCGGGGAGAAAGGAGACGGAAGCCATTCAGGCGACCGGACCACCCGAGCAGGAGAGACCGGCAACTCCAGCTCGGAGAGACACCGCAACGCTGCAGGAAACCCTCGAGGAAGGAGACACGAGGCTCGCCTCCCTGCAAGAAGAAGGCAGTCACCTGAGGGAAGAACTGGAGCCACAGAGACAACAACGGGCTCGAGCCGCTCCAGTGGTTGACCCGAACACCCTCGACGCCGTGACACAACTAGAATCTGAGGTGTCTCCACTGGAAGGGATCGAAGGTCACCTGGAGGAGGAAACCCAGCATCCTCCAAGGACCACTGAAGAGCAAAAGCAGAGGAAGGCACTGAAACTTGGGACCGAAAAGACGACCCCTCTGACCGAGCGGCTTGATGAGCCGGACGAAGATGAGACCGGGCCACGAACTCAGACGATCCAGCCGCAAGACTGGGAGAGCCAGGGCCTCCCCGCTCGCCTAGCTTCGGCTGCCTCCGTCCAGGATGCGGGGGGCCTCCAGCAGCAACTGCAAGCCTATGCTTTGGAAAGGGAACGAGTGTTGGCCGTTTTCGACGAGAAGGTGAGGGAAAACAGCCAGCTGAAAAGGGCGTATCACGCAATGATGGACCTGCTGGTGGCCAAAGAAGCAGAGCTCGGGAAGCTGCGAGGCGAAAATCAGACACGGCGCCCTCGAGCTGACGGCGGCGGGGAGGACATGTTTCGAGAAGCGATCCGGCACTTATCACGCCTCGTCCGAGCCAAAGACATTGAAATCGGTGCCTTGAGCCAGAAATGTCAGACTTTACTGACCATCTGGCAAACGTCCGACGCTGGCCATGAGGTTCGGGGCGTGGACGCGAACCAGTTGGAGGAGCTTCTCCGGGAACGGGACACGTTGAAGCAGCGGGTCAACGTGCTGGAGGAGTGGCAGCGGCTGGTGCTGACCGAGGTGCACAATCTGCAGCGGGAGTCATCCCAACTTCAGAAGGAACTCCCACCACTCGAGGCACGGGCCTTAGTGGACAGCGAGGAGAAGTCTCGGCGACAGATGCACCCTGCCGCCCCGTTGCCCCGTTCTCAAGGGGATGCGACCCAACTCCGGCTCTTGGGGAAGAGACTGGCACAGATGCAGCTCGGCCTAGAGCAGCTCTGCAATGCCGAGGAGGTTCTCTTGGGTCCACCCGACCTCACGTCACCACAGCCGCCCGCCGCATCGTCGCGGACTTGCGAGGCAGCCGGCTCTCAGGAGGCAATTAAGTCCGAGGCGCTGGGCGAGCCTTCGAAAGGGCCGCCAGCAGAGATGGAAGCCTTAAGGCGAGCCACGGAGGAAAAAGACGCAGCCATCAGAAGCCTCCAGGAGGAGACTCAGAGACTGTCCGAGGCGATGGCCGCCACCTCGGAACTGGAGAGAGAACGGCAGGCACAGACGGATTCCGAAATTCAGCGGCTCAAGGAGAAACAAGAGGCTTTGCAGAACACGCTGGAGGACAAAGAGCTCTTAATCGAGGCGCAGAGGGAGGAATTCCTTTCTCTGGGGGAAGACCTCACGACCCAAGCGAGCGAAAACGAACTTTTGAGGCAGGCGGTGACAAACCTGAAGGAGAGGATAGGCCATCTGGAAGCGGATGCGTGCCAAGTCAAACAGGAAAATGCAAAACTGCTGGAAAGGTCCAGGGAGAAGGACGCCGAAAACCAAGCCTTACAAGAGACGAACATGCGCCTCTCTGTGACGCTGAGGGAGAAGGAATTCGAATGCGTCTCCGTGAAGAAGGCGGCTCTGGCTTTTGAGTGCCTCCTGAGAGAAAAAGAACAGGGCCGGGCTGGGGAATTAGGCCAGCTTCTCAATGCAGTGACCTCCATGCAGCAAAAGAGCATTCTCTTTCAGCACGAGAGAGATGAGGCGGCGCTGGCGCTGAGACAGGAACGAGTGGAAAACTGCGCCCTGCGGGAGGAGGTTCGCCTTTTGCGGGACCAGGAAGCGCGCTTAGGCCAGGAGCTGGGGAGGTCTCGGACGCAGGCTTCAGAATGCGAAGACGCGCATCTCCGGGCAGCGCGGCTGGCAGGAGACAGAGCGGCTCAACTCAGGAGGAAAGTCACGGCGCTAGAGGAGAGGCTCCTGTCATCTTCCCGCGCCATGCAGAAGGCGAGCCAGCGGGCCGCTGCCCGGCTCGGGTCCCTGCAGGAGCAACTGACTGCGGTCACCCAGCAGAAAGAGGAGACTGCCCTCCAGCTGTCCGCCTCCCGGGAAGCAGAGAAGCAGCACGCCGGAGCCCTGGCCAACCTGAAGGTGGTCCTGGCCGAATGGATGCAAAAGGCAGACGGTCTGGAAGGGAAGCTGAGGTCGCTGCAGGGACGGCTGGAGAGAGCGCAAGCCGCCTCGCGCCTGCAGGAGGAGCAGATCGGAGAACTGCAGCGACAAGACGAGGCCCGACAGGAAGTGCTGGAGGACGTCCAAAAGAAGTGGACCGACTTAGTGAGCACCCTGGAAGGAAAAGCAGACAAGGCCCTCCTGAGAAAGCTCTTCACGGACGCCTTGCAAAGCGCCAGACACGAACGCCGGGAAGCCTTCCGACGGATGGGAAGCACCCTGGGTGTGGAAAGGGAGGCAATGGAGCAGTTGCTGCAGGAAGAGCAGGGCGGCCTTACCGGATGGGTGACCGGGCGGCTCGGATCCCGCAGTGCCCCCGACACGCCTCGGAGACCCAGCCAGCAATCCGAGCTCAAGAGTTCCTTCTCGGAGCTTTGGGTGAATTTTCTAGAAGCTGAGTCTCGGGGAGCTTCTCCCCCACGACAGCTCCCCGCTCAGCCCAGGAAGCGTCCCGAAGCACCCGCCGGGAAGAGACTGGCTAAGAACGTGCCAGCTCTTCTGAGACCCGCCCTCGCAGCCACCCCCAGAAGATCGGACGGGAATCCCTGCTCCCCAGCCGTGTCTCTCATTGACCCACCCGGCCCCGGAACCGGAGGGTCTGGGCACCTTCTCTTAGACGCCGTGACCGACGTCGTGCCCAGGGGCACACCTTGGCTGCTGCCACCCGCCAAGAGTGCTGCCGGGCTGCTCCAAGGCCTGTCCAAGCCCTAGAGGCTCCCCAAGCCGCAGAGGAGACGACGGCGCTTTCAGGAAAGCCGGTCCCCCGCTGTGGGTTCCTTAGCACGAAGTGGCCTTGTGCTAAAGGTCACAGGTTTCTCTGCGGCTTTACTGGAGCTTTCAAAGAAATAGCTATGGCTCACCCTTTCAAAAGGGTGTCGCTGCAGGTGGTCACCCAGCTTAAAGCGGACGGATGTCACTTCTCTGGAGAGCAGTGGGATCGCAGGCTGTGGGCCAAGGACGCTTCCGATTCTGTTTGCCACGCTGTCACCGTCTCCGAGGAGCTGGGGGGCGTGGGGTGGGGGGTGGGGGTTGGGTCTGGGAGGTGGGGGGGTTGCGGGCGGGTGGGGGGTGGGGGGGTGGGAAGGGCGGGGGTGGGGGGAGGGCGGGGGTGGGGGGAGGGGGGCGTTTATTGAGCTTTCCCTCGGGGAGCGGGAACCTAACTTGCCTTAGTGCTGCAGAATCAGAAAGCGCGCGAGGGCGCCCACTCCCGGGACAGTAGGAAGAAAGGGGAAGGGCACCAACGTGCAAGGGGCAGGCATCCAAACTTCAGGAGGAAAGCTTGGTTTCCCCCGGCTCGGCTTGGTCCTCCTCCTCTTTCCGCTGCCTGGGAAACCGCCCTCGGGTGCTCTCTGGCCTCTGGGACAGACAGGAAAGAAAACTCCTAAGCAGGGGAGGATCTTATTCCCTGACTCGCTTTTGGTTGCAAAGCCAGTCACCTGACCTCAGAGATCTTTGCAAGGGTTTACGAACTGCATCTTGTTGTTTTCCAAAGCAGGGGTCTGTGGTCTGTGGTCCGGATGGACACCGACTGACTGAACCGGCGCCTCGCGATGGGCATGGAAGCCGCTTCCGCCCCCAAGCCCATCAGAGGGCCGTGGTCAACGCCCTCCCCCCGCCCCGTTTCCTCAACAGCCCCTCCAAATCTCCATCGCCTGCCTCAAGCGGGATCGTCCTCATACCGTTCGGGACCCGAAGAGATCAGAGGCCAGCTAGTCAAGAACTCTCCGTTTCCCGCACCCCCCCACCCCCGTTTGAACGTCCCTCTATTTCTCTCCACCCACCCCTCCCCTTTCCCTTTGGTTTTCCAGGAAGAGGGATTCAGCTTGGCAGTTCCAGGGGCCCGGCTCCACGTGGGGTGCCCTGGGAACCATCTGCTCAGCCTCCCCCAAAGATCTCCTTCCCTCAGTTTGCCAGCTGCTTTCTCTTCGGCCCGTCTCTTTCCTTAAGCCGCTGAGCACACCCAAGTCTCTCCCGGCATCCACACCTCTCCTTTCTGCTCCTCCACCACCGCCTTCTCTGTCTACCTTTCACGGCTAAGCTGCTGCCAAAAGACCTCGACTCCTCTCCTCGTCAGCCATCCAGTCATCGCCTCGTCTCTCACCGGCTCCTCGAAAGACTCCCCAAATCTCGTGTCGCCGTCCCGTCCTGGCAAGAGGCCAGGGCACGCCCTTCGGTTCCTTCGTCTTCCTAAACTCCCTGTGGTGTCTGAGGAATGCTGCCCACGTCTTCAGTCTCTGCAAGTTCTCTCCACCCTCTTTCTCTGGGGGATGGCCCCCTCCCCAGGTGCCCTTCCTAACCTCAGACCCCTCTGTCTCACTTTCCTCTGCGGCTTCTCCTCCCGACCACTTCTCAAAGGGTTCTGTTCCCGAAGGCACGGTCTTCAGGGAACAGGAACCCCTCGGGTCTCAGAGCAAGCTCATGCGCTCTCCTACGATTCGACTCGCCCCCCGGATGCCCAGGGCTTCGGAGTGCGTACGACTGACGTCACCCTGCCCCTGACTCCACGCTGCTTTCTCTAACTGTCTGCTGGACGCACCTCTCAGGATGTCCGAAGGCTTCTCAAAACCGACGCGTCCAAAAGGGAGCCCGGTATCCTCCAACAAAACCCTCCCCCTCCTCTTACCTTCCTTTCATCCCCTCAGAAAACCTCTGCCCATCTCATCCCCCGACAGCAGAGCGAGAGGCCTCAGGGCCACGCTTGAGCTCTCTGTCTCACCCACTTCGCAGCCTACCGACTCCCAAAGGGAGCCGAGCGCCTTCCCGTGTTTGCCGTCCCCGCTGCTCTGCCGCATGCCTTCCTGTCTCTTGCACGCAACCAGCCCGGTAGACTCCTTACTGATCTTGCCGGCTGGCCTCCTGGCACACCACCCCCCCCCCACCTCCCCGCTTGAACCCATCCTCCACACTGTTGGGAGGGTGACCCAA
This sequence comes from Equus asinus, assembly GCF_041296235.1. Classification (NCBI taxonomy): domain Eukaryota; kingdom Metazoa; phylum Chordata; class Mammalia; order Perissodactyla; family Equidae; genus Equus; species Equus asinus. Next base: position 11,155,668 of record NC_091803.1, on the reverse strand, counting down.
GAGGAAAACCCTGCCGTTACCGACACCACGGTGCCCGGCCCCCACAGGGCTGGACGTGGGCAAGAAAGTAACCAAAGTTTCTGAGGTTGTTTTGCAGAACAACAGGAAGACGGCAGATCAGAGAGCAGCTTGATGGCAGCCCCCCCCCCCGGCCCCCGCCCGAGCGGACATCGTGCAGAGGCTTGGACCAGCTGAAATGAGGGATCGCCCACTTTCCGCGTCACGGACAGAGATCCTCGGCGGGCAACACGTCGAACCCCACTGACTTCGCACTTGTGACCCACGAAGAAATACCAGTGACAGTCGCACCTGAGCAGAGGACTCTTCAAGCTTCACCCCCAGCGCTCTCCTGGTCCCACCCCTACCCCGAACCCCAGATAAACGCCCCAACGTTTTGTTTTCCCTTTGAGGAGGCGGGTTTGAGTTTTACTCCCACCTCCTTGTCTGGCCACCTCTTGATCATAAACCTCTTTCCTTGCTGCAACCCTGACGTCTCACTGATTGGCTTGGCTGCGAAATCGGGTACCCGGACCTGAGTTTGTGTGTGGTCCCATCGCTTCCCTGCTTGAAAGGAATCCAGGGTTCTCCACTGCCTGCAGGCCAAACTGGAGCAGAATCTCCAAGGCCTCGCCCCTGCAGCCTTCCTCCCTGCTCCTCACCCACACGCGGGCCACCCTCCCGCCACGCGCGACTCTCTGCAGACCCCAAACAGGTTCTGACTCAAAGGACTTCAAGCTCATCGAGCCTAATCGTAGCAGGGTAATTCCTTCAATCCAGTGCACACCGCAAGTGTTCGACCTGCCTCTTCTTGGCAGGACTCAGATGAGAGAGAGGTTGGACGGGAGGACGGGAGGACAGGCGGAGGCGGAAGGGGTGGAAGTCCAAGGCTCAGGGGAAGGCAGCAAGCGGAGAGCAAGGAAAGGTGGATCACCTTTCCTGCACCGCCTGCTCCCCCCACCCATGCCGGCTCGCCTTCTTCCATCCTCGACCTCCTCCCCGCCCCGCTTCCTGGGGCATTTCACACTCAGCGCCGGAAGAGCACGGCAGCAGGACCAAAGCAACACGGAGAAGCAGCTGCTGCCAAAGCCAAAGGGAGGAAGAGGATCGGGAGAACCCTTTTTCCTTTCACTGGCGCCCGGCGCCTGCATCCTGCTCCCGATTCCAAATTGCGCGGGGTCAACAACTGGCACCGCTACTTCCTCCTCGCCCTGGGCTGGAGGCAGCAGCGCCTCCCGCTTCCCTGAAGGCCCAAGGGAAACGCACGCACCGAGGGGATCCCACCGGCTGGAAGCCCCTTTACTGATTTCCTCTGTCTGCACTTGGACCTCAAGGGTCTGCGCGGCGCGCCCTGCCCCCACGACCACCCCACGTCACTCCTTCCTCGCCCCCCCACCCCGCCCCGCTGGAGCCCAAGGCTGAGAATCCGGTCCCAGCACCCGCCACCCCGCCGCGGCCCGCGCCGCGCCCCCCACCCCAGCGCCGCCGTCATCGCAGGTGCAAAGGCGCGCGCCCCAGGGATGGGAGTCGTGGCCCCAGGCAGCCAGCACGGGCGCCAGGGTCGCCGGCAGGACAGGAGAAGGCGCAGGTCCCTGCTCCCGGGGGCGGGGCCCGGGCGGTGGAGACCCCGACGGGTGCACGGAGGGAGGCGGCCGCCCGGGGCCCTCACCTGCCCATGCTCTGGTGGGCCCGCGGCCTCCCGCAGTGCAACGGCCACTACCTGGCGGCGGCGGCGGCGGCGGCGCCGGCGCCGGCGGCGGCTCCCCCGGCCTGCGTGGCTCGTGGCGCGCGCACCAGGACGGCCTGGCGGCTGCTCCCGCGCGGCCCAGTCGAGGCGGCGGCGGCGGCGCCCGGCTCCCAGGCCCGCGGAGCTCGGGGCAGGCTGAGCGGGACTTTCTGGCCGCTGCGGCGGCGGGTCCCCAGGCCCGCGGGGCCAGCCGCGCCGCCCCCGCGCCCCGCGCCCCGCGCCGGGGCAGGAGCGCACGGCAGGCCCAGGGCGCGGCGCGCAGCCGGGCCTCGGCCGCCGGCCCCGAGTCGGAGCCCGAGGACCACGTTCCGCCGGGCTCAGCGGGGCTGGGGGCCGCGCGCTCCACGAGCACCTCTGGGTCCCTTCCCCGCTCCACCGCCCGCTCGACGCATGGGGAAGACTCCCTTCCCTGCGAGAGTCCGCCCCGCGCTGACAGAAGCGGGCGCACAGCGTGCACGCGGTGTGCCACACCCCGCCTGTGGCGCCCGAGAGCCCCCAGACTCCTCCCGGGGACCGCTTCTCCAGGCAGGGCCGCAGGAAGAGGGGGGCGAGGCGGCGGGGCAAGGACCCCGGCGACTGTGTGGGGGATGGCAATGGTCAGGGTGCTCAGGAGGGTCGTGCTTCCGCGCAGGGGGCCGACGTGTGTCCGAAGACACTCGTCGGAACTCTGCAGGTGGAGGCGGGTCCCCACCTACCTTGGCCCTCCGAGTGTTCTCCAAGCCGGCTGGGAAAAGCCCCGGCCGCAGGACAGGAGGGAGCGTGGGAGGCGCTCGGCGGCATTCAGAGCCCTGGGGTCCTTCCTGCCCACACGCGCTGCCACGCGCACAGGTGGCGGTGGTGTGGGGATGGCGGCCTTCAGCGCGGCGGTCTTGGCGGGCGGCCCCAGGGGGCAGGAGGGCCGCCTGGCCCCCGGGGGCGGCACTGAAGCAGAGGGAGAGGGGGGCCCACCGCCGTGGTGGGAAGCCCTGGGGTGGAGCGGAGGCCCACGGGGCTGGCGGTGGGGGGTGGGTGGGGGGCGGAGCGGGGCACGCGGGTCAGGAGGTGGCCATGGGTGAGGGCCGGGCGGCAGGCCTCGCGGTTGCGGGCAGCCCCGCCCCTCCCCTCCGGGAGCCCGAGCCCAACGGTTGGAGCCCGCGCCCCGCCCAGGCCCCGCCCCGGCCCCGCCCAGGCCCCGCCCCCAGGCCGCCGGCCCGCCGTCGCCTAGCAGCGCCTGGCTGTGATTTGACTCTTAGCCTCGCGCAGCCGCCGGGGCCCTGACACTTGGCGGGACTGTCCGACTGGGCTGGACGCTCTTCGCGGAGCGCACCAGGTCAGTGCTGTGACCCGCAGCGATGGCCTCCTGGTTTGGCCGCCTCGGCCTCGGCCTCGGCCTCGGCTCCGGCTTAGGCCATTCCCTGGGGCGAGTGGGCGGCAGTGTGGCTTCCCTCCCCGCACACCTCTCTGACTCCACCAGAGGTGTGCTGAGGAAGGGGACGCCAAAGCTGCCAGACTTCCCCGACTCGGGGAGAAAGGAGACGGAAGCCATTCAGGCGACCGGACCACCCGAGCAGGAGAGACCGGCAACTCCAGCTCGGAGAGACACCGCAACGCTGCAGGAAACCCTCGAGGAAGGAGACACGAGGCTCGCCTCCCTGCAAGAAGAAGGCAGTCACCTGAGGGAAGAACTGGAGCCACAGAGACAACAACGGGCTCGAGCCGCTCCAGTGGTTGACCCGAACACCCTCGACGCCGTGACACAACTAGAATCTGAGGTGTCTCCACTGGAAGGGATCGAAGGTCACCTGGAGGAGGAAACCCAGCATCCTCCAAGGACCACTGAAGAGCAAAAGCAGAGGAAGGCACTGAAACTTGGGACCGAAAAGACGACCCCTCTGACCGAGCGGCTTGATGAGCCGGACGAAGATGAGACCGGGCCACGAACTCAGACGATCCAGCCGCAAGACTGGGAGAGCCAGGGCCTCCCCGCTCGCCTAGCTTCGGCTGCCTCCGTCCAGGATGCGGGGGGCCTCCAGCAGCAACTGCAAGCCTATGCTTTGGAAAGGGAACGAGTGTTGGCCGTTTTCGACGAGAAGGTGAGGGAAAACAGCCAGCTGAAAAGGGCGTATCACGCAATGATGGACCTGCTGGTGGCCAAAGAAGCAGAGCTCGGGAAGCTGCGAGGCGAAAATCAGACACGGCGCCCTCGAGCTGACGGCGGCGGGGAGGACATGTTTCGAGAAGCGATCCGGCACTTATCACGCCTCGTCCGAGCCAAAGACATTGAAATCGGTGCCTTGAGCCAGAAATGTCAGACTTTACTGACCATCTGGCAAACGTCCGACGCTGGCCATGAGGTTCGGGGCGTGGACGCGAACCAGTTGGAGGAGCTTCTCCGGGAACGGGACACGTTGAAGCAGCGGGTCAACGTGCTGGAGGAGTGGCAGCGGCTGGTGCTGACCGAGGTGCACAATCTGCAGCGGGAGTCATCCCAACTTCAGAAGGAACTCCCACCACTCGAGGCACGGGCCTTAGTGGACAGCGAGGAGAAGTCTCGGCGACAGATGCACCCTGCCGCCCCGTTGCCCCGTTCTCAAGGGGATGCGACCCAACTCCGGCTCTTGGGGAAGAGACTGGCACAGATGCAGCTCGGCCTAGAGCAGCTCTGCAATGCCGAGGAGGTTCTCTTGGGTCCACCCGACCTCACGTCACCACAGCCGCCCGCCGCGTCGTCGCGGACTTGCGAGGCAGCCGGCTCTCAGGAGGCAATTAAGTCCGAGGCGCTGGGCGAGCCTTCGAAAGGGCCGCCAGCAGAGATGGAAGCCTTAAGGCGAGCCACGGAGGAAAAAGACGCAGCCATCAGAAGCCTCCAGGAGGAGACTCAGAGACTGTCCGAGGCGATGGCCGCCACCTCGGAACTGGAGAGAGAACGGCAGGCACAGACGGATTCCGAAATTCAGCGGCTCAAGGAGAAACAAGAGGCTTTGCAGAACACGCTGGAGGACAAAGAGCTCTTAATCGAGGCGCAGAGGGAGGAATTCCTTTCTCTGGGGGAAGACCTCACGACCCAAGCGAGCGAAAACGAACTTTTGAGGCAGGCGGTGACAAACCTGAAGGAGAGGATAGGCCATCTGGAAGCGGATGCGTGCCAAGTCAAACAGGAAAATGCAAAACTGCTGGAAAGGTCCAGGGAGAAGGACGCCGAAAACCAAGCCTTACAAGAGACGAACATGCGCCTCTCTGTGACGCTGAGGGAGAAGGAATTCGAATGCGTCTCCGTGAAGAAGGCGGCTCTGGCTTTTGAGTGCCTCCTGAGAGAAAAAGAACAGGGCCGGGCTGGGGAATTAGGCCAGCTTCTCAATGCAGTGACCTCCATGCAGCAAAAGAGCATTCTCTTTCAGCACGAGAGAGATGAGGCGGCGCTGGCGCTGAGACAGGAACGAGTGGAAAACTGCGCCCTGCGGGAGGAGGTTCGCCTTTTGCGGGACCAGGAAGCGCGCTTAGGCCAGGAGCTGGGGAGGTCTCGGACGCAGGCTTCAGAATGCGAAGACGCGCATCTCCGGGCAGCGCGGCTGGCAGGAGACAGAGCGGCTCAACTCAGGAGGAAAGTCACGGCGCTAGAGGAGAGGCTCCTGTCATCTTCCCGCGCCATGCAGAAGGCGAGCCAGCGGGCCGCTGCCCGGCTCGGGTCCCTGCAGGAGCAACTGACTGCGGTCACCCAGCAGAAAGAGGAGACTGCCCTCCAGCTGTCCGCCTCCCGGGAAGCAGAGAAGCAGCACGCCGGAGCCCTGGCCAACCTGAAGGTGGTCCTGGCCGAATGGATGCAAAAGGCAGACGGTCTGGAAGGGAAGCTGAGGTCGCTGCAGGGACGGCTGGAGAGAGCGCAAGCCGCCTCGCGCCTGCAGGAGGAGCAGATCGGAGAACTGCAGCGACAAGACGAGGCCCGACAGGAAGTGCTGGAGGACGTCCAAAAGAAGTGGACCGACTTAGTGAGCACCCTGGAAGGAAAAGCAGACAAGGCCCTCCTGAGAAAGCTCTTCACGGACGCCTTGCAAAGCGCCAGACACGAACGCCGGGAAGCCTTCCGACGGATGGGAAGCACCCTGGGTGTGGAAAGGGAGGCAATGGAGCAGTTGCTGCAGGAAGAGCAGGGCGGCCTTACCGGATGGGTGACCGGGCGGCTCGGATCCCGCAGTGCCCCCGACACGCCTCGGAGACCCAGCCAGCAATCCGAGCTCAAGAGTTCCTTCTCGGAGCTTTGGGTGAATTTTCTAGAAGCTGAGTCTCGGGGAGCTTCTCCCCCACGACAGCTCCCCGCTCAGCCCAGGAAGCGTCCCGAAGCACCCGCCGGGAAGAGACTGGCTAAGAACGTGCCAGCTCTTCTGAGACCCGCCCTCGCAGCCACCCCCAGAAGATCGGACGGGAATCCCTGCTCCCCAGCCGTGTCTCTCATTGACCCACCCGGCCCCGGAACCGGAGGGTCTGGGCACCTTCTCTTAGACGCCGTGACCGACGTCGTGCCCAGGGGCACACCTTGGCTGCTGCCACCCGCCAAGAGTGCTGCCGGGCTGCTCCAAGGCCTGTCCAAGCCCTAGAGGCTCCCCAAGCCGCAGAGGAGACGACGGCGCTTTCAGGAAAGCCGGTCCCCCGCTGTGGGTTCCTTAGCACGAAGTGGCCTTGTGCTAAAGGTCACAGGTTTCTCTGCGGCTTTACTGGAGCTTTCAAAGAAATAGCTATGGCTCACCCTTTCAAAAGGGTGTCGCTGCAGGTGGTCACCCAGCTTAAAGCGGACGGATGTCACTTCTCTGGAGAGCAGTGGGATCGCAGGCTGTGGGCCAAGGACGCTTCCGATTCTGTTTGCCACGCTGTCACCGTCTCCGAGGAGCTGGGGGGCGTGGGGTGGGGGGTGGGGGTTGGGTCTGGGAGGTGGGGGGGTTGCGGGCGGGTGGGGGGTGGGGGGGTGGGAAGGGCGGGGGTGGGGGGAGGGCGGGGGTGGGGGGAGGGGGGCGTTTATTGAGCTTTCCCTCGGGGAGCGGGAACCTAACTTGCCTTAGTGCTGCAGAATCAGAAAGCGCGCGAGGGCGCCCACTCCCGGGACAGTAGGAAGAAAGGGGAAGGGCACCAACGTGCAAGGGGCAGGCATCCAAACTTCAGGAGGAAAGCTTGGTTTCCCCCGGCTCGGCTTGGTCCTCCTCCTCTTTCCGCTGCCTGGGAAACCGCCCTCGGGTGCTCTCTGGCCTCTGGGACAGACAGGAAAGAAAACTCCTAAGCAGGGGAGGATCTTATTCCCTGACTCGCTTTTGGTTGCAAAGCCAGTCACCTGACCTCAGAGATCTTTGCAAGGGTTTACGAACTGCATCTTGTTGTTTTCCAAAGCAGGGGTCTGTGGTCTGTGGTCCGGATGGACACCGACTGACTGAACCGGCGCCTCGCGATGGGCATGGAAGCCGCTTCCGCCCCCAAGCCCATCAGAGGGCCGTGGTCAACGCCCTCCCCCCGCCCCGTTTCCTCAACAGCCCCTCCAAATCTCCATCGCCTGCCTCAAGCGGGATCGTCCTCATACCGTTCGGGACCCGAAGAGATCAGAGGCCAGCTAGTCAAGAACTCTCCGTTTCCCGCACCCCCCCACCCCCGTTTGAACGTCCCTCTATTTCTCTCCACCCACCCCTCCCCTTTCCCTTTGGTTTTCCAGGAAGAGGGATTCAGCTTGGCAGTTCCAGGGGCCCGGCTCCACGTGGGGTGCCCTGGGAACCATCTGCTCAGCCTCCCCCAAAGATCTCCTTCCCTCAGTTTGCCAGCTGCTTTCTCTTCGGCCCGTCTCTTTCCTTAAGCCGCTGAGCACACCCAAGTCTCTCCCGGCATCCACACCTCTCCTTTCTGCTCCTCCACCACCGCCTTCTCTGTCTACCTTTCACGGCTAAGCTGCTGCCAAAAGACCTCGACTCCTCTCCTCGTCAGCCATCCAGTCATCGCCTCGTCTCTCACCGGCTCCTCGAAAGACTCCCCAAATCTCGTGTCGCCGTCCCGTCCTGGCAAGAGGCCAGGGCACGCCCTTCGGTTCCTTCGTCTTCCTAAACTCCCTGTGGTGTCTGAGGAATGCTGCCCACGTCTTCAGTCTCTGCAAGTTCTCTCCACCCTCTTTCTCTGGGGGATGGCCCCCTCCCCAGGTGCCCTTCCTAACCTCAGACCCCTCTGTCTCACTTTCCTCTGCGGCTTCTCCTCCCGACCACTTCTCAAAGGGTTCTGTTCCCGAAGGCACGGTCTTCAGGGAACAGGAACCCCTCGGGTCTCAGAGCAAGCTCATGCGCTCTCCTACGATTCGACTCGCCCCCCGGATGCCCAGGGCTTCGGAGTGCGTACGACTGACGTCACCCTGCCCCTGACTCCACGCTGCTTTCTCTAACTGTCTGCTGGACGCACCTCTCAGGATGTCCGAAGGCTTCTCAAAACCGACGCGTCCAAAAGGGAGCCCGGTATCCTCCAACAAAACCCTCCCCCTCCTCTTACCTTCCTTTCATCCCCTCAGAAAACCTCTGCCCATCTCATCCCCCGACAGCAGAGCGAGAGGCCTCAGGGCCACGCTTGAGCTCTCTGTCTCACCCACTTCGCAGCCTACCGACTCCCAAAGGGAGCCGAGCGCCTTCCCGTGTTTGCCGTCCCCGCTGCTCTGCCGCATGCCTTCCTGTCTCTTGCACGCAACCAGCCCGGTAGACTCCTTACTGATCTTGCCGGCTGGCCTCCTGGCACACCACCCCCCCCCCACCTCCCCGCTTGAACCCATCCTCCACACTGTTGGGAGGGTGACCCAAGAGGAAAACCCTGCCGTTACCGACACCACGGTGCCCGGCCCCCACAGGGCTGGACGTGGGCAAGAAAGTAACCAAAGTTTCTGAGGTTGTTTTGCAGAACAACAGGAAGACGGCAGATCAGAGAGCAGCTTGATGGCAGCCCCCCCCCCCGGCCCCCGCCCGAGCGGACATCGTGCAGAGGCTTGGACCAGCTGAAATGAGGGATCGCCCACTTTCCGCGTCACGGACAGAGATCCTCGGCGGGCAACACGTCGAACCCCACTGACTTCGCACTTGTGACCCACGAAGAAATACCAGTGACAGTCGCACCTGAGCAGAGGACTCTTCAAGCTTCACCCCCAGCGCTCTCCTGGTCCCACCCCTACCCCGAACCCCAGATAAACGCCCCAACGTTTTGTTTTCCCTTTGAGGAGGCGGGTTTGAGTTTTACTCCCACCTCCTTGTCTGGCCACCTCTTGATCATAAACCTCTTTCCTTGCTGCAACCCTGACGTCTCACTGATTGGCTTGGCTGCGAAATCGGGTACCCGGACCTGAGTTTGTGTGTGGTCCCATCGCTTCCCTGCTTGAAAGGAATCCAGGGTTCTCCACTGCCTGCAGGCCAAACTGGAGCAGAATCTCCAAGGCCTCGCCCCTGCAGCCTTCCTCCCTGCTCCTCACCCACACGCGGGCCACCCTCCCGCCACGCGCGACTCTCTGCAGACCCCAAACAGGTTCTGACTCAAAGGACTTCAAGCTCATCGAGCCTAATCGTAGCAGGGTAATTCCTTCAATCCAGTGCACACCGCAAGTGTTCGACCTGCCTCTTCTTGGCAGGACTCAGATGAGAGAGAGGTTGGACGGGAGGACGGGAGGACAGGCGGAGGCGGAAGGGGTGGAAGTCCAAGGCTCAGGGGAAGGCAGCAAGCGGAGAGCAAGGAAAGGTGGATCACCTTTCCTGCACCGCCTGCTCCCCCCACCCATGCCGGCTCGCCTTCTTCCATCCTCGACCTCCTCCCCGCCCCGCTTCCTGGGGCATTTCACACTCAGCGCCGGAAGAGCACGGCAGCAGGACCAAAGCAACACGGAGAAGCAGCTGCTGCCAAAGCCAAAGGGAGGAAGAGGATCGGGAGAACCCTTTTTCCTTTCACTGGCGCCCGGCGCCTGCATCCTGCTCCCGATTCCAAATTGCGCGGGGTCAACAACTGGCACCGCTACTTCCTCCTCGCCCTGGGCTGGAGGCAGCAGCGCCTCCCGCTTCCCTGAAGGCCCAAGGGAAACGCACGCACCGAGGGGATCCCACCGGCTGGAAGCCCCTTTACTGATTTCCTCTGTCTGCACTTGGACCTCAAGGGTCTGCGCGGCGCGCCCTGCCCCCACGACCACCCCACGTCACTCCTTCCTCGCCCCCCCACCCCGCCCCGCTGGAGCCCAAGGCTGAGAATCCGGTCCCAGCACCCGCCACCCCGCCGCGGCCCGCGCCGCGCCCCCCACCCCAGCGCCGCCGTCATCGCAGGTGCAAAGGCGCGCGCCCCAGGGATGGGAGTCGTGGCCCCAGGCAGCCAGCACGGGCGCCAGGGTCGCCGGCAGGACAGGAGAAGGCGCAGGTCCCTGCTCCCGGGGGCGGGGCCCGGGCGGTGGAGACCCCGACGGGTGCACGGAGGGAGGCGGCCGCCCGGGGCCCTCACCTGCCCATGCTCTGGTGGGCCCGCGGCCTCCCGCAGTGCAACGGCCACTACCTGGCGGCGGCGGCGGCGGCGGCGCCGGCGCCGGCGGCGGCTCCCCCGGCCTGCGTGGCTCGTGGCGCGCGCACCAGGACGGCCTGGCGGCTGCTCCCGCGCGGCCCAGTCGAGGCGGCGGCGGCGGCGCCCGGCTCCCAGGCCCGCGGAGCTCGGGGCAGGCTGAGCGGGACTTTCTGGCCGCTGCGGCGGCGGGTCCCCAGGCCCGCGGGGCCAGCCGCGCCGCCCCCGCGCCCCGCGCCCCGCGCCGGGGCAGGAGCGCACGGCAGGCCCAGGGCGCGGCGCGCAGCCGGGCCTCGGCCGCCGGCCCCGAGTCGGAGCCCGAGGACCACGTTCCGCCGGGCTCAGCGGGGCTGGGGGCCGCGCGCTCCACGAGCACCTCTGGGTCCCTTCCCCGCTCCACCGCCCGCTCGACGCATGGGGAAGACTCCCTTCCCTGCGAGAGTCCGCCCCGCGCTGACAGAAGCGGGCGCACAGCGTGCACGCGGTGTGCCACACCCCGCCTGTGGCGCCCGAGAGCCCCCAGACTCCTCCCGGGGACCGCTTCTCCAGGCAGGGCCGCAGGAAGAGGGGGGCGAGGCGGCGGGGCAAGGACCCCGGCGACTGTGTGGGGGATGGCAATGGTCAGGGTGCTCAGGAGGGTCGTGCTTCCGCGCAGGGGGCCGACGTGTGTCCGAAGACACTCGTCGGAACTCTGCAGGTGGAGGCGGGTCCCCACCTACCTTGGCCCTCCGAGTGTTCTCCAAGCCGGCTGGGAAAAGCCCCGGCCGCAGGACAGGAGGGAGCGTGGGAGGCGCTCGGCGGCATTCAGAGCCCTGGGGTCCTTCCTGCCCACACGCGCTGCCACGCGCACAGGTGGCGGTGGTGTGGGGATGGCGGCCTTCAGCGCGGCGGTCTTGGCGGGCGGCCCCAGGGGGCAGGAGGGCCGCCTGGCCCCCGGGGGCGGCACTGAAGCAGAGGGAGAGGGGGGCCCACCGCCGTGGTGGGAAGCCCTGGGGTGGAGCGGAGGCCCACGGGGCTGGCGGTGGGGGGTGGGTGGGGGGCGGAGCGGGGCACGCGGGTCAGGAGGTGGCCATGGGTGAGGGCCGGGCGGCAGGCCTCGCGGTTGCGGGCAGCCCCGCCCCTCCCCTCCGGGAGCCCGAGCCCAACGGTTGGAGCCCGCGCCCCGCCCAGGCCCCGCCCCGGCCCCGCCCAGGCCCCGCCCCCAGGCCGCCGGCCCGCCGTCGCCTAGCAGCGCCTGGCTGTGATTTGACTCTTAGCCTCGCGCAGCCGCCGGGGCCCTGACACTTGGCGGGACTGTCCGACTGGGCTGGACGCTCTTCGCGGAGCGCACCAGGTCAGTGCTGTGACCCGCAGCGATGGCCTCCTGGTTTGGCCGCCTCGGCCTCGGCCTCGGCCTCGGCTCCGGCTTAGGCCATTCCCTGGGGCGAGTGGGCGGCAGTGTGGCTTCCCTCCCCGCACACCTCTCTGACTCCACCAGAGGTGTGCTGAGGAAGGGGACGCCAAAGCTGCCAGACTTCCCCGACTCGGGGATAAAGGAGACGGAAGCCATTCAGGCGACCGGACCACCCGAGCAGGAGAGACCGGCAACTCCAGCTCGGAGAGACACCGCAACGCTGCAGGAAACCCTCGAGGAAGGAGACACGAGGCTCGCCTCCCTGCAAGAAGAAGGCAGTCACCTGAGGGAAGAACTGGAGCCACAGAGACAACAACGGGCTCGAGCCGCTCCAGTGGTTGACCCGAACACCCTCGACGCCGTGACACAACTAGAATCTGAGGTGTCTCCACTGGAAGGGATCGAAGGTCACCTGGAGGAGGAAACCCAGCATCCTCCAAGGACCACTGAAGAGCAAAAGCAGAGGAAGGCACTGAAACTTGGGACCGAAAAGACGACCCCTCTGACCGAGCGGCTTGATGAGCCGGACGAAGATGAGACCGGGCCACGAACTCAGACGATCCAGCCGCAAGACTGGGAGAGCCAGGGCCTCCCCGCTCGCCTAGCTTCGGCTGCCTCCGTCCAGGATGCGGGGGGCCTCCAGCAGCAACTGCAAGCCTATGCTTTGGAAAGGGAACGAGTGTTGGCCGTTTTCGACGAGAAGATGAGGGAAAACAGCCAGCTGAAAAGGGCGTATCACGCAATGATGGACCTGCTGGTGGCCAAAGAAGCAGAGCTCGGGAAGCTGCGAGGCGAAAATCAGACACGGCGCCCTCGAGCTGACGGCGGCGGGGAGGACATGTTTCGAGAAGCGATCCGGCACTTATCACGCCTCGTCCGAGCCAAAGACATTGAAATCGGTGCCTTGAGCCAGAAATGTCAGACTTTACTGACCATCTGGCAAACGTCCGACGCTGGCCATGAGGTTCGGGGCGTGGACGCGAACCAGTTGGAGGAGCTTCTCCGGGAACGGGACACGTTGAAGCAGCGGGTCAACGTGCTGGAGGAGTGGCAGCGGCTGGTGCTGACCGAGGTGCACAATCTGCAGCGGGAGTCATCCCAACTTCAGAAGGAACTCCCACCACTCGAGGCACGGGCCTTAGTGGACAGCGAGGAGAAGTCTCGGCGACAGATGCACCCTGCCGCCCCGTTGCCCCGTTCTCAAGGGGATGCGACCCAACTCCGGCTCTTGGGGAAGAGACTGGCACAGATGCAGCTCGGCCTAGAGCAGCTCTGCAATGCCGAGGAGGTTCTCTTGGGTCCACCCGACCTCACGTCACCACAGCCGCCCGCCGCGTCGTCGCGGACTTGCGAGGCAGCCGGCTCTCAGGAGGCAATTAAGTCCGAGGCGCTGGGCGAGCCTTCGAAAGGGCCGCCAGCAGAGATGGAAGCCTTAAGGCGAGCCACGGAGGAAAAAGACGCAGCCATCAGAAGCCTCCAGGAGGAGACTCAGAGACTGTCCGAGGCGATGGCCGCCACCTCGGAACTGGAGAGAGAACGGCAGGCACAGACGGATTCCGAAATTCAGCGGCTCAAGGAGAAACAAGAGGCTTTGCAGAACACGCTGGAGGACAAAGAGCTCTTAATCGAGGCGCAGAGGGAGGAATTCCTTTCTCTGGGGGAAGACCTCACGACCCAAGCGAGCGAAAACGAACTTTTGAGGCAGGCGGTGACAAACCTGAAGGAGAGGATAGGCCATCTGGAAGCGGATGCGTGCCAAGTCAAACAGGAAAATGCAAAACTGCTGGAAAGGTCCAGGGAGAAGGACGCCGAAAACCAAGCCTTACAAGAGACGAACATGCGCCTCTCTGTGACGCTGAGGGAGAAGGAATTCGAATGCGTCTCCGTGAAGAAGGCGGCTCTGGCTTTTGAGTGCCTCCTGAGAGAAAAAGAACAGGGCCGGGCTGGGGAATTAGGCCAGCTTCTCAATGCAGTGACCTCCATGCAGCAAAAGAGCATTCTCTTTCAGCACGAGAGAGATGAGGCGGCGCTGGCGCTGAGACAGGAACGAGTGGAAAACTGCGCCCTGCGGGAGGAGGTTCGCCTTTTGCGGGACCAGGAAGCGCGCTTAGGCCAGGAGCTGGGGAGGTCTCGGACGCAGGCTTCAGAATGCGAAGACGCGCATCTCCGGGCAGCGCGGCTGGCAGGAGACAGAGCGGCTCAACTCAGGAGGAAAGTCACGGCGCTAGAGGAGAGGCTCCTGTCATCTTCCCGCGCCATGCAGAAGGCGAGCCAGCGGGCCGCTGCCCGGCTCGGGTCCCTGCAGGAGCAACTGACTGCGGTCACCCAGCAGAAAGAGGAGACTGCCCTCCAGCTGTCCGCCTCCCGGGAAGCAGAGAAGCAGCACGCCGGAGCCCTGGCCAACCTGAAGGTGGTCCTGGCCGAATGGATGCAAAAGGCAGACGGTCTGGAAGGGAAGCTGAGGTCGCTGCAGGGACGGCTGGAGAGAGCGCAAGCCGCCTGGCGCCTGCAGGAGGAGCAGATCAGAGAACTGCAGCGACAAGACGAGGCCCGACAGGAAGTGCTGGAGGACGTCCAAAAGAAGTGGACCGACTTAGTGAGCACCCTGGAAGGAAAAGCAGACAAGGCCCTCCTGAGAAAGCTCTTCACGGACGCCTTGCAAAGCGCCAGACACGAACGCCGGGAAGCCTTCCGACGGATGGGAAGCACCCTGGGTGTGGAAAGGGAGGCAATGGAGCAGTTGCTGCAGGAAGAGCAGGGCGGCCTTACCGGATGGGTGACCGGGCGGCTCGGATCCCGCAGTGCCCCCGACACGCCTCGGAGACCCAGCCAGCAATCCGAGCTCAAGAGTTCCTTCTCGGAGCTTTGGGTGAATTTTCTAGAAGCTGAGTCTCGGGGAGCTTCTCCCCCACGACAGCTCCCCGCTCAGCCCAGGAAGCGTCCCGAAGCACCCGCCAGGAAGAGACTGGCTAAGAACGTGCCAGCTCTTCTGAGACCCGCCCTCGCAGCCACCCCCAGAAGATCGGACGGGAATCCCTGCTCCCCAGCCGTGTCTCTCATCGACCCACCCGGCCCCGGAACCGGAGGGTCTGGGCACCTTCTCTTAGACGCCGTGACCGACGTCGTGCCCAGGGGCACACCTTGGCTGCTGCCACCCGCCAAGAGTGCTGCCGGGCTGCTCCAAGGCCTGTCCAAGCCCTAGAGGCTCCCCAAGCCGCAGAGGAGACGACGGCGCTTTCAGGAAAGCCGGTCCCCCGCTGTGGGTTCCTTAGCACGAAGTGGCCTTGTGCTAAAGGTCACAGGTTTCTCTGCGGCTTTACTGGAGCTTTCAAAGAAATAGCTATGGCTCACCCTTTCAAAAGGGTGTCGCTGCAGGTGGTCACCCAGCTTAAAGCGGACGGATGTCACTTCTCTGGAGAGCAGTGGGATCGCAGGCTGTGGGCCAAGGACGCTTCCGATTCTGTTTGCCACGCTGTCACCGTCTCCGAGGAGCTGGGGGGCGTGGGGTGGGGGGTGGGGGTTGGGTCTGGGAGGTGGGGGGGTTGCGGGCGGGTGGGGGGTGGGGGGGTGGGAAGGGCGGGGGTGGGGGGAGGGCGGGGGTGGGGGGAGGGGGGCGTTTATTGAGCTTTCCCTCGGGGAGCGGGAACCTAACTTGCCTTAGTGCTGCAGAATCAGAAAGCGCGCGAGGGCGCCCACTCCCGGGACAGTAGGAAGAAAGGGGAAGGGCACCAACGTGCAAGGGGCAGGCATCCAAACTTCAGGAGGAAAGCTTGGTTTCCCCCGGCTCGGCTTGGTCCTCCTCCTCTTTCCGCTGCCTGGGAAACCGCCCTCGGGTGCTCTCTGGCCTCTGGGACAGACAGGAAAGAAAACTCCTAAGCAGGGGAGGATCTTATTCCCTGACTCGCTTTTGGTTGCAAAGCCAGTCACCTGACCTCAGAGATCTTTGCAAGGGTTTACGAACTGCATCTTGTTGTTTTCCAAAGCAGGGGTCTGTGGTCTGTGGTCCGGATGGACACCGACTGACTGAACCGGCGCCTCGCGATGGGCATGGAAGCCGCTTCCGCCCCCAAGCCCATCAGAGGGCCGTGGTCAACGCCCTCCCCCCGCCCCGTTTCCTCAACAGCCCCTCCAAATCTCCATCGCCTGCCTCAAGCGGGATCGTCCTCATACCGTTCGGGACCCGAAGAGATCAGAGGCCAGCTAGTCAAGAACTCTCCGTTTCCCGCACCCCCCCACCCCCGTTTGAACGTCCCTCTATTTCTCTCCACCCACCCCTCCCCTTTCCCTTTGGTTTTCCAGGAAGAGGGATTCAGCTTGGCAGTTCCAGGGGCCCGGCTCCACGTGGGGTGCCCTGGGAACCATCTGCTCAGCCTCCCCCAAAGATCTCGTTCCCTCAGTTTGCCAGCTGCTTTCTCTTCGGCCCGTCTCTTTCCTTAAGCCGCTGAGCACACCCAAGTCTCTCCCGGCATCCACACCTCTCCTTTCTGCTCCTCCACCACCGCCTTCTCTGTCTACCTTTCACGGCTAAGCTGCTGCCAAAAGACCTCGACTCCTCTCCTCGTCAGCCATCCAGTCATCGCCTCGTCTCTCACCGGCTCCTCGAAAGACTCCCCAAATCTCGTGTCGCCGTCCCGTCCTGGCAAGAGGCCAGGGCACGCCCTTCGGTTCCTTCGTCTTCCTAAACTCCCTGTGGTGTCTGAGGAATGCTGCCCACGTCTTCAGTCTCTGCAAGTTCTCTCCACCCTCTTTCTCTGGGGGATGGCCCCCTCCCCAGGTGCCCTTCCTAACCTCAGACCCCTCTGTCTCACTTTCCTCTGCGGCTTCTCCTCCCGACCACTTCTCAAAGGGTTCTGTTCCCGAAGGCACGGTCTTCAGGGAACAGGAACCCCTCGGGTCTCAGAGCAAGCTCATGCGCTCTCCTACGATTCGACTCGCCCCCCGGATGCCCAGGGCTTCGGAGTGCGTACGACTGACGTCACCCTGCCCCTGACTCCACGCTGCTTTCTCTAACTGTCTGCTGGACGCACCTCTCAGGATGTCCGAAGGCTTCTCAAAACCGACGCGTCCAAAAGGGAGCCCGGTATCCTCCAACAAAACCCTCCCCCTCCTCTTACCTTCCTTTCATCCCCTCAGAAAACCTCTGCCCATCTCATCCCCCGACAGCAGAGCGAGAGGCCTCAGGGCCACGCTTGAGCTCTCTGTCTCACCCACTTCGCAGCCTACCGACTCCCAAAGGGAGCCGAGCGCCTTCCCGTGTTTGCCGTCCCCGCTGCTCTGCCGCATGCCTTCCTGTCTCTTGCACGCAACCAGCCCGGTAGACTCCTTACTGATCTTGCCGGCTGGCCTCCTGGCACACCACCCCCCCCCCACCTCCCCGCTTGAACCCATCCTCCACACTGTTGGGAGGGTGACCCAAGAGGAAAACCCTGCCGTTACCGACACCACGGTGCCCGGCCCCCACAGGGCTGGACGTGGGCAAGAAAGTAACCAAAGTTTCTGAGGTTGTTTTGCAGAACAACAGGAAGACGGCAGATCAGAGAGCAGCTTGATGGCAGCCCCCCCCCCCGGCCCCCGCCCGAGCGGACATCGTGCAGAGGCTTGGACCAGCTGAAATGAGGGATCGCCCACTTTCCGCGTCACGGACAGAGATCCTCGGCGGGCAACACGTCGAACCCCACTGACTTCGCACTTGTGACCCACGAAGAAATACCAGTGACAGTCGCACCTGAGCAGAGGACTCTTCAAGCTTCACCCCCAGCGCTCTCCTGGTCCCACCCCTACCCCGAACCCCAGATAAACGCCCCAACGTTTTGTTTTCCCTTTGAGGAGGCGGGTTTGAGTTTTACTCCCACCTCCTTGTCTGGCCACCTCTTGATCATAAACCTCTTTCCTTGCTGCAACCCTGACGTCTCACTGATTGGCTTGGCTGCGAAATCGGGTACCCGGACCTGAGTTTGTGTGTGGTCCCATCGCTTCCCTGCTTGAAAGGAATCCAGGGTTCTCCACTGCCTGCAGGCCAAACTGGAGCAGAATCTCCAAGGCCTCGCCCCTGCAGCCTTCCTCCCTGCTCCTCACCCACACGCGGGCCACCCTCCCGCCACGCGCGACTCTCTGCAGACCCCAAACAGGTTCTGACTCAAAGGACTTCAAGCTCATCGAGCCTAATCGTAGCAGGGTAATTCCTTCAATCCAGTGCACACCGCAAGTGTTCGACCTGCCTCTTCTTGGCAGGACTCAGATGAGAGAGAGGTTGGACGGGAGGACGGGAGGACAGGCGGAGGCGGAAGGGGTGGAAGTCCAAGGCTCAGGGGAAGGCAGCAAGCGGAGAGCAAGGAAAGGTGGATCACCTTTCCTGCACCGCCTGCTCCCCCCACCCATGCCGGCTCGCCTTCTTCCATCCTCGACCTCCTCCCCGCCCCGCTTCCTGGGGCATTTCACACTCAGCGCCGGAAGAGCACGGCAGCAGGACCAAAGCAACACGGAGAAGCAGCTGCTGCCAAAGCCAAAGGGAGCAAGAGGATCGGGAGAACCCTTTTTCCTTTCACTGGCGCCCGGCGCCTGCATCCTGCTCCCGATTCCAAATTTCGCGGGGTCAACAACTGGCACCGCTACTTCCTCCTCGCCCTGGGCTGGAGGCAGCAGCGCCTCCCGCTTCCCTGAAGGCCCAAGGGAAACGCACGCACCGAGGGGATCCCACCGGCTGGAAGCCCCTTTACTGATTTCCTCTGTCTGCACTTGGACCTCAAGGGTCTGCGCGGCGCGCCCTGCCCCCACGACCACCCCACGTCACTCCTTCCTCGCCCCCCCACCCCGCCCCGCTGGAGCCCAAGGCTGAGAATCCGGTCCCAGCACCCGCCACCCCGCCGCGGCCCGCGCCGCGCCCCCCACCCCAGCGCCGCCGTCGTCGCAGGTGCAAAGGCGCGCGCCCCAGGGATGGGAGTCGTGGCCCCAGGCAGCCAGGACGGGCGCCAGGGTCGCCGGCAGGACAGGAGAAGGCGCAGGTCCCTGCTCCCGGGGGCGGGGCCCGGGCGGTGGAGACCCCGACGGGTGCACGGAGGGAGGCGGCCGCCCGGGGCCCTCACCTGCCCATGCTCTGGTGGGCCCGCGGCCTCCCGCAGTGCAACGGCCACTACCTGGCGGCGCCGGCGGCGGCTCCCCCGGCCTGCGTGGCTCGTGGCGCGCGCACCAGGACGGCCTGGCGGCTGCTCCCGCGCGGCCCAGTCGAGGCGGCGGCGGCGGCGCCCGGCTCCCAGGCCCGCGGAGCTCGGGGCAGGCTGAGCGGGACTTTCTGGCCGCTGCGGCGGCGGGTCCCCAGGCCCGCGGGGCCAGCCGCGCCGCCCCCGCGCCCCGCGCCCCGCGCCGGGGCAGGAGCGCACGGCAGGCCCAGGGCGCGGCGCGCAGCCGGGCCTCGGCCGCCGGCCCCGAGTCGGAGCCCGAGGACCACGTTCCGCCGGGCTCAGCGGGGCTGGGGGCCGCGCGCTCCACGAGCACCTCTGGGTCCCTTCCCCGCTCCACCGCCCGCTCGACGCATGGGGAAGACTCCCTTCCCTGCGAGAGTCCGCCCCGCGCTGACAGAAGCGGGCGCACAGCGTGCACGCGGTGTGCCACACCCCGCCTGTGGCGCCCGAGAGCCCCCAGACTCCTCCCGGGGACCGCTTCTCCAGGCAGGGCCGCAGGAAGAGGGGGGCGAGGCGGCGGGGCAAGGACCCCGGCGACTGTGTGGGGGATGGCAATGGTCAGAGTGCTCAGGAGGGTCGTGCTTCCGCGCAGGGGGCCGACGTGTGTCCAAACCCACTCGTCGGAACTCTGCAGGTGGAGGCGGGTCCCCACCTCCCTTGGCCCTCTGAGTGTTCTCCAAGCCGGCTGGGAAAAGCCCGGCCGCAGGACAGGAGGGAGCGTGGGAGGCGCTCGGCGGCAGTCAGAGCCCTGGGGTCCTTTCTGCCCACACGCGCTGCCACGCGCACAGGTGGTGGTGGTGGTGGTGTGGGGATGCCGGTCCCGGGGGCGGCACTGAAGCAGAGGGAGAGGGGGGCCCACCGCCGTGGTGGGAAGCCCTGGGGATGAGCGGAGGCCCACGGGGCTGGCGGTGCGGGGGGGCGGGGAGCGGGGCACGCGGGTCAGGAGGTGGCCATGGGTGAGGGCCTGGCCGCAGGCCTCGCGGTTGCGGGCAGCCCCTCCCCTCCCCTCCTCACCCCAGCCCCGCGGTTGGAGACCGCGACCCGCCCAGGCCCCGCCCCTGGTCACGCCCCCAGCCCGCCAGCCCGCCGTTGCCTGGTAACGCCTGGCTGTCATTTCCCTCTTAGCCTGGCGCGGCCACCTGGGCCCTGACACTTGGCGGGAGTGTCCCACAGCAGGGGCACGCGCCCCAGGGATGGGAGTGGTGGCCCCAGGCAGCCAGCACGGGCGCCAGGGTCGCCGGCAGGACAGGAGAAGGCGCAGGTCCCTGCTCCCGGGGGCGGGGCCCGGGCGGTGGAGACCCCGACGGGTGCACGGAGGGAGGCGGCCGCCAGGGGCCCTCACCTGCCCATGCTCTGGTGAGCCCGCGGCCTCCCGCAGTGCAACGGCCACTTCCTGGTGGCGGCGGCGGCGGCGGCGGCGGCTCCCCAGCCTGCGGGGCTCCTGGCGCGCGCATCGGGACGGCCTGGCGGCTGCTCCCGCGCGACACTGCCGAGCCGGCGGCGGCGGCGGCGGCGGCGGCGGCGCCCGGCTCCCAGGCCCGCGGAGCTCGGGGCAGGCTGACCGGGACTTTCTGGTCGCTGCGGCGGCGGGTCCCCAGGCCCGCGGGGCCAGCCGCGCCGCCCCCGCGCCCCGCGCCCCGCGCCGGGGCAGGAGCGCACGGCAGGCCCAGGGCGCGGCGCGCAGCCGGGCCTCGGCCGCCGGCCCCGAGTCGGGCCCCGGGGACGACGTTCCGCCGGGCTCAGCGGGGCTGGGGGCCGCGCGCTCCACGAGCACCTCTGGGTCCTTTCCCCGCTCCACCGCCCGCTCGACGCATGGGGAAGACTCCCTTCCACGACCAGAGCCCGCCCCGCGCTGACAGAAGCGGGCGCACAGCGTGCACGCGGTGTGCCACACCCCGCCTGTGGCGCCCGAGAGCCCCCAGACTCCTCCCGGGGACCGCTTCTCCAGGCAGGGCCGCAGGAAGAGGGGGGCGAGGCGGCGGGGCAAGGACCCCGGCGACTGTGTGGGGGATGGCAATGGTCAGGGTGCTCAGGAGGGTCGTGCTTCCGCGCAGGGGGCCGACGTGTGTCCGAAGACACTCGTCGGAACTCTGCAGGTGGAGGCGGGTCCCCACCTACCTTGGCCCTCCGAGTGTTCTCCAAGCCGGCTGGGAAAAGCCCCGGCCGCAGGACAGGAGGGAGCGTGGGAGGCGCTCGGCGGCAGTCAGAGCCCTGGGGTCCTTCCTGCCCACACGCGCTGCCACGCGCACAGGTGGCGGTGGTGTGGGGATGGCGGCCTTCAGCGCGGCGGTCTTGGCGGGCGGCCCCAGGGGGCAGGAGGGCCGCCTGGCCCCCGGGGGCGGCACTGAAGCAGAGGGAGAGGGGGGCCCACCGCCGTGGTGGGAAGCCCTGGGGTTGAGCGGAGGCCCACGGGGCTGGCGGTGGGGGGTGGGTGGGGGGCGGAGCGGGGCACGCGGGCCAGGAGGTGGCCATGGGTGAGGGCCGGGCGGCAGGCCTCGCGGTTGCGGGCAGCCCCGCCCCTCCCCTCCAGGAGCCCGAGCCCAACGGTTGGAGCCCGCGCCCCGCCCAGGCCCCGCCCCGGCCCCGCCCAGGCCCCGCCCCCAGGCCGCCGGCCCGCCGTCGCCTAGCAGCGCCTGGCTGTGATTTGACTCTTAGCCTCGCGCAGCCGCCGGGGCCCTGACACTTGGCGGGACTGTCCGACTGGGCTGGACGCTCTTCGCGGAGCGCACCAGGTCAGTGCTGTGACCCGCAGCGATGGCCTCCTGGTTTGGCCGCCTCGGCCTCGGCCTCGGCTCCGGCTTAGGCCATTCCCTGGGGCGAGTGGGCGGCAGTGTGGCTTCCCTCCCCGCACACCTCTCTGACTCCACCAGAGGTGTGCTGAGGAAGGGGACGCCAAAGCTGCCAGACTTCCCCGACTCGGGGAGAAAGGAGACGGAAGCCATTCAGGCGACCGGACCACCCGAGCAGGAGAGACCGGCAACTCCAGCTCGGAGAGACACCGCAACGCTGCAGGAAACCCTCGAGGAAGGAGACACGAGGCTCGCCTCCCTGCAAGAAGAAGGCAGTCACCTGAGGGAAGAACTGGAGCCACAGAGACAACAACGGGCTCGAGCCGCTCCAGTGGTTGACCCGAACACCCTCGACGCCGTGACACAACTAGAATCTGAGGTGTCTCCACTGGAAGGGATCGAAGGTCACCTGGAGGAGGAAACCCAGCATCCTCCAAGGACCACTGAAGAGCAAAAGCAGAGGAAGGCACTGAAACTTGGGACCGAAAAGACGACCCCTCTGACCGAGCGGCTTGATGAGCCGGACGAAGATGAGACCGGGCCACGAACTCAGACGATCCAGCCGCAAGACTGGGAGAGCCAGGGCCTCCCCGCTCGCCTAGCTTCGGCTGCCTCCGTCCAGGATGCGGGGGGCCTCCAGCAGCAACTGCAAGCCTATGCTTTGGAAAGGGAACGAGTGTTGGC
The DNA here is from genome assembly GCF_041296235.1 of Equus asinus. Classification (NCBI taxonomy): domain Eukaryota; kingdom Metazoa; phylum Chordata; class Mammalia; order Perissodactyla; family Equidae; genus Equus; species Equus asinus. Next base: position 11,133,375 of record NC_091803.1, on the reverse strand, counting down.
CGTTTTCGACGAGAAGGTGAGGGAAAACAGCCAGCTGAAAAGGGCGTATCACGCAATGATGGACCTGCTGGTGGCCAAAGAAGCAGAGCTCGGGAAGCTGCGAGGCGAAAATCAGACACGGCGCCCTCGAGCTGACGGCGGCGGGGAGGACATGTTTCGAGAAGCGATCCGGCACTTATCACGCCTCGTCCGAGCCAAAGACATTGAAATCGGTGCCTTGAGCCAGAAATGTCAGACTTTACTGACCATCTGGCAAACGTCCGACGCTGGCCATGAGGTTCGGGGCGTGGACGCGAACCAGTTGGAGGAGCTTCTCCGGGAACGGGACACGTTGAAGCAGCGGGTCAACGTGCTGGAGGAGTGGCAGCGGCTGGTGCTGACCGAGGTGCACAATCTGCAGCGGGAGTCATCCCAACTTCAGAAGGAACTCCCACCACTCGAGGCACGGGCCTTAGTGGACAGCGAGGAGAAGTCTCGGCGACAGATGCACCCTGCCGCCCCGTTGCCCCGTTCTCAAGGGGATGCGACCCAACTCCGGCTCTTGGGGAAGAGACTGGCACAGATGCAGCTCGGCCTAGAGCAGCTCTGCAATGCCGAGGAGGTTCTCTTGGGTCCACCCGACCTCACGTCACCACAGCCGCCCGCCGCGTCGTCGCGGACTTGCGAGGCAGCCGGCTCTCAGGAGGCAATTAAGTCCGAGGCGCTGGGCGAGCCTTCGAAAGGGCCGCCAGCAGAGATGGAAGCCTTAAGGCGAGCCACGGAGGAAAAAGACGCAGCCATCAGAAGCCTCCAGGAGGAGACTCAGAGACTGTCCGAGGCGATGGCCGCCACCTCGGAACTGGAGAGGGAACGGCAGGCACAGACGGATTCCGAAATTCAGCGGCTCAAGGAGAAACAAGAGGCTTTGCAGAACACGCTGGAGGACAAAGAGCTCTTAATCGAGGCGCAGAGGGAGGAATTCCTTTCTCTGAGGGAAGACCTCACGACCCAAGCGAGCGAAAACGAACTTTTGAGGCAGGCGGTGACAAACCTGAAGGAGAGGATAGGCCATCTGGAAGCGGATGCGTGCCAAGTCAAACAGGAAAATGCAAAACTGCTGGAAAGGTCCAGGGAGAAGGACGCCGAAAACCAAGCCTTACAAGAGACGAACATGCGCCTCTCTGTGACGCTGAGGGAGAAGGAATTCGAATGCGTCTCCGTGAAGAAGGCGGCTCTGGCTTTTGAGTGCCTCCTGAGAGAAAAAGAACAGGGCCGGGCTGGGGAATTAGGCCAGCTCCTCAATGCAGTGACCTCCATGCAGGAAAAGAGCATTCTCTTTCAGCACGAGAGAGATGAGGCGGCGCTGGCGCTGAGACAGGAACGAGTGGAAAACTGCGCCCTGCGGGAGGAGGTTCGCCTTTTGCGGGACCAGGAAGCGCGCTTAGGCCAGGAGCTGGGGAGGTCTCGGACGCAGGCTTCAGAATGCGAAGACGCGCATCTCCGGGCAGCGCGGCTGGCAGGAGACAGAGCGGCCCAACTCAGGAGGAAAGTCACGGCGCTAGAGGAGAGGCTCCTGTCATCTTCCCGCGCCATGCAGAAGGCGAGCCAGCGGGCCGCTGCCCGGCTCGGGTCCCTGCAGGAGCAACTGACTGCGGTCACCCAGCAGAAAGAGGAGACTGCCCTCCAGCTGTCCGCCTCCCGGGAAGCAGAGAAGCAGCACGCCGGAGCCCTGGCCAACCTGAAGGTGGTCCTGGCCGAATGGATGCAAAAGGCAGACGGTCTGGAAGGGAAGCTGAGGTCGCTGCAGGGACGGCTGGAGAGAGCGCAAGCCGCCTGGCGCCTGCAGGAGGAGCAGATCGGAGAACTGCAGCGACAAGACGAGGCCCGACAGGAAGTGCTGGAGGACGTCCAAAAGAAGTGGACCGACTTAGTGAGCAGCCTGGAAGGAAAAGCAGACAAGGCCCTCCTGAGAAAGGTCTTCACGGACGCCTTGCAAAGCGCCAGACACGAACGCCGGGAAGCCTTCCGACGGATGGGAAGCACCCTGGGTGTGGAAAGGGAGGCAATGGAGCAGTTGCTGCAGGAAGAGCAGGGCGGCCTTACCGGATGGGTGACCGGGCGGCTCGGATCCCGCAGTGCCCCCGACACGCCTCGGAGACCCAGCCAGCAATCCGAGCTCAAGAGTTCCTTCTCGGAGCTTTGGGTGAATTTTCTAGAAGCTGAGTCTCGGGGAGCTTCTCCCCCACGACAGCTCCCCGCTCAGCCCAGGAAGCGTCCCGAAGCACCCGCCAGGAAGAGACTGGCTAAGAACGTGCCAGCTCTTCTGAGACCCGCCCTCGCAGCCACCCCCAGAAGATCGGACGGGAATCCCTGCTCCCCAGCCGTGTCTCTCATCGACCCACCCGGCCCCGGAACCGGAGGGTCTGGGCACCTTCTCTTAGACGCCGTGACCGACGTCGTGCCCAGGGGCACACCTTGGCTGCTGCCACCCGCCAAGAGTGCTGCCGGGCTGCTCCAAGGCCTGTCCAAGCCCTAGAGGCTCCCCAAGCCGCAGAGGAGACGACGGCGCTTTCAGGAAAGCCGGTCCCCCGCTGTGGGTTCCTTAGCACGAAGTGGCCTTGTGCTAAAGGTCACAGGTTTCTCTGCGGCTTTACTGGAGCTTTCAAAGAAATAGCTATGGCTCACGCTTGCAAAAGGGTGTCGCCGCAGGTGGTCACCCAGCTTAAAGCGGACGGATGTCACTTCTCTGGAGAGCAGTGGGATCGCAGGCTGTGGGCCAAGGACGCTTCCGATTCTGTTTGCCACGCTGTCACCGTCTCCGAGGAGCTGGGGGGCGTGGGGTGGGGGGTGGGGGTTGGGTCTGGGAGGTGGGGGGGTTGCGGGCGGGTGGGGGGTGGGGGGGTGGGAAGGGCGGGGGTGGGGGGAGGGGGGCGTTTATTGAGCTTTCCCTCGGGGAGCGGGAACCTAACTTGCCTTAGTGCTGCAGAATCAGAAAGCGCGCGAGGGCGCCCACTCCCGGGACAGTAGGAAGAAAGGGGAAGGGCACCAACGTGCAAGGGGCAGGCATCCAAACTTCAGGAGGAAAGCTTGGTTTCCCCCGGCTCGGCTTGGTCCTCCTCCTCTTTCCGCTGCCTGGGAAACCGCCCTCGGGTGCTCTCTGGCCTCTGGGACAGACAGGAAAGAAAACTCCTAAGCAGGGGAGGATCTTATTCCCTGACTCGCTTTTGGTTGCAAAGCCAGTCACCTGACCTCAGAGATCTTTGCAAGGGTTTACGAACTGCATCTTGTTGTTTTCCAAAGCAGGGGTCTGTGGTCTGTGGTCCGGATGGACACCGACTGACTGAACCGGCGCCTCGCGATGGGCATGGAAGCCGCTTCCGCCCCCAAGCCCATCAGAGGGCCGTGGTCAACGCCCTCCCCCCGCCCCGTTTCCTCAACAGCCCCTCCAAATCTCCATCGCCTGCCTCAAGCGGGATCGTCCTCATACCGTTCGGGACCCGAAGAGATCAGAGGCCAGCTAGTCAAGAACTCTCCGTTTCCCGCACCCCCCCACCCCCGTTTGAACGTCCCTCTATTTCTCTCCACCCACCCCTCCCCTTTCCCTTTGGTTTTCCAGGAAGAGGGATTCAGCTTGGCAGTTCCAGGGGCCCGGCTCCACGTGGGGTGCCCTGGGAACCATCTGCTCAGCCTCCCCCAAAGATCTCGTTCCCTCAGTTTGCCAGCTGCTTTCTCTTCGGCCCGTCTCTTTCCTTAAGCCGCTGAGCACACCCAAGTCTCTCCCGGCATCCACACCTCTCCTTTCTGCTCCTCCACCACCGCCTTCTCTGTCTACCTTTCACGGCTAAGCTGCTGCCAAAAGACCTCGACTCCTCTCCTCGTCAGCCATCCAGTCATCGCCTCGTCTCTCACCGGCTCCTCGAAAGACTCCCCAAATCTCGTGTCGCCGTCCCGTCCTGGCAAGAGGCCAGGGCACGCCCTTCGGTTCCTTCGTCTTCCTAAACTCCCTGTGGTGTCTGAGGAATGCTGCCCACGTCTTCAGTCTCTGCAAGTTCTCTCCACCCTCTTTCTCTGGGGGATGGCCCCCCCCCCAGGTGCCCTTCCTAACCTCAGACCCCTCTGTCTCACTTTCCTCTGCGGCTTCTCCTCCCGACCACTTCTCAAAGGGTTCTGTTCCCGAAGGCACGGTCTTCAGGGAACAGGAACCCCTCGGGTCTCAGAGCAAGCTCATGCACTCTCCTACGATTCGACTCGCCCCCCGGATGCCCAGGGCTTCGGAGTGCGTACGATTGACGTCACCCTGCCCCTGACTCCACGCTGCTTTCTCTAACTGTCTGCTGGACGCACCTCTCAGGATGTCCGAAGGCTTCTCAAAACCGACGCGTCCAAAAGGGAGCCCGGTATCCTCCAACAAAAGCCTCCCCCTCCTCTTACCTTCCTTTCATCCCCTCAGAAAACCTCTGCCCATCTCATCCCCCGACAGCAGAGCGAGAGGCCTCAGGGCCACGCTTGAGCTCTCTGTCTCACCCACTTCGCAGCCTACCGACTCCCAAAGGGAGCCGAGCGCCTTCCCGTGTTTGCCGTCCCCGCTGCTCTGCCGCATGCCTTCCTGTCTCTTGCACGCAACCAGCCCGGTAGACTCCTTACTGATCTTGCCGGCTGGCCTCCTGGCACACCACCCCCCCCACCTCCCCGCTTGAACCCATCCTCCACACTGTTGGGAGGGTGACCCAAGAGGAAAACCCTGCCGTTACCGACACCACGGTGCCCGGCCCCCACAGGGCTGGACGTGGGCAAGAAAGTAACCAAAGTTTCTGAGGTTGTTTTGCAGAACAACAGGAAGACGGCAGATCAGAGAGCAGCTTGATGGCAGCCCCCGCCCCCCCGGCCCCCGCCCGAGCGGACATCGTGCAGAGGCTTGGACCAGCTGAAATGAGGGATCGCCCACTTTCCGCGTCACGGACAGAGATCCTCGGCGGGCAACACGTCGAACCCCACTGACTTCGCACTTGTGACCCACGAAGAAATACCAGTGACAGTCGCACCTGAGCAGAGGACTCTTCAAGCTTCACCCCCAGCGCTCTCCTGGTCCCACCCCTACCCCGAACCCCAGATAAACGCCCCAACGTTTTGTTTTCCCTTTGAGGAGGCGGGTTTGAGTTTTACTCCCACCTCCTTGTCTGGCCACCTCTTGATCATAAACCTCTTTCCTTGCTGCAACCCTGACGTCTCACTGATTGGCTTGGCTGCGAAATCGGGTACCCGGACCTGAGTTTGTGTGTGGTCCCATCGCTTCCCTGCTTGAAAGGAATCCAGGGTTCTCCACTGCCTGCAGGCCAAACTGGAGCAGAATCTCCAAGGCCTCGCCCCTGCAGCCTTCCTCCCTGCTCCTCACCCACACGCGGGCCACCCTCCCGCCACGCGCGACTCTCTGCAGACCCCAAACAGGTTCTGACTCAAAGGACTTCAAGCTCATCGAGCCTAATCGTAGCAGGGTAATTCCTTCAATCCAGTGCACACCGCAAGTGTTCGACCTGCCTCTTCTTGGCAGGACTCAGATGAGAGAGAGGTTGGACGGGAGGACGGGAGGACAGGCGGAGGCGGAAGGGGTGGAAGTCCAAGGCTCAGGGGAAGGCAGCAAGCGGAGAGCAAGGAAAGGTGGATCACCTTTCCTGCACCGCCTGCTCCCCCCACCCATGCCGGCTCGCCTTCTTCCATCCTCGACCTCCTCCCCGCCCCGCTTCCTGGGGCATTTCACACTCAGCGCCGGAAGAGCACGGCAGCAGGACCAAAGCAACACGGAGAAGCAGCTGCTGCCAAAGCCAAAGGGAGCAAGAGGATCGGGAGAACCCTTTTTCCTTTCACTGGCGCCCGGCGCCTGCATCCTGCTCCCGATTCCAAATTTCGCGGGGTCAACAACTGGCACCGCTACTTCCTCCTCGCCCTGGGCTGGAGGCAGCAGCGCCTCCCGCTTCCCTGAAGGCCCAAGGGAAACGCACGCACCGAGGGGATCCCACCGGCTGGAAGCCCCTTTACTGATTTCCTCTGTCTGCACTTGGACCTCAAGGGTCTGCGCGGCGCGCCCTGCCCCCACGACCACCCCACGTCACTCCTTCCTCGCCCCCCCACCCCGCCCCGCTGGAGCCCAAGGCTGAGAATCCGGTCCCAGCACCCGCCACCCCGCCGCGGCCCGCGCCGCGCCCCCCACCCCAGCGCCGCCGTCGTCGCAGGTGCAAAGGCGCGCGCCCCAGGGATGGGAGTCGTGGCCCCAGGCAGCCAGCACGGGCGCCAGGGTCGCCGGCAGGACAGGAGAAGGCGCAGGTCCCTGCTCCCGGGGGCGGGGCCCGGGCGGTGGAGACCCCGACGGGTGCACGGAGGGAGGCGGCCGCCCGGGGCCCTCACCTGCCCATGCTCTGGTGGGCCCGCGGCCTCCCGCAGTGCAACGGCCACTACCTGGCGGCGGCGCCGGCGCCAGCGGCGGCTCCCCCGGCCTGCGTGGCTCGTGGCGCGCGCACCAGGACGGCCTGGCGGCTGCTCCCGCGCGGCCCAGTCGAGGCGGCGGCGGCGGCGCCCGGCTCCCAGGCCCGCGGAGCTCGGGGCAGGCTGAGCGGGACTTTCTGGCCGCTGCGGCGGCGGGTTCCCAGGCCCGCGGGGCCAGCCGCGCCGCCCCCGCGCCCCGCGCCCCGCGCCGGGGCAGGAGCGCACGGCAGGCCCAGGGCGCGGCGCGCAGCCGGGCCTCGGCCGCCGGCCCCGAGTCGGGCCCCGAGGACCACGTTCCGCCGGGCTCAGCGGGGCTGGGGGCCGCGCGCTCCACGAGCACCTCTGGGTCCCTTCCCCGCTCCACCGCCCGCTCGACGCATGGGGAAGACTCCCTTCCCTGCGAGAGTCCGCCCCGCGCTGACAGAAGCGGGCGCACAGCGTGCACGCGGTGTGCCACACCCCGCCTGTGGCGCCCGAGAGCCCCCAGACTCCTCCCGGGGACCGCTTCTCCAGGCAGGGCCGCAGGAAGAGGGGGGCGAGGCGGCGGGGCAAGGACCCCGGCGACTGTGTGGGGGATGGCAATGGTCAGAGTGCTCAGGAGGGTCGTGCTTCCGCGCAGGGGGCCGACGTGTGTCCAAACCCACTCGTCGGAACTCTGCAGGTGGAGGCGGGTCCCCACCTCCCTTGGCCCTCTGAGTGTTCTCCAAGCCGGCTGGGAAAAGCCCGGCCGCAGGACAGGAGGGAGCGTGGGAGGCGCTCGGCGGCAGTCAGAGCCCTGGGGTCCTTTCTGCCCACACGCGCTGCCACGCGCACAGGTGGTGGTGGTGGTGGTGTGGGGATGCCGGTCCCGGGGGCGGCACTGAAGCAGAGGGAGAGGGGGGCCCACCGCCGTGGTGGGAAGCCCTGGGGATGAGCGGAGGCCCACGGGGCTGGCGGTGCGGGGGGGCGGGGAGCGGGGCACGCGGGTCAGGAGGTGGCCATGGGTGAGGGCCTGGCCGCAGGCCTCGCGGTTGCGGGCAGCCCCTCCCCTCCCCTCCTCACCCCAGCCCCGCGGTTGGAGACCGCGACCCGCCCAGGCCCCGCCCCTGGTCACGCCCCCAGCCCGCCAGCCCGCCGTTGCCTGGTAACGCCTGGCTGTCATTTCCCTCTTAGCCTGGCGCGGCCACCTGGGCCCTGACACTTGGCGGGAGTGTCCCACAGCAGGGGCACGCGCCCCAGGGATGGGAGTGGTGGCCCCAGGCAGCCAGCACGGGCGCCAGGGTCGCCGGCAGGACAGGAGAAGGCGCAGGTCCCTGCTCCCGGGGGCGGGGCCCGGGCGGTGGAGACCCCGACGGGTGCACGGAGGGAGGCGGCCGCCAGGGGCCCTCACCTGCCCATGCTCTGGTGAGCCCGCGGCCTCCCGCAGTGCAACGGCCACTTCCTGGTGGCGGCGGCGGCGGCGGCGGCGGCTCCCCAGCCTGCGGGGCTCCTGGCGCGCGCATCGGGACGGCCTGGCGGCTGCTCCCGCGCGACACTGCCGAGCCGGCGGCGGCGGCGGCGGCGGCGGCGGCGCCCGGCTCCCAGGCCCGCGGAGCTCGGGGCATGCTGACCGGGACTTTCTGGTCGCTGCGGCGGCGGGTCCCCAGGCCCGCGGGGCCAGCCGCGCCGCCCCCGCGCCCCGCGCCCCGCGCCGGGGCAGGAGCGCACGGCAGGCCCAGGGCGCGGCGCGCAGCCGGGCCTCGGCCGCCGGCCCCGAGTCGGGCCCCGGGGACGACGTTCCGCCGGGCTCAGCGGGGCTGGGGGCCGCGCGCTCCACGAGCACCTCTGGGTCCTTTCCCCGCTCCACCGCCCGCTCGACGCATGGGGAAGACTCCCTTCCACGACCAGAGCCCGCCCCGCGCTGACAGAAGCGGGCGCACAGCGTGCACGCGGTGTGCCACACCCCGCCTGTGGCGCCCGAGAGCCCCCAGACTCCTCCCGGGGACCGCTTCTCCAGGCAGGGCCGCAGGAAGAGGGGGGCGAGGCGGCGGGGCAAGGACCCCGGCGACTGTGTGGGGGATGGCAATGGTCAGGGTGCTCAGGAGGGTCGTGCTTCCGCGCAGGGGGCCGACGTGTGTCCGAAGACACTCGTCGGAACTCTGCAGGTGGAGGCGGGTCCCCACCTACCTTGGCCCTCCGAGTGTTCTCCAAGCCGGCTGGGAAAAGCCCCGGCCGCAGGACAGGAGGGAGCGTGGGAGGCGCTCGGCGGCAGTCAGAGCCCTGGGGTCCTTCCTGCCCACACGCGCTGCCACGCGCACAGGTGGCGGTGGTGTGGGGATGGCGGCCTTCAGCGCGGCGGTCTTGGCGGGCGGCCCCAGGGGGCAGGAGGGCCGCCTGGCCCCCGGGGGCGGCACTGAAGCAGAGGGAGAGGGGGGCCCACCGCCGTGGTGGGAAGCCCTGGGGTTGAGCGGAGGCCCACGGGGCTGGCGGTGGGGGGTGGGTGGGGGGCGGAGCGGGGCACGCGGGCCAGGAGGTGGCCATGGGTGAGGGCCGGGCGGCAGGCCTCGCGGTTGCGGGCAGCCCCGCCCCTCCCCTCCAGGAGCCCGAGCCCAACGGTTGGAGCCCGCGCCCCGCCCAGGCCCCGCCCCGGCCCCGCCCAGGCCCCGCCCCCAGGCCGCCGGCCCGCCGTCGCCTAGCAGCGCCTGGCTGTGATTTGACTCTTAGCCTCGCGCAGCCGCCGGGGCCCTGACACTTGGCGGGACTGTCCGACTGGGCTGGACGCTCTTCGCGGAGCGCACCAGGTCAGTGCTGTGACCCGCAGCGATGGCCTCCTGGTTTGGCCGCCTCGGCCTCGGCCTCGGCTCCGGCTTAGGCCATTCCCTGGGGCGAGTGGGCGGCAGTGTGGCTTCCCTCCCCGCACACCTCTCTGACTCCACCAGAGGTGTGCTGAGGAAGGGGACGCCAAAGCTGCCAGACTTCCCCGACTCGGGGAGAAAGGAGACGGAAGCCATTCAGGCGACCGGACCACCCGAGCAGGAGAGACCGGCAACTCCAGCTCGGAGAGACACCGCAACGCTGCAGGAAACCCTCGAGGAAGGAGACACGAGGCTCGCCTCCCTGCAAGAAGAAGGCAGTCACCTGAGGGAAGAACTGGAGCCACAGAGACAACAACGGGCTCGAGCCGCTCCAGTGGTTGACCCGAACACCCTCGACGCCGTGACACAACTAGAATCTGAGGTGTCTCCACTGGAAGGGATCGAAGGTCACCTGGAGGAGGAAACCCAGCATCCTCCAAGGACCACTGAAGAGCAAAAGCAGAGGAAGGCACTGAAACTTGGGACCGAAAAGACGACCCCTCTGACCGAGCGGCTTGATGAGCCGGACGAAGATGAGACCGGGCCACGAACTCAGACGATCCAGCCGCAAGACTGGGAGAGCCAGGGCCTCCCCGCTCGCCTAGCTTCGGCTGCCTCCGTCCAGGATGCGGGGGGCCTCCAGCAGCAACTGCAAGCCTATGCTTTGGAAAGGGAACGAGTGTTGGCCGTTTTCGACGAGAAGGTGAGGGAAAACAGCCAGCTGAAAAGGGCGTATCACGCAATGATGGACCTGCTGGTGGCCAAAGAAGCAGAGCTCGGGAAGCTGCGAGGCGAAAATCAGACACGGCGCCCTCGAGCTGACGGCGGCGGGGAGGACATGTTTCGAGAAGCGATCCGGCACTTATCACGCCTCGTCCGAGCCAAAGACATTGAAATCGGTGCCTTGAGCCAGAAATGTCAGACTTTACTGACCATCTGGCAAACGTCCGACGCTGGCCATGAGGTTCGGGGCGTGGACGCGAACCAGTTGGAGGAGCTTCTCCGGGAACGGGACACGTTGAAGCAGCGGGTCAACGTGCTGGAGGAGTGGCAGCGGCTGGTGCTGACCGAGGTGCACAATCTGCAGCGGGAGTCATCCCAACTTCAGAAGGAACTCCCACCACTCGAGGCACGGGCCTTAGTGGACAGCGAGGAGAAGTCTCGGCGACAGATGCACCCTGCCGCCCCGTTGCCCCGTTCTCAAGGGGATGCGACCCAACTCCGGCTCTTGGGGAAGAGACTGGCACAGATGCAGCTCGGCCTAGAGCAGCTCTGCAATGCCGAGGAGGTTCTCTTGGGTCCACCCGACCTCACGTCACCACAGCCGCCCGCCGCATCGTCGCGGACTTGCGAGGCAGCCGGCTCTCAGGAGGCAATTAAGTCCGAGGCGCTGGGCGAGCCTTCGAAAGGGCCGCCAGCAGAGATGGAAGCCTTAAGGCGAGCCACGGAGGAAAAAGACGCAGCCATCAGAAGCCTCCAGGAGGAGACTCAGAGACTGTCCGAGGCGATGGCCGCCACCTCGGAACTGGAGAGGGAACGGCAGGCACAGACGGATTCCGAAATTCAGCGGCTCAAGGAGAAACAAGAGGCTTTGCAGAACACGCTGGAGGACAAAGAGCTCTTAATCGAGGCGCAGAGGGAGGAATTCCTTTCTCTGAGGGAAGACCTCACGACCCAAGCGAGCGAAAACGAACTTTTGAGGCAGGCGGTGACAAACCTGAAGGAGAGGATAGGCCATCTGGAAGCGGATGCGTGCCAAGTCAAACAGGAAAATGCAAAACTGCTGGAAAGGTCCAGGGAGAAGGACGCCGAAAACCAAGCCTTACAAGAGACGAACATGCGCCTCTCTGTGACGCTGAGGGAGAAGGAATTCGAATGCGTCTCCGTGAAGAAGGCGGCTCTGGCTTTTGAGTGCCTCCTGAGAGAAAAAGAACAGGGCCGGGCTGGGGAATTAGGCCAGCTCCTCAATGCAGTGACCTCCATGCAGGAAAAGAGCATTCTCTTTCAGCACGAGAGAGATGAGGCGGCGCTGGCGCTGAGACAGGAACGAGTGGAAAACTGCGCCCTGCGGGAGGAGGTTCGCCTTTTGCGGGACAAGGAAGCGCGCTTAGGCCAGGAGCTGGGGAGGTCTCGGACGCAGGCTTCAGAATGCGAAGACGCGCATCTCCGGGCAGCGCGGCTGGCAGGAGACAGAGCGGCCCAACTCAGGAGGAAAGTCACGGCGCTAGAGGAGAGGCTCCTGTCATCTTCCCGCGCCATGCAGAAGGCGAGCCAGCGCGCCGCTGCCCGGCTCGGGTCCCTGCAGGAGCAACTGACTGCGGTCACCCAGCAGAAAGAGGAGACTGCCCTCCAGCTGTCCGCCTCCCGGGAAGCAGAGAAGCAGCACGCCGGAGCCCTGGCCAACCTGAAGGTGGTCCTGGCCGAATGGATGCAAAAGGCAGACGGTCTGGAAGGGAAGCTGAGGTCGCTGCAGGGACGGCTGGAGAGAGCGCAAGCCGCCTCGCGCCTGCAGGAGGAGCAGATCGGAGAACTGCAGCGACAAGACGAGGCCCGACAGGAAGTGCTGGAGGACGTCCAAAAGAAGTGGACCGACTTAGTGAGCAGCCTGGAAGGAAAAGCAGACAAGGCCCTCCTGAGAAAGGTCTTCACGGACGCCTTGCAAAGCGCCAGACACGAACGCCGGGAAGCCTTCCGACGGATGGGAAGCACCCTGGGTGTGGAAAGGGAGGCAATGGAGCAGTTGCTGCAGGAAGAGCAGGGCGGCCTTACCGGATGGGTGACCGGGCGGCTCGGATCCCGCAGTGCCCCCGACACGCCTCGGAGACCCAGCCAGCAATCCGAGCTCAAGAGTTCCTTCTCGGAGCTTTGGGTGAATTTTCTAGAAGCTGAGTCTCGGGGAGCTTCTCCCCCACGACAGCTCCCCGCTCAGCCCAGGAAGCGTCCCGAAGCACCCGCCAGGAAGAGACTGGCTAAGAACGTGCCAGCTCTTCTGAGACCCGCCCTCGCAGCCACCCCCAGAAGATCGGACGGGAATCCCTGCTCCCCAGCCGTGTCTCTCATCGACCCACCCGGCCCCGGAACCGGAGGGTCTGGGCACCTTCTCTTAGACGCCGTGACCGACGTCGTGCCCAGGGGCACACCTTGGCTGCTGCCACCCGCCAAGAGTGCTGCCGGGCTGCTCCAAGGCCTGTCCAAGCCCTAGAGGCTCCCCAAGCCGCAGAGGAGACGACGGCGCTTTCAGGAAAGCCGGTCCCCCGCTGTGGGTTCCTTAGCACGAAGTGGCCTTGTGCTAAAGGTCACAGGTTTCTCTGCGGCTTTACTGGAGCTTTCAAAGAAATAGCTATGGCTCACGCTTGCAAAAGGGTGTCGCCGCAGGTGGTCACCCAGCTTAAAGCGGACGGATGTCACTTCTCTGGAGAGCAGTGGGATCGCAGGCTGTGGGCCAAGGACGCTTCCGATTCTGTTTGCCACGCTGTCACCGTCTCCGAGGAGCTGGGGGGCGTGGGGTGGGGGGTGGGGGTTGGGTCTGGGAGGTGGGGGGGTTGCGGGCGGGTGGGGGGTGGGGGGGTGGGAAGGGCGGGGGTGGGGGGAGGGGGGCGTTTATTGAGCTTTCCCTCGGGGAGCGGGAACCTAACTTGCCTTAGTGCTGCAGAATCAGAAAGCGCGCGAGGGCGCCCACTCCCGGGACAGTAGGAAGAAAGGGGAAGGGCACCAACGTGCAAGGGGCAGGCATCCAAACTTCAGGAGGAAAGCTTGGTTTCCCCCGGCTCGGCTTGGTCCTCCTCCTCTTTCCGCTGCCTGGGAAACCGCCCTCGGGTGCTCTCTGGCCTCTGGGACAGACAGGAAAGAAAACTCCTAAGCAGGGGAGGATCTTATTCCCTGACTCGCTTTTGGTTGCAAAGCCAGTCACCTGACCTCAGAGATCTTTGCAAGGGTTTACGAACTGCATCTTGTTGTTTTCCAAAGCAGGGGTCTGTGGTCTGTGGTCCGGATGGACACCGACTGACTGAACCGGCGCCTCGCGATGGGCATGGAAGCCGCTTCCGCCCCCAAGCCCATCAGAGGGCCGTGGTCAACGCCCTCCCCCCGCCCCGTTTCCTCAACAGCCCCTCCAAATCTCCATCGCCTGCCTCAAGCGGGATCGTCCTCATACCGTTCGGGACCCGAAGAGATCAGAGGCCAGCTAGTCAAGAACTCTCCGTTTCCCGCACCCCCCCACCCCCGTTTGAACGTCCCTCTATTTCTCTCCACCCACCCCTCCCCTTTCCCTTTGGTTTTCCAGGAAGAGGGATTCAGCTTGGCAGTTCCAGGGGCCCGGCTCCACGTGGGGTGCCCTGGGAACCATCTGCTCAGCCTCCCCCAAAGATCTCGTTCCCTCAGTTTGCCAGCTGCTTTCTCTTCGGCCCGTCTCTTTCCTTAAGCCGCTGAGCACACCCAAGTCTCTCCCGGCATCCACACCTCTCCTTTCTGCTCCTCCACCACCGCCTTCTCTGTCTACCTTTCACGGCTAAGCTGCTGCCAAAAGACCTCGACTCCTCTCCTCGTCAGCCATCCAGTCATCGCCTCGTCTCTCACCGGCTCCTCGAAAGACTCCCCAAATCTCGTCGCCGTCCCGTCCTGGCAAGAGGCCAGGGCACGCCCTTCGGTTCCTTCGTCTTCCTAAACTCCCTGTGGTGTCTGAGGAATGCTGCCCACGTCTTCACTCTCTGCAAGTTCTCTCCACCCTCTTTCTCTGGGGGATGGCCCCCCCCCCAGGTGCCCTTCCTAACCTCAGACCCCTCTGTCTCACTTTCCTCTGCGGCTTCTCCTCCCGACCACTTCTCAAAGGGTTCTGTTCCCGAAGGCACGGTCTTCAGGGAACAGGAACCCCTCGGGTCTCAGAGCAAGCTCATGCACTCTCCTACGATTCGACTCGCCCCCCGGATGCCCAGGGCTTCGGAGTGCGTACGATTGACGTCACCCTGCCCCTGACTCCACGCTGCTTTCTCTAACTGTCTGCTGGACGCACCTCTCAGGATGTCCGAAGGCTTCTCAAAACCGACGCGTCCAAAAGGGAGCCCGGTATCCTCCAACAAAAGCCTCCCCCTCCTCTTACCTTCCTTTCATCCCCTCAGAAAACCTCTGCCCATCTCATCCCCCGACAGCAGAGCGAGAGGCCTCAGGGCCACGCTTGAGCTCTCTGTCTCACCCACTTCGCAGCCTACCGACTCCCAAAGGGAGCCGAGCGCCTTCCCGTGTTTGCCGTCCCCGCTGCTCTGCCGCATGCCTTCCTGTCTCTTGCACGCAACCAGCCCGGTAGACTCCTTACTGATCTTGCCGGCTGGCCTCCTGGCACACCACCCCCCCCACCTCCCCGCTTGAACCCATCCTCCACACTGTTGGGAGGGTGACCCAAGAGGAAAACCCTGCCGTTACCGACACCACGGTGCCCGGCCCCCACAGGGCTGGACGTGGGCAAGAAAGTAACCAAAGTTTCTGAGGTTGTTTTGCAGAACAACAGGAAGACGGCAGATCAGAGAGCAGCTTGATGGCAGCCCCCGCCCCCCCGGCCCCCGCCCGAGCGGACATCGTGCAGAGGCTTGGACCAGCTGAAATGAGGGATCGCCCACTTTCCGCGTCACGGACAGAGATCCTCGGCGGGCAACACGTCGAACCCCACTGACTTCGCACTTGTGACCCACGAAGAAATACCAGTGACAGTCGCACCTGAGCAGAGGACTCTTCAAGCTTCACCCCCAGCGCTCTCCTGGTCCCACCCCTACCCCGAACCCCAGATAAACGCCCCAACGTTTTGTTTTCCCTTTGAGGAGGCGGGTTTGAGTTTTACTCCCACCTCCTTGTCTGGCCACCTCTTGATCATAAACCTCTTTCCTTGCTGCAACCCTGACGTCTCACTGATTGGCTTGGCTGCGAAATCGGGTACCCGGACCTGAGTTTGTGTGTGGTCCCATCGCTTCCCTGCTTGAAAGGAATCCAGGGTTCTCCACTGCCTGCAGGCCAAACTGGAGCAGAATCTCCAAGGCCTCGCCCCTGCAGCCTTCCTCCCTGCTCCTCACCCACACGCGGGCCACCCTCCCGCCACGCGCGACTCTCTGCAGACCCCAAACAGGTTCTGACTCAAAGGACTTCAAGCTCATCGAGCCTAATCGTAGCAGGGTAATTCCTTCAATCCAGTGCACACCGCAAGTGTTCGACCTGCCTCTTCTTGGCAGGACTCAGATGAGAGAGAGGTTGGACGGGAGGACGGGAGGACAGGCGGAGGCGGAAGGGGTGGAAGTCCAAGGCTCAGGGGAAGGCAGCAAGCGGAGAGCAAGGAAAGGTGGATCACCTTTCCTGCACCGCCTGCTCCCCCCACCCATGCCGGCTCGCCTTCTTCCATCCTCGACCTCCTCCCCGCCCCGCTTCCTGGGGCATTTCACACTCAGCGCCGGAAGAGCACGGCAGCAGGACCAAAGCAACACGGAGAAGCAGCTGCTGCCAAAGCCAAAGGGAGCAAGAGGATCGGGAGAACCCTTTTTCCTTTCACTGGCGCCCGGCGCCTGCATCCTGCTCCCGATTCCAAATTGCGCGGGGTCAACAACTGGCACCGCTACTTCCTCCTCGCCCTGGGCTGGAGGCAGCAGCGCCTCCCGCTTCCCTGAAGGCCCAAGGGAAACGCACGCACCGAGGGGATCCCACCGGCTGGAAGCCCCTTTACTGATTTCCTCTGTCTGCACTTGGACCTCAAGGGTCTGCGCGGCGCGCCCTGCCCCCACGACCACCCCACGTCACTCCTTCCTCGCCCCCCCACCCCGCCCCGCTGGAGCCCAAGGCTGAGAATCCGGTCCCAGCACCCGCCACCCCGCCGCGGCCCGCGCCGCGCCCCCCACCCCAGCGCCGCCGTCGTCGCAGGTGCAAAGGCGCGCGCCCCAGGGATGGGAGTCGTGGCCCCAGGCAGCCAGGACGGGCGCCAGGGTCGCCGGCAGGACAGGAGAAGGCGCAGGTCCCTGCTCCCGGGGGCGGGGCCCGGGCGGTGGAGACCCCGACGGGTGCACGGAGGGAGGCGGCCGCCCGGGGCCCTCACCTGCCCATGCTCTGGTGGGCCCGCGGCCTCCCGCAGTGCAACGGCCACTACCTGGCGGCGCCGGCGGCGGCTCCCCCGGCCTGCGTGGCTCGTGGCGCGCGCACCAGGACGGCCTGGCGGCTGCTCCCGCGCGGCCCAGTCGAGGCGGCGGCGGCGGCGCCCGGCTCCCAGGCCCGCGGAGCTCGGGGCAGGCTGAGCGGGACTTTCTGGCCGCTGCGGCGGCGGGTTCCCAGGCCCGCGGGGCCAGCCGCGCCGCCCCCGCGCCCCGCGCCCCGCGCCGGGGCAGGAGCGCACGGCAGGCCCAGGGCGCGGCGCGCAGCCGGGCCTCGGCCGCCGGCCCCGAGTCGGGCCCCGAGGACCACGTTCCGCCGGGCTCAGCGGGGCTGGGGGCCGCGCGCTCCACGAGCACCTCTGGGTCCCTTCCCCGCTCCACCGCCCGCTCGACGCATGGGGAAGACTACCTTCCCTGCGAGAGTCCGCCCCGCGCTGACAGAAGCGGGCGCACAGCGTGCACGCGGTGTGCCACACCCCGCCTGTGGCGCCCGAGAGCCCCCAGACTCCTCCCGGGGACCGCTTCTCCAGGCAGGGCCGCAGGAAGAGGGGGGCGAGGCGGCGGGGCAAGGACCCCGGCGACTGTGTGGGGGATGGCAATGGTCAGAGTGCTCAGGAGGGTCGTGCTTCCGCGCAGGGGGCCGACGTGTGTCCAAACCCACTCGTCGGAACTCTGCAGGTGGAGGCGGGTCCCCACCTCCCTTGGCCCTCTGAGTGTTCTCCAAGCCGGCTGGGAAAAGCCCGGCCGCAGGACAGGAGGGAGCGTGGGAGGCGCTCGGCGGCAGTCAGAGCCCTGGGGTCCTTTCTGCCCACACGCGCTGCCACGCGCACAGGTGGTGGTGGTGGTGGTGTGGGGATGCCGGTCCCGGGGGCGGCACTGAAGCAGAGGGAGAGGGGGGCCCACCGCCGTGGTGGGAAGCCCTGGGGATGAGCGGAGGCCCACGGGGCTGGCGGTGCGGGGGGGCGGGGAGCGGGGCACGCGGGTCAGGAGGTGGCCATGGGTGAGGGCCTGGCCGCAGGCCTCGCGGTTGCGGGCAGCCCCTCCCCTCCCCTCCTCACCCCAGCCCCGCGGTTGGAGACCGCGACCCGCCCAGGCCCCGCCCCTGGTCACGCCCCCAGCCCGCCAGCCCGCCGTTGCCTGGTAACGCCTGGCTGTCATTTCCCTCTTAGCCTGGCGCGGCCACCTGGGCCCTGACACTTGGCGGGAGTGTCCCACAGCAGGGGCACGCGCCCCAGGGATGGGAGTGGTGGCCCCAGGCAGCCAGCACGGGCGCCAGGGTCGCCGGCAGGACAGGAGAAGGCGCAGGTCCCTGCTCCCGGGGGCGGGGCCCGGGCGGTGGAGACCCCGACGGGTGCACGGAGGGAGGCGGCCGCCAGGGGCCCTCACCTGCCCATGCTCTGGTGAGCCCGCGGCCTCCCGCAGTGCAACGGCCACTTCCTGGTGGCGGCGGCGGCGGCGGCGGCGGCTCCCCAGCCTGCGGGGCTCCTGGCGCGCGCATCGGGACGGCCTGGCGGCTGCTCCCGCGCGACACTGCCGAGCCGGCGGCGGCGGCGGCGGCGGCGGCGGCGCCCGGCTCCCAGGCCCGCGGAGCTCGGGGCAGGCTGACCGGGACTTTCTGGTCGCTGCGGCGGCGGGTCCCCAGGCCCGCGGGGCCAGCCGCGCCGCCCCCGCGCCCCGCGCCCCGCGCCGGGGCAGGAGCGCACGGCAGGCCCAGGGCGCGGCGCGCAGCCGGGCCTCGGCCGCCGGCCCCGAGTCGGGCCCCGGGGACGACGTTCCGCCGGGCTCAGCGGGGCTGGGGGCCGCGCGCTCCACGAGCACCTCTGGGTCCTTTCCCCGCTCCACCGCCCGCTCGACGCATGGGGAAGACTCCCTTCCACGACCAGAGCCCGCCCCGCGCTGACAGAAGCGGGCGCACAGCGTGCACGCGGTGTGCCACACCCCGCCTGTGGCGCCCGAGAGCCCCCAGACTCCTCCCGGGGACCGCTTCTCCAGGCAGGGCCGCAGGAAGAGGGGGGCGAGGCGGCGGGGCAAGGACCCCGGCGACTGTGTGGGGGATGGCAATGGTCAGGGTGCTCAGGAGGGTCGTGCTTCCGCGCAGGGGGCCGACGTGTGTCCGAAGACACTCGTCGGAACTCTGCAGGTGGAGGCGGGTCCCCACCTACCTTGGCCCTCCGAGTGTTCTCCAAGCCGGCTGGGAAAAGCCCCGGCCGCAGGACAGGAGGGAGCGTGGGAGGCGCTCGGCGGCAGTCAGAGCCCTGGGGTCCTTCCTGCCCACACGCGCTGCCACGCGCACAGGTGGCGGTGGTGTGGGGATGGCGGCCTTCAGCGCGGCGGTCTTGGCGGGCGGCCCCAGGGGGCAGGAGGGCCGCCTGGCCCCCGGGGGCGGCACTGAAGCAGAGGGAGAGGGGGGCCCACCGCCGTGGTGGGAAGCCCTGGGGTTGAGCGGAGGCCCACGGGGCTGGCGGTGGGGGGTGGGTGGGGGGCGGAGCGGGGCACGCGGGCCAGGAGGTGGCCATGGGTGAGGGCCGGGCGGCAGGCCTCGCGGTTGCGGGCAGCCCCGCCCCTCCCCTCCAGGAGCCCGAGCCCAACGGTTGGAGCCCGCGCCCCGCCCAGGCCCCGCCCCGGCCCCGCCCAGGCCCCGCCCCCAGGCCGCCGGCCCGCCGTCGCCTAGCAGCGCCTGGCTGTGATTTGACTCTTAGCCTCGCGCAGCCGCCGGGGCCCTGACACTTGGCGGGACTGTCCGACTGGGCTGGACGCTCTTCGCGGAGCGCACCAGGTCAGTGCTGTGACCCGCAGCGATGGCCTCCTGGTTTGGCCGCCTCGGCCTCGGCCTCGGCTCCGGCTTAGGCCATTCCCTGGGGCGAGTGGGCGGCAGTGTGGCTTCCCTCCCCGCACACCTCTCTGACTCCACCAGAGGTGTGCTGAGGAAGGGGACGCCAAAGCTGCCAGACTTCCCCGACTCGGGGAGAAAGGAGACGGAAGCCATTCAGGCGACCGGACCACCCGAGCAGGAGAGACCGGCAACTCCAGCTCGGAGAGACACCGCAACGCTGCAGGAAACCCTCGAGGAAGGAGACACGAGGCTCGCCTCCCTGCAAGAAGAAGGCAGTCACCTGAGGGAAGAACTGGAGCCACAGAGACAACAACGGGCTCGAGCCGCTCCAGTGGTTGACCCGAACACCCTCGACGCCGTGACACAACTAGAATCTGAGGTGTCTCCACTGGAAGGGATCGAAGGTCACCTGGAGGAGGAAACCCAGCATCCTCCAAGGACCACTGAAGAGCAAAAGCAGAGGAAGGCACTGAAACTTGGGACCGAAAAGACGACCCCTCTGACCGAGCGGCTTGATGAGCCGGACGAAGATGAGACCGGGCCACGAACTCAGACGATCCAGCCGCAAGACTGGGAGAGCCAGGGCCTCCCCGCTCGCCTAGCTTCGGCTGCCTCCGTCCAGGATGCGGGGGGCCTCCAGCAGCAACTGCAAGCCTATGCTTTGGAAAGGGAACGAGTGTTGGCCGTTTTCGACGAGAAGGTGAGGGAAAACAGCCAGCTGAAAAGGGCGTATCACGCAATGATGGACCTGCTGGTGGCCAAAGAAGCAGAGCTCGGGAAGCTGCGAGGCGAAAATCAGACACGGCGCCCTCGAGCTGACGGCGGCGGGGAGGACATGTTTCGAGAAGCGATCCGGCACTTATCACGCCTCGTCCGAGCCAAAGACATTGAAATCGGTGCCTTGAGCCAGAAATGTCAGACTTTACTGACCATCTGGCAAACGTCCGACGCTGGCCATGAGGTTCGGGGCGTGGCCGCGAACCAGTTGGAGGAGCTTCTCCGGGAACGGGACACGTTGAAGCAGCGGGTCAACGTGCTGGAGGAGTGGCAGCGGCTGGTGCTGACCGAGGTGCACAATCTGCAGCGGGAGTCATCCCAACTTCAGAAGGAACTCCCACCACTCGAGGCACGGGCCTTAGTGGACAGCGAGGAGAAGTCTCGGCGACAGATGCACCCTGCCGCCCCGTTGCCCCGTTCTCAAGGGGATGCGACCCAACTCCGGCTCTTGGGGAAGAGACTGGCACAGATGCAGCTCGGCCTAGAGCAGCTCTGCAATGCCGAGGAGGTTCTCTTGGGTCCACCCGACCTCACGTCACCACAGCCGCCCGCCGCATCGTCGCGGACTTGCGAGGCAGCCGGCTCTCAGGAGGCAATTAAGTCCGAGGCGCTGGGCGAGCCTTCGAAAGGGCCGCCAGCAGAGATGGAAGCCTTAAGGCGAGCCACGGAGGAAAAAGACGCAGCCATCAGAAGCCTCCAGGAGGAGACTCAGAGACTGTCCGAGGCGATGGCCGCCACCTCGGAACTGGAGAGGGAACGGCAGGCACAGACGGATTCCGAAATTCAGCGGCTCAAGGAGAAACAAGAGGCTTTGCAGAACACGCTGGAGGACAAAGAGCTCTTAATCGAGGCGCAGAGGGAGGAATTCCTTTCTCTGAGGGAAGACCTCACGACCCAAGCGAGCGAAAACGAACTTTTGAGGCAGGCGGTGACAAACCTGAAGGAGAGGATAGGCCATCTGGAAGCGGATGCGTGCCAAGTCAAACAGGAAAATGCAAAACTGCTGGAAAGGTCCAGGGAGAAGGACGCCGAAAACCAAGCCTTACAAGAGACGAACATGCGCCTCTCTGTGACGCTGAGGGAGAAGGAATTCGAATGCGTCTCCGTGAAGAAGGCGGCTCTGGCTTTTGAGTGCCTCCTGAGAGAAAAAGAACAGGGCCGGGCTGGGGAATTAGGCCAGCTCCTCAATGCAGTGACCTCCATGCAGGAAAAGAGCATTCTCTTTCAGCACGAGAGAGATGAGGCGGCGCTGGCGCTGAGACAGGAACGAGTGGAAAACTGCGCCCTGCGGGAGGAGGTTCGCCTTTTGCGGGACAAGGAAGCGCGCTTAGGCCAGGAGCTGGGGAGGTCTCGGACGCAGGCTTCAGAATGCGAAGACGCGCATCTCCGGGCAGCGCGGCTGGCAGGAGACAGAGCGGCCCAACTCAGGAGGAAAGTCACGGCGCTAGAGGAGAGGCTCCTGTCATCTTCCCGCGCCATGCAGAAGGCGAGCCAGCGCGCCGCTGCCCGGCTCGGGTCCCTGCAGGAGCAACTGACTGCGGTCACCCAGCAGAAAGAGGAGACTGCCCTCCAGCTGTCCGCCTCCCGGGAAGCAGAGAAGCAGCACGCCGGAGCCCTGGCCAACCTGAAGGTGGTCCTGGCCGAATGGATGCAAAAGGCAGACGGTCTGGAAGGGAAGCTGAGGTCGCTGCAGGGACGGCTGGAGAGAGCGCAAGCCGCCTCGCGCCTGCAGGAGGAGCAGATCGGAGAACTGCAGCGACAAGACGAGGCCCGACAGGAAGTGCTGGAGGACGTCCAAAAGAAGTGGACCGACTTAGTGAGCAGCCTGGAAGGAAAAGCAGACAAGGCCCTCCTGAGAAAGGTCTTCACGGACGCCTTGCAAAGCGCCAGACACGAACGCCGGGAAGCCTTCCGACGGATGGGAAGCACCCTGGGTGTGGAAAGGGAGGCAATGGAGCAGTTGCTGCAGGAAGAGCAGGGCGGCCTTACCGGATGGGTGACCGGGCGGCTCGGATCCCGCAGTGCCCCCGACACGCCTCGGAGACCCAGCCAGCAATCCGAGCTCAAGAGTTCCTTCTCGGAGCTTTGGGTGAATTTTCTAGAAGCTGAGTCTCGGGGAGCTTCTCCCCCACGACAGCTCCCCGCTCAGCCCAGGAAGCGTCCCGAAGCACCCGCCAGGAAGAGACTGGCTAAGAACGTGCCAGCTCTTCTGAGACCCGCCCTCGCAGCCACCCCCAGAAGATCGGACGGGAATCCCTGCTCCCCAGCCGTGTCTCTCATCGACCCACCCGGCCCCGGAACCGGAGGGTCTGGGCACCTTCTCTTAGACGCCGTGACCGACGTCGTGCCCAGGGGCACACCTTGGCTGCTGCCACCCGCCAAGAGTGCTGCCGGGCTGCTCCAAGGCCTGTCCAAGCCCTAGAGGCTCCCCAAGCCGCAGAGGAGACGACGGCGCTTTCAGGAAAGCCGGTCCCCCGCTGTGGGTTCCTTAGCACGAAGTGGCCTTGTGCTAAAGGTCACAGGTTTCTCTGCGGCTTTACTGGAGCTTTCAAAGAAATAGCTATGGCTCACGCTTGCAAAAGGGTGTCGCCGCAGGTGGTCACCCAGCTTAAAGCGGACGGATGTCACTTCTCTGGAGAGCAGTGGGATCGCAGGCTGTGGGCCAAGGACGCTTCCGATTCTGTTTGCCACGCTGTCACCGTCTCCGAGGAGCTGGGGGGCGTGGGGTGGGGGGTGGGGGTTGGGTCTGGGAGGTGGGGGGGTTGCGGGCGGGTGGGGGGTGGGGGGGTGGGAAGGGCGGGGGTGGGGGGAGGGGGGCGTTTATTGAGCTTTCCCTCGGGGAGCGGGAACCTAACTTGCCTTAGTGCTGCAGAATCAGAAAGCGCGCGAGGGCGCCCACTCCCGGGACAGTAGGAAGAAAGGGGAAGGGCACCAACGTGCAAGGGGCAGGCATCCAAACTTCAGGAGGAAAGCTTGGTTTCCCCCGGCTCGGCTTGGTCCTCCTCCTCTTTCCGCTGCCTGGGAAACCGCCCTCGGGTGCTCTCTGGCCTCTGGGACAGACAGGAAAGAAAACTCCTAAGCAGGGGAGGATCTTATTCCCTGACTCGCTTTTGGTTGCAAAGCCAGTCACCTGACCTCAGAGATCTTTGCAAGGGTTTACGAACTGCATCTTGTTGTTTTCCAAAGCAGGGGTCTGTGGTCTGTGGTCCGGATGGACACCGACTGACTGAACCGGCGCCTCGCGATGGGCATGGAAGCCGCTTCCGCCCCCAAGCCCATCAGAGGGCCGTGGTCAACGCCCTCCCCCCGCCCCGTTTCCTCAACAGCCCCTCCAAATCTCCATCGCCTGCCTCAAGCGGGATCGTCCTCATACCGTTCGGGACCCGAAGAGATCAGAGGCCAGCTAGTCAAGAACTCTCCGTTTCCCGCACCCCCCCACCCCCGTTTGAACGTCCCTCTATTTCTCTCCACCCACCCCTCCCCTTTCCCTTTGGTTTTCCAGGAAGAGGGATTCAGCTTGGCAGTTCCAGGGGCCCGGCTCCACGTGGGGTGCCCTGGGAACCATCTGCTCAGCCTCCCCCAAAGATCTCGTTCCCTCAGTTTGCCAGCTGCTTTCTCTTCGGCCCGTCTCTTTCCTTAAGCCGCTGAGCACACCCAAGTCTCTCCCGGCATCCACACCTCTCCTTTCTGCTCCTCCACCACCGCCTTCTCTCTCTACCTTTCACGGCTAAGCTGCTGCCAAAAGACCTCGACTCCTCTCCTCGTCAGCCATCCAGTCATCGCCTCGTCTCTCACCGGCTCCTCGAAAGACTCCCCAAATCTCGTCGCCGTCCCGTCCTGGCAAGAGGCCAGGGCACGCCCTTCGGTTCCTTCGTCTTCCTAAACTCCCTGTGGTGTCTGAGGAATGCTGCCCACGTCTTCAGTCTCTGCAAGTTCTCTCCACCCTCTTTCTCTGGGGGATGGCCCCCCCCCCAGGTGCCCTTCCTAACCTCAGACCCCTCTGTCTCACTTTCCTCTGCGGCTTCTCCTCCCGACCACTTCTCAAAGGGTTCTGTTCCCGAAGGCACGGTCTTCAGGGAACAGGAACCCCTCGGGTCTCAGAGCAAGCTCATGCACTCTCCTACGATTCGACTCGCCCCCCGGATGCCCAGGGCTTCGGAGTGCGTACGATTGACGTCACCCTGCCCCTGACTCCACGCTGCTTTCTCTAACTGTCTGCTGGACGCACCTCTCAGGATGTCCGAAGGCTTCTCAAAACCGACGCGTCCAAAAGGGAGCCCGGTATCCTCCAACAAAAGCCTCCCCCTCCTCTTACCTTCCTTTCATCCCCTCAGAAAACCTCTGCCCATCTCATCCCCCGACAGCAGAGCGAGAGGCCTCAGGGCCACGCTTGAGCTCTCTGTCTCACCCACTTCGCAGCCTACCGACTCCCAAAGGGAGCCGAGCGCCTTCCCGTGTTTGCCGTCCCCGCTGCTCTGCCGCATGCCTTCCTGTCTCTTGCACGCAACCAGCCCGGTAGACTCCTTACTGATCTTGCCGGCTGGCCTCCTGGCACACCACCCCCCCCACCTCCCCGCTTGAACCCATCCTCCACACTGTTGGGAGGGTGACCCAAGAGGAAAACCCTGCCGTTACCGACACCACGGTGCCCGGCCCCCACAGGGCTGGACGTGGGCAAGAAAGTAACCAAAGTTTCTGAGGTTGTTTTGCAGAACAACAGGAAGACGGCAGATCAGAGAGCAGCTTGATGGCAGCCCCCGCCCCCCCGGCCCCCGCCCGAGCGGACATCGTGCAGAGGCTTGGACCAGCTGAAATGAGGGATCGCCCACTTTCCGCGTCACGGACAGAGATCCTCGGCGGGCAACACGTCGAACCCCACTGACTTCGCACTTGTGACCCACGAAGAAATACCAGTGACAGTCGCACCTGAGCAGAGGACTCTTCAAGCTTCACCCCCAGCGCTCTCCTGGTCCCACCCCTACCCCGAACCCCAGATAAACGCCCCAACGTTTTGTTTTCCCTTTGAGGAGGCGGGTTTGAGTTTTACTCCCACCTCCTTGTCTGGCCACCTCTTGATCATAAACCTCTTTCCTTGCTGCAACCCTGACGTCTCACTGATTGGCTTGGCTGCGAAATCGGGTACCCGGACCTGAGTTTGTGTGTGGTCCCATCGCTTCCCTGCTTGAAAGGAATCCAGGGTTCTCCACTGCCTGCAGGCCAAACTGGAGCAGAATCTCCAAGGCCTCGCCCCTGCAGCCTTCCTCCCTGCTCCTCACCCACACGCGGGCCACCCTCCCGCCACGCGCGACTCTCTGCAGACCCCAAACAGGTTCTGACTCAAAGGACTTCAAGCTCATCGAGCCTAATCGTAGCAGGGTAATTCCTTCAATCCAGTGCACACCGCAAGTGTTCGACCTGCCTCTTCTTGGCAGGACTCAGATGAGAGAGAGGTTGGACGGGAGGACGGGAGGACAGGCGGAGGCGGAAGGGGTGGAAGTCCAAGGCTCAGGGGAAGGCAGCAAGCGGAGAGCAAGGAAAGGTGGATCACCTTTCCTGCACCGCCTGCTCCCCCCACCCATGCCGGCTCGCCTTCTTCCATCCTCGACCTCCTCCCCGCCCCGCTTCCTGGGGCATTTCACACTCAGCGCCGGAAGAGCACGGCAGCAGGACCAAAGCAACACGGAGAAGCAGCTGCTGCCAAAGCCAAAGGGAGCAAGAGGATCGGGAGAACCCTTTTTCCTTTCACTGGCGCCCGGCGCCTGCATCCTGCTCCCGATTCCAAATTGCGCGGGGTCAACAACTGGCACCGCTACTTCCTCCTCGCCCTGGGCTGGAGGCAGCAGCGCCTCCCGCTTCCCTGAAGGCCCAAGGGAAACGCACGCACCGAGGGGATCCCACCGGCTGGAAGCCCCTTTACTGATTTCCTCTGTCTGCACTTGGACCTCAAGGGTCTGCGCGGCGCGCCCTGCCCCCACGACCACCCCACGTCACTCCTTCCTCGCCCCCCCACCCCGCCCCGCTGGAGCCCAAGGCTGAGAATCCGGTCCCAGCACCCGCCACCCCGCCGCGGCCCGCGCCGCGCCCCCCACCCCAGCGCCGCCGTCGTCGCAGGTGCAAAGGCGCGCGCCCCAGGGATGGGAGTCGTGGCCCCAGGCAGCCAGGACGGGCGCCAGGGTCGCCGGCAGGACAGGAGAAGGCGCAGGTCCCTGCTCCCGGGGGCGGGGCCCGGGCGGTGGAGACCCCGACGGGTGCACGGAGGGAGGCGGCCGCCCGGGGCCCTCACCTGCCCATGCTCTGGTGGGCCCGCGGCCTCCCGCAGTGCAACGGCCACTACCTGGCGGCGCCGGCGGCGGCTCCCCCGGCCTGCGTGGCTCGTGGCGCGCGCACCAGGACGGCCTGGCGGCTGCTCCCGCGCGGCCCAGTCGAGGCGGCGGCGGCGGCGCCCGGCTCCCAGGCCCGCGGAGCTCGGGGCAGGCTGAGCGGGACTTTCTGGCCGCTGCGGCGGCGGGTTCCCAGGCCCGCGGGGCCAGCCGCGCCGCCCCCGCGCCCCGCGCCCCGCGCCGGGGCAGGAGCGCACGGCAGGCCCAGGGCGCGGCGCGCAGCCGGGCCTCGGCCGCCGGCCCCGAGTCGGGCCCCGAGGACCACGTTCCGCCGGGCTCAGCGGGGCTGGGGGCCGCGCGCTCCACGAGCACCTCTGGGTCCCTTCCCCGCTCCACCGCCCGCTCGACGCATGGGGAAGACTCCCTTCCCTGCGAGAGTCCGCCCCGCGCTGACAGAAGCGGGCGCACAGCGTGCACGCGGTGTGCCACACCCCGCCTGTGGCGCCCGAGAGCCCCCAGACTCCTCCCGGGGACCGCTTCTCCAGGCAGGGCCGCAGGAAGAGGGGGGCGAGGCGGCGGGGCAAGGACCCCGGCGACTGTGTGGGGGATGGCAATGGTCAGAGTGCTCAGGAGGGTCGTGCTTCCGCGCAGGGGGCCGACGTGTGTCCAAACCCACTCGTCGGAACTCTGCAGGTGGAGGCGGGTCCCCACCTCCCTTGGCCCTCTGAGTGTTCTCCAAGCCGGCTGGGAAAAGCCCGGCCGCAGGACAGGAGGGAGCGTGGGAGGCGCTCGGCGGCAGTCAGAGCCCTGGGGTCCTTTCTGCCCACACGCGCTGCCACGCGCACAGGTGGTGGTGGTGGTGGTGTGGGGATGCCGGTCCCGGGGGCGGCACTGAAGCAGAGGGAGAGGGGGGCCCACCGCCGTGGTGGGAAGCCCTGGGGATGAGCGGAGGCCCACGGGGCTGGCGGTGCGGGGGGGCGGGGAGCGGGGCACGCGGGTCAGGAGGTGGCCATGGGTGAGGGCCTGGCCGCAGGCCTCGCGGTTGCGGGCAGCCCCTCCCCTCCCCTCCTCACCCCAGCCCCGCGGTTGGAGACCGCGACCCGCCCAGGCCCCGCCCCTGGTCACGCCCCCAGCCCGCCAGCCCGCCGTTGCCTGGTAACGCCTGGCTGTCATTTCCCTCTTAGCCTGGCGCGGCCACCTGGGCCCTGACACTTGGCGGGAGTGTCCCACAGCAGGGGCACGCGCCCCAGGGATGGGAGTGGTGGCCCCAGGCAGCCAGCACGGGCGCCAGGGTCGCCGGCAGGACAGGAGAAGGCGCAGGTCCCTGCTCCCGGGGGCGGGGCCCGGGCGGTGGAGACCCCGACGGGTGCACGGAGGGAGGCGGCCGCCAGGGGCCCTCACCTGCCCATGCTCTGGTGAGCCCGCGGCCTCCCGCAGTGCAACGGCCACTTCCTGGCGGCGGCGGCGGCGGCGGCGGCGGCTCCCCAGCCTGCGGGGCTCCTGGCGCGCGCATCGGGACGGCCTGGCGGCTGCTCCCGCGCGACACTGCCGAGCCGGCGGCGGCGGCGGCGGCGGCGGCGGCGCCCGGCTCCCAGGCCCGCGGAGCTCGGGGCAGGCTGACCGGGACTTTCTGGTCGCTGCGGCGGCGGGTCCCCAGGCCCGCGGGGCCAGCCGCGCCGCCCCCGCGCCCCGCGCCCCGCGCCGGGGCAGGAGCGCACGGCAGGCCCAGGGCGCGGCGCGCAGCCGGGCCTCGGCCGCCGGCCCCGAGTCGGGCCCCGGGGACGACGTTCCGCCGGGCTCAGCGGGGCTGGGGGCCGCGCGCTCCACGAGCACCTCTGGGTCCTTTCCCCGCTCCACCGCCCGCTCGACGCATGGGGAAGACTCCCTTCCACGACCAGAGCCCGCCCCGCGCTGACAGAAGCGGGCGCACAGCGTGCACGCGGTGTGCCACACCCCGCCTGTGGCGCCCGAGAGCCCCCAGACTCCTCCCGGGGACCGCTTCTCCAGGCAGGGCCGCAGGAAGAGGGGGGCGAGGCGGCGGGGCAAGGACCCCGGCGACTGTGTGGGGGATGGCAATGGTCAGGGTGCTCAGGAGGGTCGTGCTTCCGCGCAGGGGGCCGACGTGTGTCCGAAGACACTCGTCGGAACTCTGCAGGTGGAGGCGGGTCCCCACCTACCTTGGCCCTCCGAGTGTTCTCCAAGCCGGCTGGGAAAAGCCCCGGCCGCAGGACAGGAGGGAGCGTGGGAGGCGCTCGGCGGCAGTCAGAGCCCTGGGGTCCTTCCTGCCCACACGCGCTGCCACGCGCACAGGTGGCGGTGGTGTGGGGATGGCGGCCTTCAGCGCGGCGGTCTTGGCGGGCGGCCCCAGGGGGCAGGAGGGCCGCCTGGCCCCCGGGGGCGGCACTGAAGCAGAGGGAGAGGGGGGCCCACCGCCGTGGTGGGAAGCCCTGGGGTTGAGCGGAGGCCCACGGGGCTGGCGGTGGGGGGTGGGTGGGGGGCGGAGCGGGGCACGCCGGCCAGGAGGTGGCCATGGGTGAGGGCCGGGCGGCAGGCCTCGCGGTTGCGGGCAGCCCCGCCCCTCCCCTCCAGGAGCCCGAGCCCAACGGTTGGAGCCCGCGCCCCGCCCAGGCCCCGCCCCGGCCCCGCCCAGGCCCCGCCCCCAGGCCGCCGGCCCGCCGTCGCCTAGCAGCGCCTGGCTGTGATTTGACTCTTAGCCTCGCGCAGCCGCCGGGGCCCTGACACTTGGCGGGACTGTCCGACTGGGCTGGACGCTCTTCGCGGAGCGCACCAGGTCAGTGCTGTGACCCGCAGCGATGGCCTCCTGGTTTGGCCGCCTCGGCCTCGGCCTCGGCCTCGGCTCCGGCTTAGGCCATTCCCTGGGGCGAGTGGGCGGCAGTGTGGCTTCCCTCCCCGCACACCTCTCTGACTCCACCAGAGGTGTGCTGAGGAAGGGGACGCCAAAGCTGCCAGACTTCCCCGACTCGGGGAGAAAGGAGACGGAAGCCATTCAGGCGACCGGACCACCCGAGCAGGAGAGACCGGCAACTCCAGCTCGGAGAGACACCGCAACGCTGCAGGAAACCCTCGAGGAAGGAGACACGAGGCTCGCCTCCCTGCAAGAAGAAGGCAGTCACCTGAGGGAAGAACTGGAGCCACAGAGACAACAACGGGCTCGAGCCGCTCCAGTGGTTGACCCGAACACCCTCGACGCCGTGACACAACTAGAATCTGAGGTGTCTCCACTGGAAGGGATCGAAGGTCACCTGGAGGAGGAAACCCAGCATCCTCCAAGGACCACTGAAGAGCAAAAGCAGAGGAAGGCACTGAAACTTGGGACCGAAAAGACGACCCCTCTGACCGAGCGGCTTGATGAGCCGGACGAAGATGAGACCGGGCCACGAACTCAGACGATCCAGCCGCAAGACTGGGAGAGCCAGGGCCTCCCCGCTCGCCTAGCTTCGGCTGCCTCCGTCCAGGATGCGGGGGGCCTCCAGCAGCAACTGCAAGCCTATGCTTTGGAAAGGGAACGAGTGTTGGCCGTTTTCGACGAGAAGGTGAGGGAAAACAGCCAGCTGAAAAGGGCGTATCACGCAATGATGGACCTGCTGGTGGCCAAAGAAGCAGAGCTCGGGAAGCTGCGAGGCGAAAATCAGACACGGCGCCCTCGAGCTGACGGCGGCGGGGAGGACATGTTTCGAGAAGCGATCCGGCACTTATCACGCCTCGTCCGAGCCAAAGACATTGAAATCGGTGCCTTGAGCCAGAAATGTCAGACTTTACTGACCATCTGGCAAACGTCCGACGCTGGCCATGAGGTTCGGGGCGTGGCCGCGAACCAGTTGGAGGAGCTTCTCCGGGAACGGGACACGTTGAAGCAGCGGGTCAACGTGCTGGAGGAGTGGCAGCGGCTGGTGCTGACCGAGGTGCACAATCTGCAGCGGGAGTCATCCCAACTTCAGAAGGAACTCCCACCACTCGAGGCACGGGCCTTAGTGGACAGCGAGGAGAAGTCTCGGCGACA
The DNA here is from genome assembly GCF_041296235.1 of Equus asinus. Taxonomy (NCBI): domain Eukaryota; kingdom Metazoa; phylum Chordata; class Mammalia; order Perissodactyla; family Equidae; genus Equus; species Equus asinus. The sequence goes on along the minus strand of NC_091803.1, from coordinate 11,103,040 downwards.
GATGCACCCTGCCGCCCCGTTGCCCCGTTCTCAAGGGGATGCGACCCAACTCCGGCTCTTGGGGAAGAGACTGGCACAGATGCAGCTCGGCCTAGAGCAGCTCTGCAATGCCGAGGAGGTTCTCTTGGGTCCACCCGACCTCACGTCACCACAGCCGCCCGCCGCATCGTCGCGGACTTGCGAGGCAGCCGGCTCTCAGGAGGCAATTAAGTCCGAGGCGCTGGGCGAGCCTTCGAAAGGGCCGCCAGCAGAGATGGAAGCCTTAAGGCGAGCCACGGAGGAAAAAGACGCAGCCATCAGAAGCCTCCAGGAGGAGACTCAGAGACTGTCCGAGGCGATGGCCGCCACCTCGGAACTGGAGAGGGAACGGCAGGCACAGACGGATTCCGAAATTCAGCGGCTCAAGGAGAAACAAGAGGCTTTGCAGAACACGCTGGAGGACAAAGAGCTCTTAATCGAGGCGCAGAGGGAGGAATTCCTTTCTCTGAGGGAAGACCTCACGACCCAAGCGAGCGAAAACGAACTTTTGAGGCAGGCGGTGACAAACCTGAAGGAGAGGATAGGCCATCTGGAAGCGGATGCGTGCCAAGTCAAACAGGAAAATGCAAAACTGCTGGAAAGGTCCAGGGAGAAGGACGCCGAAAACCAAGCCTTACAAGAGACGAACATGCGCCTCTCTGTGACGCTGAGGGAGAAGGAATTCGAATGCGTCTCCGTGAAGAAGGCGGCTCTGGCTTTTGAGTGCCTCCTGAGAGAAAAAGAACAGGGCCGGGCTGGGGAATTAGGCCAGCTCCTCAATGCAGTGACCTCCATGCAGGAAAAGAGCATTCTCTTTCAGCACGAGAGAGATGAGGCGGCGCTGGCGCTGAGACAGGAACGAGTGGAAAACTGCGCCCTGCGGGAGGAGGTTCGCCTTTTGCGGGACAAGGAAGCGCGCTTAGGCCAGGAGCTGGGGAGGTCTCGGACGCAGGCTTCAGAATGCGAAGACGCGCATCTCCGGGCAGCGCGGCTGGCAGGAGACAGAGCGGCCCAACTCAGGAGGAAAGTCACGGCGCTAGAGGAGAGGCTCCTGTCATCTTCCCGCGCCATGCAGAAGGCGAGCCAGCGCGCCGCTGCCCGGCTCGGGTCCCTGCAGGAGCAACTGACTGCGGTCACCCAGCAGAAAGAGGAGACTGCCCTCCAGCTGTCCGCCTCCCGGGAAGCAGAGAAGCAGCACGCCGGAGCCCTGGCCAACCTGAAGGTGGTCCTGGCCGAATGGATGCAAAAGGCAGACGGTCTGGAAGGGAAGCTGAGGTCGCTGCAGGGACGGCTGGAGAGAGCGCAAGCCGCCTCGCGCCTGCAGGAGGAGCAGATCGGAGAACTGCAGCGACAAGACGAGGCCCGACAGGAAGTGCTGGAGGACGTCCAAAAGAAGTGGACCGACTTAGTGAGCAGCCTGGAAGGAAAAGCAGACAAGGCCCTCCTGAGAAAGGTCTTCACGGACGCCTTGCAAAGCGCCAGACACGAACGCCGGGAAGCCTTCCGACGGATGGGAAGCACCCTGGGTGTGGAAAGGGAGGCAATGGAGCAGTTGCTGCAGGAAGAGCAGGGCGGCCTTACCGGATGGGTGACCGGGCGGCTCGGATCCCGCAGTGCCCCCGACACGCCTCGGAGACCCAGCCAGCAATCCGAGCTCAAGAGTTCCTTCTCGGAGCTTTGGGTGAATTTTCTAGAAGCTGAGTCTCGGGGAGCTTCTCCCCCACGACAGCTCCCCGCTCAGCCCAGGAAGCGTCCCGAAGCACCCGCCAGGAAGAGACTGGCTAAGAACGTGCCAGCTCTTCTGAGACCCGCCCTCGCAGCCACCCCCAGAAGATCGGACGGGAATCCCTGCTCCCCAGCCGTGTCTCTCATCGACCCACCCGGCCCCGGAACCGGAGGGTCTGGGCACCTTCTCTTAGACGCCGTGACCGACGTCGTGCCCAGGGGCACACCTTGGCTGCTGCCACCCGCCAAGAGTGCTGCCGGGCTGCTCCAAGGCCTGTCCAAGCCCTAGAGGCTCCCCAAGCCGCAGAGGAGACGACGGCGCTTTCAGGAAAGCCGGTCCCCCGCTGTGGGTTCCTTAGCACGAAGTGGCCTTGTGCTAAAGGTCACAGGTTTCTCTGCGGCTTTACTGGAGCTTTCAAAGAAATAGCTATGGCTCACGCTTGCAAAAGGGTGTCGCCGCAGGTGGTCACCCAGCTTAAAGCGGACGGATGTCACTTCTCTGGAGAGCAGTGGGATCGCAGGCTGTGGGCCAAGGACGCTTCCGATTCTGTTTGCCACGCTGTCACCGTCTCCGAGGAGCTGGGGGGCGTGGGGTGGGGGGTGGGGGTTGGGTCTGGGAGGTGGGGGGGTTGCGGGCGGGTGGGGGTGGGGGGGTGGGAAGGGCGGGGGTGGGGGGAGGGGGGCGTTTATTGAGCTTTCCCTCGGGGAGCGGGAACCTAACTTGCCTTAGTGCTGCAGAATCAGAAAGCGCGCGAGGGCGCCCACTCCCGGGACAGTAGGAAGAAAGGGGAAGGGCACCAACGTGCAAGGGGCAGGCATCCAAACTTCAGGAGGAAAGCTTGGTTTCCCCCGGCTCGGCTTGGTCCTCCTCCTCTTTCCGCTGCCTGGGAAACCGCCCTCGGGTGCTCTCTGGCCTCTGGGACAGACAGGAAAGAAAACTCCTAAGCAGGGGAGGATCTTATTCCCTGACTCGCTTTTGGTTGCAAAGCCAGTCACCTGACCTCAGAGATCTTTGCAAGGGTTTACGAACTGCATCTTGTTGTTTTCCAAAGCAGGGGTCTGTGGTCTGTGGTCCGGATGGACACCGACTGACTGAACCGGCGCCTCGCGATGGGCATGGAAGCCGCTTCCGCCCCCAAGCCCATCAGAGGGCCGTGGTCAACGCCCTCCCCCCGCCCCGTTTCCTCAACAGCCCCTCCAAATCTCCATCGCCTGCCTCAAGCGGGATCGTCCTCATACCGTTCGGGACCCGAAGAGATCAGAGGCCAGCTAGTCAAGAACTCTCCGTTTCCCGCACCCCCCCACCCCCGTTTGAACGTCCCTCTATTTCTCTCCACCCACCCCTCCCCTTTCCCTTTGGTTTTCCAGGAAGAGGGATTCAGCTTGGCAGTTCCAGGGGCCCGGCTCCACGTGGGGTGCCCTGGGAACCATCTGCTCAGCCTCCCCCAAAGATCTCGTTCCCTCAGTTTGCCAGCTGCTTTCTCTTCGGCCCGTCTCTTTCCTTAAGCCGCTGAGCACACCCAAGTCTCTCCCGGCATCCACACCTCTCCTTTCTGCTCCTCCACCACCGCCTTCTCTCTCTACCTTTCACGGCTAAGCTGCTGCCAAAAGACCTCGACTCCTCTCCTCGTCAGCCATCCAGTCATCGCCTCGTCTCTCACCGGCTCCTCGAAAGACTCCCCAAATCTCGTCGCCGTCCCGTCCTGGCAAGAGGCCAGGGCACGCCCTTCGGTTCCTTCGTCTTCCTAAACTCCCTGTGGTGTCTGAGGAATGCTGCCCACGTCTTCAGTCTCTGCAAGTTCTCTCCACCCTCTTTCTCTGGGGGATGGCCCCCTCCCCAGGTGCCCTTCCTAACCTCAGACCCCTCTGTCTCACTTTCCTCTGCGGCTTCTCCTCCCGACCACTTCTCAAAGGGTTCTGTTCCCGAAGGCACGGTCTTCAGGGAACAGGAACCCCTCGGGTCTCAGAGCAAGCTCATGCGCTCTCCTACGATTCGACTCGCCCCCCGGATGCCCAGGGCTTCGGAGTGCGTACGACTGACGTCACCCTGCCCCTGACTCCACGCTGCTTTCTCTAACTGTCTGCTGGACGCACCTCTCAGGATGTCCGAAGGCTTCTCAAAACCGACGCGTCCAAAAGGGAGCCCGGTATCCTCCAACAAAAGCCTCCCCCTCCTCTTACCTTCCTTTCATCCCCTCAGAAAACCTCTGCCCATCTCATCCCCCGACAGCAGAGCGAGAGGCCTCAGGGCCACGCTTGAGCTCTCTGTCTCACCCACTTCGCAGCCTACCGACTCCCAAAGGGAGCCGAGCGCCTTCCCGTGTTTGCCGTCCCCGCTGCTCTGCCGCATGCCTTCCTGTCTCTTGCACGCAACCAGCCCGGTAGACTCCTTACTGATCTTGCCGGCTGGCCTCCTGGCACACCACCCCCCCCCCCACCTCCCCGCTTGAACCCATCCTCCACACTGTTGGGAGGGTGACCCAAGAGGAAAACCCTGCCGTTACCGACACCACGGTGCCCGGCCCCCACAGGGCTGGACGTGGGCAAGAAAGTAACCAAAGTTTCTGAGGTTGTTTTGCAGAACAACAGGAAGACGGCAGATCAGAGAGCAGCTTGATGGCAGCCCCCGCCCCCCCGGCCCCCGCCCGAGCGGACATCGTGCAGAGGCTTGGACCAGCTGAAATGACGGATCGCCCACTTTCCGCGTCACGGACAGAGATCCTCGGCGTGCAACACGTCGAACCCCACTGACTTCGCACTTGTGACCCACGAAGAAATACCAGTGACAGTCGCACCTGAGCAGAGGACTCTTCAAGCTTCACCCCCAGCGCTCTCCTGGTCCCACCCCTACCCCGAACCCCAGATAAACGCCCCAACGTTTTGTTTTCCCTTTGAGGAGGCGGGTTTGAGTTTTACTCCCACCTCCTTGTCTGGCCACCTCTTGATCATAAACCTCTTTCCTTGCTGCAACCCTGACGTCTCACTGATTGGCTTGGCTGCGAAATCGGGTACCCGGACCTGAGTTTGTGTGTGGTCCCATCGCTTCCCTGCTTGAAAGGAATCCAGGGTTCTCCACTGCCTGCAGGCCAAACTGGAGCAGAATCTCCAAGGCCTCGCCCCTGCAGCCTTCCTCCCTGCTCCTCACCCACACGCGGGCCACCCTCCCGCCACGCGCGACTCTCTGCAGACCCCAAACAGGTTCTGACTCAAAGGACTTCAAGCTCATCGAGCCTAATCCTAGCAGGGTAATTCCTTCAATCCAGTGCACACCGCAAGTGTTCGACCTGCCTCTTCTTGGCAGGACTCAGATGAGAGAGAGGTTGGACGGGAGGACGGGAGGACAGGCGGAGGCGGAAGGGGTGGAAGTCCAAGGCTCAGGGGAAGGCAGCAAGCGGAGAGCAAGGAAAGGTGGATCACCTTTCCTGCACCGCCTGCTCCCCCCACCCATGCCGGCTCGCCTTCTTCCATCCTCGACCTCCTCCCCGCCCCGCTTCCTGGGGCATTTCACACTCAGCGCCGGAAGAGCACGGCAGCAGGACCAAAGCAACACGGAGAAGCAGCTGCTGCCAAAGCCAAAGGGAGGAAGAGGATCGGGAGAACCCTTTTTCCTTTCACTGGCGCCCGGCGCCTGCATCCTGCTCCCGATTCCAAATTTCGCGGGGTCAACAACTGGCACCGCTACTTCCTCCTCGCCCTGGGCTGGAGGCAGCAGCGCCTCCCGCTTCCCTGAAGGCCCAAGGGAAACGCACGCACCGAGGGGATCCCACCGGCTGGAAGCCCCTTTACTGATTTCCTCTGTCTGCACTTGGACCTCAAGGGTCTGCGCGGCGCGCCCTGCCCCCACGACCACCCCACGTCACTCCTTCCTCGCCCCCCCACCCCGCCCCGCTGGAGCCCAAGGCTGAGAATCCGGTCCCAGCACCCGCCACCCCGCCGCGGCCCGCGCCGCGCCCCCCACCCCAGCGCCGCCGTCGTCGCAGGTGCAAAGGCGCGCGCCCCAGGGATGGGAGTCGTGGCCCCAGGCAGCCAGCACGGGCGCCAGGGTCGCCGGCAGGACAGGAGAAGGCGCAGGTCCCTGCTCCCGGGGGCGGGGCCCGGGCGGTGGAGACCCCGACGGGTGCACGGAGGGAGGCGGCCGCCCGGGGCCCTCACCTGCCCATGCTCTGGTGGGCCCGCGGCCTCCCGCAGTGCAACGGCCACTACCTGGCGGCGGCGCCGGCGCCAGCGGCGGCTCCCCCGGCCTGCGTGGCTCGTGGCGCGCGCACCAGGACGGCCTGACGGCTGCTCCCGCGCGGCCCAGTCGAGGCGGCGGCGGCGGCGCCCGGCTCCCAGGCCCGCGGAGCTCGGGGCAGGCTGAGCGGGACTTTCTGGCCGCTGCGGCGGCGGGTTCCCAGGCCCGCGGGGCCAGCCGCGCCGCCCCCGCGCCCCGCGCCCCGCGCCGGGGCAGGAGCGCACGGCAGGCCCAGGGCGCGGCGCGCAGCCGGGCCTCGGCCGCCGGCCCCGAGTCGGGCCCCGAGGACCACGTTCCGCCGGGCTCAGCGGGGCTGGGGGCCGCGCGCTCCACGAGCACCTCTGGGTCCCTTCCCCGCTCCACCGCCCGCTCGACGCATGGGGAAGACTCCCTTCCCTGCGAGAGTCCGCCCCGCGCTGACAGAAGCGGGCGCACAGCGTGCACGCGGTGTGCCACACCCCGCCTGTGGCGCCCGAGAGCCCCCAGACTCCTCCCGGGGACCGCTTCTCCAGGCAGGGCCGCAGGAAGAGGGGGGCGAGGCGGCGGGGCAAGGACCCCGGCGACTGTGTGGGGGATGGCAATGGTCAGAGTGCTCAGGAGGGTCGTGCTTCCGCGCAGGGGGCCGACGTGTGTCCAAACCCACTCGTCGGAACTCTGCAGGTGGAGGCGGGTCCCCACCTCCCTTGGCCCTCTGAGTGTTCTCCAAGCCGGCTGGGAAAAGCCCGGCCGCAGGACAGGAGGGAGCGTGGGAGGCGCTCGGCGGCAGTCAGAGCCCTGGGGTCCTTTCTGCCCACACGCGCTGCCACGCGCACAGGTGGTGGTGGTGGTGGTGTGGGGATGCCGGTCCCGGGGGCGGCACTGAAGCAGAGGGAGAGGGGGGCCCACCGCCGTGGTGGGAAGCCCTGGGGATGAGCGGAGGCCCACGGGGCTGGCGGTGCGGGGGGGCGGGGAGCGGGGCACGCGGGTCAGGAGGTGGCCATGGGTGAGGGCCTGGCCGCAGGCCTCGCGGTTGCGGGCAGCCCCTCCCCTCCCCTCCTCACCCCAGCCCCGCGGTTGGAGACCGCGACCCGCCCAGGCCCCGCCCCTGGTCACGCCCCCAGCCCGCCAGCCCGCCGTTGCCTGGTAACGCCTGGCTGTCATTTCCCTCTTAGCCTGGCGCGGCCACCTGGGCCCTGACACTTGGCGGGAGTGTCCCACAGCAGGGGCACGCGCCCCAGGGATGGGAGTGGTGGCCCCAGGCAGCCAGCACGGGCGCCAGGGTCGCCGGCAGGACAGGAGAAGGCGCAGGTCCCTGCTCCCGGGGGCGGGGCCCGGGCGGTGGAGACCCCGACGGGTGCACGGAGGGAGGCGGCCGCCAGGGGCCCTCACCTGCCCATGCTCTGGTGAGCCCGCGGCCTCCCGCAGTGCAACGGCCACTTCCTGGCGGCGGCGGCGGCGGCGGCGGCTCCCCAGCCTGCGGGGCTCCTGGCGCGCGCATCGGGACGGCCTGGCGGCTGCTCCCGCGCGACACTGCCGAGCCGGCGGCGGCGGCGGCGGCGGCGGCGGCGCCCGGCTCCCAGGCCCGCGGAGCTCGGGGCAGGCTGACCTGGACTTTCTGGTCGCTGCGGCGGCGGGTCCCCAGGCCCGCGGGGCCAGCCGCGCCGCCCCCGCGCCCCGCGCCCCGCGCCGGGGCAGGAGCGCACGGCAGGCCCAGGGCGCGGCGCGCAGCCGGGCCTCGGCCGCCGGCCCCGAGTCGGGCCCCGGGGACGACGTTCCGCCGGGCTCAGCGGGGCTGGGGGCCGCGCGCTCCACGAGCACCTCTGGGTCCTTTCCCCGCTCCACCGCCCGCTCGACGCATGGGGAAGACTCCCTTCCACGACCAGAGCCCGCCCCGCGCTGACAGAAGCGGGCGCACAGCGTGCACGCGGTGTGCCACACCCCGCCTGTGGCGCCCGAGAGCCCCCAGACTCCTCCCGGGGACCGCTTCTCCAGGCAGGGCCGCAGGAAGAGGGGGGCGAGGCGGCGGGGCAAGGACCCCGGCGACTGTGTGGGGGATGGCAATGGTCAGGGTGCTCAGGAGGGTCGTGCTTCCGCGCAGGGGGCCGACGTGTGTCCGAAGACACTCGTCGGAACTCTGCAGGTGGAGGCGGGTCCCCACCTACCTTGGCCCTCCGAGTGTTCTCCAAGCCGGCTGGGAAAAGCCCCGGCCGCAGGACAGGAGGGAGCGTGGGAGGCGCTCGGCGGCAGTCAGAGCCCTGGGGTCCTTCCTGCCCACACGCGCTGCCACGCGCACAGGTGGCGGTGGTGTGGGGATGGCGGCCTTCAGCGCGGCGGTCTTGGCGGGCGGCCCCAGGGGGCAGGAGGGCCGCCTGGCCCCCGGGGGCGGCACTGAAGCAGAGGGAGAGGGGGGCCCACCGCCGTGGTGGGAAGCCCTGGGGTTGAGCGGAGGCCCACGGGGCTGGCGGTGGGGGGTGGGTGGGGGGCGGAGCGGGGCACGCCGGCCAGGAGGTGGCCATGGGTGAGGGCCGGGCGGCAGGCCTCGCGGTTGCGGGCAGCCCCGCCCCTCCCCTCCAGGAGCCCGAGCCCAACGGTTGGAGCCCGCGCCCCGCCCAGGCCCCGCCCCGGCCCCGCCCAGGCCCCGCCCCCAGGCCGCCGGCCCGCCGTCGCCTAGCAGCGCCTGGCTGTGATTTGACTCTTAGCCTCGCGCAGCCGCCGGGGCCCTGACACTTGGCGGGACTGTCCGACTGGGCTGGACGCTCTTCGCGGAGCGCACCAGGTCAGTGCTGTGACCCGCAGCGATGGCCTCCTGGTTTGGCCGCCTCGGCCTCGGCCTCGGCCTCGGCTCCGGCTTAGGCCATTCCCTGGGGCGAGTGGGCGGCAGTGTGGCTTCCCTCCCCGCACACCTCTCTGACTCCACCAGAGGTGTGCTGAGGAAGGGGACGCCAAAGCTGCCAGACTTCCCCGACTCGGGGAGAAAGGAGACGGAAGCCATTCAGGCGACCGGACCACCCGAGCAGGAGAGACCGGCAACTCCAGCTCGGAGAGACACCGCAACGCTGCAGGAAACCCTCGAGGAAGGAGACACGAGGCTCGCCTCCCTGCAAGAAGAAGGCAGTCACCTGAGGGAAGAACTGGAGCCACAGAGACAACAACGGGCTCGAGCCGCTCCAGTGGTTGACCCGAACACCCTCGACGCCGTGACACAACTAGAATCTGAGGTGTCTCCACTGGAAGGGATCGAAGGTCACCTGGAGGAGGAAACCCAGCATCCTCCAAGGACCACTGAAGAACAAAAGCAGAGGAAGGCACTGAAACTTGGGACCGAAAAGACGACCCCTCTGACCGAGCGGCTTGATGAGCCGGACGAAGATGAGACCGGGCCACGAACTCAGACGATCCAGCCGCAAGACTGGGAGAGCCAGGGCCTCCCCGCTCGCCTAGCTTCGGCTGCCTCCGTCCAGGATGCGGGGGGCCTCCAGCAGCAACTGCAAGCCTATGCTTTGGAAAGGGAACGAGTGTTGGCCGTTTTCGACGAGAAGGTGAGGGAAAACAGCCAGCTGAAAAGGGCGTATCACGCAATGATGGACCTGCTGGTGGCCAAAGAAGCAGAGCTCGGGAAGCTGCGAGGCGAAAATCAGACACGGCGCCCTCGAGCTGACGGCGGCGGGGAGGACATGTTTCGAGAAGCGATCCGGCACTTATCACGCCTCGTCCGAGCCAAAGACATTGAAATCGGTGCCTTGAGCCAGAAATGTCAGACTTTACTGACCATCTGGCAAACGTCCGACGCTGGCCATGAGGTTCGGGGCGTGGCCGCGAACCAGTTGGAGGAGCTTCTCCGGGAACGGGACACGTTGAAGCAGCGGGTCAACGTGCTGGAGGAGTGGCAGCGGCTGGTGCTGACCGAGGTGCACAATCTGCAGCGGGAGTCATCCCAACTTCAGAAGGAACTCCCACCACTCGAGGCACGGGCCTTAGTGGACAGCGAGGAGAAGTCTCGGCGACAGATGCACCCTGCCGCCCCGTTGCCCCGTTCTCAAGGGGATGCGACCCAACTCCGGCTCTTGGGGAAGAGACTGGCACAGATGCAGCTCGGCCTAGAGCAGCTCTGCAATGCCGAGGAGGTTCTCTTGGGTCCACCCGACCTCACGTCACCACAGCCGCCCGCCGCATCGTCGCGGACTTGCGAGGCAGCCGGCTCTCAGGAGGCAATTAAGTCCGAGGCGCTGGGCGAGCCTTCGAAAGGGCCGCCAGCAGAGATGGAAGCCTTAAGGCGAGCCACGGAGGAAAAAGACGCAGCCATCAGAAGCCTCCAGGAGGAGACTCAGAGACTGTCCGAGGCGATGGCCGCCACCTCGGAACTGGAGAGGGAACGGCAGGCACAGACGGATTCCGAAATTCAGCGGCTCAAGGAGAAACAAGAGGCTTTGCAGAACACGCTGGAGGACAAAGAGCTCTTAATCGAGGCGCAGAGGGAGGAATTCCTTTCTCTGAGGGAAGACCTCACGACCCAAGCGAGCGAAAACGAACTTTTGAGGCAGGCGGTGACAAACCTGAAGGAGAGGATAGGCCATCTGGAAGCGGATGCGTGCCAAGTCAAACAGGAAAATGCAAAACTGCTGGAAAGGTCCAGGGAGAAGGACGCCGAAAACCAAGCCTTACAAGAGACGAACATGCGCCTCTCTGTGACGCTGAGGGAGAAGGAATTCGAATGCGTCTCCGTGAAGAAGGCGGCTCTGGCTTTTGAGTGCCTCCTGAGAGAAAAAGAACAGGGCCGGGCTGGGGAATTAGGCCAGCTCCTCAATGCAGTGACCTCCATGCAGGAAAAGAGCATTCTCTTTCAGCACGAGAGAGATGAGGCGGCGCTGGCGCTGAGACAGGAACGAGTGGAAAACTGCGCCCTGCGGGAGGAGGTTCGCCTTTTGCGGGACAAGGAAGCGCGCTTAGGCCAGGAGCTGGGGAGGTCTCGGACGCAGGCTTCAGAATGCGAAGACGCGCATCTCCGGGCAGCGCGGCTGGCAGGAGACAGAGCGGCCCAACTCAGGAGGAAAGTCACGGCGCTAGAGGAGAGGCTCCTGTCATCTTCCCGCGCCATGCAGAAGGCGAGCCAGCGGGCCGCTGCCCGGCTCGGGTCCCTGCAGGAGCAACTGACTGCGGTCACCCAGCAGAAAGAGGAGACTGCCCTCCAGCTGTCCGCCTCCCGGGAAGCAGAGAAGCAGCACGCCGGAGCCCTGGCCAACCTGAAGGTGGTCCTGGCCGAATGGATGCAAAAGGCAGACGGTCTGGAAGGGAAGCTGAGGTCGCTGCAGGGACGGCTGGAGAGAGCGCAAGCCGCCTCGCGCCTGCAGGAGGAGCAGATCGGAGAACTGCAGCGACAAGACGAGGCCCGACAGGAAGTGCTGGAGGACGTCCAAAAGAAGTGGACCGACTTAGTGAGCAGCCTGGAAGGAAAAGCAGACAAGGCCCTCCTGAGAAAGGTCTTCACGGACGCCTTGCAAAGCGCCAGACACGAACGCCGGGAAGCCTTCCGACGGATGGGAAGCACCCTGGGTGTGGAAAGGGAGGCAATGGAGCAGTTGCTGCAGGAAGAGCAGGGCGGCCTTACCGGATGGGTGACCGGGCGGCTCGGATCCCGCAGTGCCCCCGACACGCCTCGGAGACCCAGCCAGCAATCCGAGCTCAAGAGTTCCTTCTCGGAGCTTTGGGTGAATTTTCTAGAAGCTGAGTCTCGGGGAGCTTCTCCCCCACGACAGCTCCCCGCTCAGCCCAGGAAGCGTCCCGAAGCACCCGCCAGGAAGAGACTGGCTAAGAACGTGCCAGCTCTTCTGAGACCCGCCCTCGCAGCCACCCCCAGAAGATCGGACGGGAATCCCTGCTCCCCAGCCGTGTCTCTCATCGACCCACCCGGCCCCGGAACCGGAGGGTCTGGGCACCTTCTCTTAGACGCCGTGACCGACGTCGTGCCCAGGGGCACACCTTGGCTGCTGCCACCCGCCAAGAGTGCTGCCGGGCTGCTCCAAGGCCTGTCCAAGCCCTAGAGGCTCCCCAAGCCGCAGAGGAGACGACGGCGCTTTCAGGAAAGCCGGTCCCCCGCTGTGGGTTCCTTAGCACGAAGTGGCCTTGTGCTAAAGGTCACAGGTTTCTCTGCGGCTTTACTGGAGCTTTCAAAGAAATAGCTATGGCTCACGCTTGCAAAAGGGTGTCGCCGCAGGTGGTCACCCAGCTTAAAGCGGACGGATGTCACTTCTCTGGAGAGCAGTGGGATCGCAGGCTGTGGGCCAAGGACGCTTCCGATTCTGTTTGCCACGCTGTCACCGTCTCCGAGGAGCTGGGGGGCGTGGGGTGGGGGGTGGGGGTTGGGTCTGGGAGGTGGGGGGGTTGCGGGCGGGTGGGGGGTGGGGGGGTGGGAAGGGCGGGGGTGGGGGGAGGGGGGCGTTTATTGAGCTTTCCCTCGGGGAGCGGGAACCTAACTTGCCTTAGTGCTGCAGAATCAGAAAGCGCGCGAGGGCGCCCACTCCCGGGACAGTAGGAAGAAAGGGGAAGGGCACCAACGTGCAAGGGGCAGGCATCCAAACTTCAGGAGGAAAGCTTGGTTTCCCCCGGCTCGGCTTGGTCCTCCTCCTCTTTCCGCTGCCTGGGAAACCGCCCTCGGGTGCTCTCTGGCCTCTGGGACAGACAGGAAAGAAAACTCCTAAGCAGGGGAGGATCTTATTCCCTGACTCGCTTTTGGTTGCAAAGCCAGTCACCTGACCTCAGAGATCTTTGCAAGGGTTTACGAACTGCATCTTGTTGTTTTCCAAAGCAGGGGTCTGTGGTCTGTGGTCCGGATGGACACCGACTGACTGAACCGGCGCCTCGCGATGGGCATGGAAGCCGCTTCCGCCCCCAAGCCCATCAGAGGGCCGTGGTCAACGCCCTCCCCCCGCCCCGTTTCCTCAACAGCCCCTCCAAATCTCCATCGCCTGCCTCAAGCGGGATCGTCCTCATACCGTTCGGGACCCGAAGAGATCAGAGGCCAGCTAGTCAAGAACTCTCCGTTTCCCGCACCCCCCCACCCCCGTTTGAACGTCCCTCTATTTCTCTCCACCCACCCCTCCCCTTTCCCTTTGGTTTTCCAGGAAGAGGGATTCAGCTTGGCAGTTCCAGGGGCCCGGCTCCACGTGGGGTGCCCTGGGAACCATCTGCTCAGCCTCCCCCAAAGATCTCGTTCCCTCAGTTTGCCAGCTGCTTTCTCTTCGGCCCGTCTCTTTCCTTAAGCCGCTGAGCACACCCAAGTCTCTCCCGGCATCCACACCTCTCCTTTCTGCTCCTCCACCACCGCCTTCTCTCTCTACCTTTCACGGCTAAGCTGCTGCCAAAAGACCTCGACTCCTCTCCTCGTCAGCCATCCAGTCATCGCCTCGTCTCTCACCGGCTCCTCGAAAGACTCCCCAAATCTCGTCGCCGTCCCGTCCTGGCAAGAGGCCAGGGCACGCCCTTCGGTTCCTTCGTCTTCCTAAACTCCCTGTGGTGTCTGAGGAATGCTGCCCACGTCTTCAGTCTCTGCAAGTTCTCTCCACCCTCTTTCTCTGGGGGATGGCCCCCCCCCCAGGTGCCCTTCCTAACCTCAGACCCCTCTGTCTCACTTTCCTCTGCGGCTTCTCCTCCCGACCACTTCTCAAAGGGTTCTGTTCCCGAAGGCACGGTCTTCAGGGAACAGGAACCCCTCGGGTCTCAGAGCAAGCTCATGCACTCTCCTACGATTCGACTCGCCCCCCGGATGCCCAGGGCTTCGGAGTGCGTACGATTGACGTCACCCTGCCCCTGACTCCACGCTGCTTTCTCTAACTGTCTGCTGGACGCACCTCTCAGGATGTCCGAAGGCTTCTCAAAACCGACGCGTCCAAAAGGGAGCCCGGTATCCTCCAACAAAAGCCTCCCCCTCCTCTTACCTTCCTTTCATCCCCTCAGAAAACCTCTGCCCATCTCATCCCCCGACAGCAGAGCGAGAGGCCTCAGGGCCACGCTTGAGCTCTCTGTCTCACCCACTTCGCAGCCTACCGACTCCCAAAGGGAGCCGAGCGCCTTCCCGTGTTTGCCGTCCCCGCTGCTCTGCCGCATGCCTTCCTGTCTCTTGCACGCAACCAGCCCGGTAGACTCCTTACTGATCTTGCCGGCTGGCCTCCTGGCACACCACCCCCCCCACCTCCCCGCTTGAACCCATCCTCCACACTGTTGGGAGGGTGACCCAAGAGGAAAACCCTGCCGTTACCGACACCACGGTGCCCGGCCCCCACAGGGCTGGACGTGGGCAAGAAAGTAACCAAAGTTTCTGAGGTTGTTTTGCAGAACAACAGGAAGACGGCAGATCAGAGAGCAGCTTGATGGCAGCCCCCGCCCCCCCGGCCCCCGCCCGAGCGGACATCGTGCAGAGGCTTGGACCAGCTGAAATGAGGGATCGCCCACTTTCCGCGTCACGGACAGAGATCCTCGGCGGGCAACACGTCGAACCCCACTGACTTCGCACTTGTGACCCACGAAGAAATACCAGTGACAGTCGCACCTGAGCAGAGGACTCTTCAAGCTTCACCCCCAGCGCTCTCCTGGTCCCACCCCTACCCCGAACCCCAGATAAACGCCCCAACGTTTTGTTTTCCCTTTGAGGAGGCGGGTTTGAGTTTTACTCCCACCTCCTTGTCTGGCCACCTCTTGATCATAAACCTCTTTCCTTGCTGCAACCCTGACGTCTCACTGATTGGCTTGGCTGCGAAATCGGGTACCCGGACCTGAGTTTGTGTGTGGTCCCATCGCTTCCCTGCTTGAAAGGAATCCAGGGTTCTCCACTGCCTGCAGGCCAAACTGGAGCAGAATCTCCAAGGCCTCGCCCCTGCAGCCTTCCTCCCTGCTCCTCACCCACACGCGGGCCACCCTCCCGCCACGCGCGACTCTCTGCAGACCCCAAACAGGTTCTGACTCAAAGGACTTCAAGCTCATCGAGCCTAATCGTAGCAGGGTAATTCCTTCAATCCAGTGCACACCGCAAGTGTTCGACCTGCCTCTTCTTGGCAGGACTCAGATGAGAGAGAGGTTGGACGGGAGGACGGGAGGACAGGCGGAGGCGGAAGGGGTGGAAGTCCAAGGCTCAGGGGAAGGCAGCAAGCGGAGAGCAAGGAAAGGTGGATCACCTTTCCTGCACCGCCTGCTCCCCCCACCCATGCCGGCTCGCCTTCTTCCATCCTCGACCTCCTCCCCGCCCCGCTTCCTGGGGCATTTCACACTCAGCGCCGGAAGAGCACGGCAGCAGGACCAAAGCAACACGGAGAAGCAGCTGCTGCCAAAGCCAAAGGGAGCAAGAGGATCGGGAGAACCCTTTTTCCTTTCACTGGCGCCCGGCGCCTGCATCCTGCTCCCGATTCCAAATTTCGCGGGGTCAACAACTGGCACCGCTACTTCCTCCTCGCCCTGGGCTGGAGGCAGCAGCGCCTCCCGCTTCCCTGAAGGCCCAAGGGAAACGCACGCACCGAGGGGATCCCACCGGCTGGAAGCCCCTTTACTGATTTCCTCTGTCTGCACTTGGACCTCAAGGGTCTGCGCGGCGCGCCCTGCCCCCACGACCACCCCACGTCACTCCTTCCTCGCCCCCCCACCCCGCCCCGCTGGAGCCCAAGGCTGAGAATCCGGTCCCAGCACCCGCCACCCCGCCGCGGCCCGCGCCGCGCCCCCCACCCCAGCGCCGCCGTCGTCGCAGGTGCAAAGGCGCGCGCCCCAGGGATGGGAGTCGTGGCCCCAGGCAGCCAGGACGGGCGCCAGGGTCGCCGGCAGGACAGGAGAAGGCGCAGGTCCCTGCTCCCGGGGGCGGGGCCCGGGCGGTGGAGACCCCGACGGGTGCACGGAGGGAGGCGGCCGCCCGGGGCCCTCACCTGCCCATGCTCTGGTGGGCCCGCGGCCTCCCGCAGTGCAACGGCCACTACCTGGCGGCGCCGGCGGCGGCTCCCCCGGCCTGCGTGGCTCGTGGCGCGCGCACCAGGACGGCCTGGCGGCTGCTCCCGCGCGGCCCAGTCGAGGCGGCGGCGGCGGCGCCCGGCTCCCAGGCCCGCGGAGCTCGGGGCAGGCTGAGCGGGACTTTCTGGCCGCTGCGGCGGCGGGTTCCCAGGCCCGCGGGGCCAGCCGCGCCGCCCCCGCGCCCCGCGCCCCGCGCCGGGGCAGGAGCGCACGGCAGGCCCAGGGCGCGGCGCGCAGCCGGGCCTCGGCCGCCGGCCCCGAGTCGGGCCCCGAGGACCACGTTCCGCCGGGCTCAGCGGGGCTGGGGGCCGCGCGCTCCACGAGCACCTCTGGGTCCCTTCCCCGCTCCACCGCCCGCTCGACGCATGGGGAAGACTCCCTTCCCTGCGAGAGTCCGCCCCGCGCTGACAGAAGCGGGCGCACAGCGTGCACGCGGTGTGCCACACCCCGCCTGTGGCGCCCGAGAGCCCCCAGACTCCTCCCGGGGACCGCTTCTCCAGGCAGGGCCGCAGGAAGAGGGGGGCGAGGCGGCGGGGCAAGGACCCCGGCGACTGTGTGGGGGATGGCAATGGTCAGAGTGCTCAGGAGGGTCGTGCTTCCGCGCAGGGGGCCGACGTGTGTCCAAACCCACTCGTCGGAACTCTGCAGGTGGAGGCGGGTCCCCACCTCCCTTGGCCCTCTGAGTGTTCTCCAAGCCGGCTGGGAAAAGCCCGGCCGCAGGACAGGAGGGAGCGTGGGAGGCGCTCGGCGGCAGTCAGAGCCCTGGGGTCCTTTCTGCCCACACGCGCTGCCACGCGCACAGGTGGTGGTGGTGGTGGTGTGGGGATGCCGGTCCCGGGGGCGGCACTGAAGCAGAGGGAGAGGGGGGCCCACCGCCGTGGTGGGAAGCCCTGGGGATGAGCGGAGGCCCACGGGGCTGGCGGTGCGGGGGGGCGGGGAGCGGGGCACGCGGGTCAGGAGGTGGCCATGGGTGAGGGCCTGGCCGCAGGCCTCGCGGTTGCGGGCAGCCCCTCCCCTCCCCTCCTCACCCCAGCCCCGCGGTTGGAGACCGCGACCCGCCCAGGCCCCGCCCCTGGTCACGCCCCCAGCCCGCCAGCCCGCCGTTGCCTGGTAACGCCTGGCTGTCATTTCCCTCTTAGCCTGGCGCGGCCACCTGGGCCCTGACACTTGGCGGGAGTGTCCCACAGCAGGGGCACGCGCCCCAGGGATGGGAGTGGTGGCCCCAGGCAGCCAGCACGGGCGCCAGGGTCGCCGGCAGGACAGGAGAAGGCGCAGGTCCCTGCTCCCGGGGGCGGGGCCCGGGCGGTGGAGACCCCGACGGGTGCACGGAGGGAGGCGGCCGCCAGGGGCCCTCACCTGCCCATGCTCTGGTGAGCCCGCGGCCTCCCGCAGTGCAACGGCCACTTCCTGGCGGCGGCGGCGGCGGCGGCGGCGGCTCCCCAGCCTGCGGGGCTCCTGGCGCGCGCATCGGGACGGCCTGGCGGCTGCTCCCGCGCGACACTGCCGAGCCGGCGGCGGCGGCGGCGGCGGCGGCGGCGCCCGGCTCCCAGGCCCGCGGAGCTCGGGGCAGGCTGACCGGGACTTTCTGGTCGCTGCGGCGGCGGGTCCCCAGGCCCGCGGGGCCAGCCGCGCCGCCCCCGCGCCCCGCGCCCCGCGCCGGGGCAGGAGCGCACGGCAGGCCCAGGGCGCGGCGCGCAGCCGGGCCTCGGCCGCCGGCCCCGAGTCGGGCCCCGGGGACGACGTTCCGCCGGGCTCAGCGGGGCTGGGGGCCGCGCGCTCCACGAGCACCTCTGGGTCCTTTCCCCGCTCCACCGCCCGCTCGACGCATGGGGAAGACTCCCTTCCACGACCAGAGCCCGCCCCGCGCTGACAGAAGCGGGCGCACAGCGTGCACGCGGTGTGCCACACCCCGCCTGTGGCGCCCGAGAGCCCCCAGACTCCTCCCGGGGACCGCTTCTCCAGGCAGGGCCGCAGGAAGAGGGGGGCGAGGCGGCGGGGCAAGGACCCCGGCGACTGTGTGGGGGATGGCAATGGTCAGGGTGCTCAGGAGGGTCGTGCTTCCGCGCAGGGGGCCGACGTGTGTCCGAAGACACTCGTCGGAACTCTGCAGGTGGAGGCGGGTCCCCACCTACCTTGGCCCTCCGAGTGTTCTCCAAGCCGGCTGGGAAAAGCCCCGGCCGCAGGACAGGAGGGAGCGTGGGAGGCGCTCGGCGGCAGTCAGAGCCCTGGGGTCCTTCCTGCCCACACGCGCTGCCACGCGCACAGGTGGCGGTGGTGTGGGGATGGCGGCCTTCAGCGCGGCGGTCTTGGCGGGCGGCCCCAGGGGGCAGGAGGGCCGCCTGGCCCCCGGGGGCGGCACTGAAGCAGAGGGAGAGGGGGGCCCACCGCCGTGGTGGGAAGCCCTGGGGTTGAGCGGAGGCCCACGGGGCTGGCGGTGGGGGGTGGGTGGGGGGCGGAGCGGGGCACGCGGGCCAGGAGGTGGCCATGGGTGAGGGCCGGGCGGCAGGCCTCGCGGTTGCGGGCAGCCCCGCCCCTCCCCTCCAGGAGCCCGAGCCCAACGGTTGGAGCCCGCGCCCCGCCCAGGCCCCGCCCCGGCCCCGCCCAGGCCCCGCCCCCAGGCCGCCGGCCCGCCGTCGCCTAGCAGCGCCTGGCTGTGATTTGACTCTTAGCCTCGCGCAGCCGCCGGGGCCCTGACACTTGGCGGGACTGTCCGACTGGGCTGGACGCTCTTCGCGGAGCGCACCAGGTCAGTGCTGTGACCCGCAGCGATGGCCTCCTGGTTTGGCCGCCTCGGCCTCGGCCTCGGCCTCGGCTCCGGCTTAGGCCATTCCCTGGGGCGAGTGGGCGGCAGTGTGGCTTCCCTCCCCGCACACCTCTCTGACTCCACCAGAGGTGTGCTGAGGAAGGGGACGCCAAAGCTGCCAGACTTCCCCGACTCGGGGAGAAAGGAGACGGAAGCCATTCAGGCGACCGGACCACCCGAGCAGGAGAGACCGGCAACTCCAGCTCGGAGAGACACCGCAACGCTGCAGGAAACCCTCGAGGAAGGAGACACGAGGCTCGCCTCCCTGCAAGAAGAAGGCAGTCACCTGAGGGAAGAACTGGAGCCACAGAGACAACAACGGGCTCGAGCCGCTCCAGTGGTTGACCCGAACACCCTCGACGCCGTGACACAACTAGAATCTGAGGTGTCTCCACTGGAAGGGATCGAAGGTCACCTGGAGGAGGAAACCCAGCATCCTCCAAGGACCACTGAAGAGCAAAAGCAGAGGAAGGCACTGAAACTTGGGACCGAAAAGACGACCCCTCTGACCGAGCGGCTTGATGAGCCGGACGAAGATGAGACCGGGCCACGAACTCAGACGATCCAGCCGCAAGACTGGGAGAGCCAGGGCCTCCCCGCTCGCCTAGCTTCGGCTGCCTCCGTCCAGGATGCGGGGGGCCTCCAGCAGCAACTGCAAGCCTATGCTTTGGAAAGGGAACGAGTGTTGGCCGTTTTCGACGAGAAGGTGAGGGAAAACAGCCAGCTGAAAAGGGCGTATCACGCAATGATGGACCTGCTGGTGGCCAAAGAAGCAGAGCTCGGGAAGCTGCGAGGCGAAAATCAGACACGGCGCCCTCGAGCTGACGGCGGCGGGGAGGACATGTTTCGAGAAGCGATCCGGCACTTATCACGCCTCGTCCGAGCCAAAGACATTGAAATCGGTGCCTTGAGCCAGAAATGTCAGACTTTACTGACCATCTGGCAAACGTCCGACGCTGGCCATGAGGTTCGGGGCGTGGCCGCGAACCAGTTGGAGGAGCTTCTCCGGGAACGGGACACGTTGAAGCAGCGGGTCAACGTGCTGGAGGAGTGGCAGCGGCTGGTGCTGACCGAGGTGCACAATCTGCAGCGGGAGTCATCCCAACTTCAGAAGGAACTCCCACCACTCGAGGCACGGGCCTTAGTGGACAGCGAGGAGAAGTCTCGGCGACAGATGCACCCTGCCGCCCCGTTGCCCCGTTCTCAAGGGGATGCGACCCAACTCCGGCTCTTGGGGAAGAGACTGGCACAGATGCAGCTCGGCCTAGAGCAGCTCTGCAATGCCGAGGAGGTTCTCTTGGGTCCACCCGACCTCACGTCACCACAGCCGCCCGCCGCATCGTCGCGGACTTGCGAGGCAGCCGGCTCTCAGGAGGCAATTAAGTCCGAGGCGCTGGGCGAGCCTTCGAAAGGGCCGCCAGCAGAGATGGAAGCCTTAAGGCGAGCCACGGAGGAAAAAGACGCAGCCATCAGAAGCCTCCAGGAGGAGACTCAGAGACTGTCCGAGGCGATGGCCGCCACCTCGGAACTGGAGAGGGAACGGCAGGCACAGACGGATTCCGAAATTCAGCGGCTCAAGGAGAAACAAGAGGCTTTGCAGAACACGCTGGAGGACAAAGAGCTCTTAATCGAGGCGCAGAGGGAGGAATTCCTTTCTCTGAGGGAAGACCTCACGACCCAAGCGAGCGAAAACGAACTTTTGAGGCAGGCGGTGACAAACCTGAAGGAGAGGATAGGCCATCTGGAAGCGGATGCGTGCCAAGTCAAACAGGAAAATGCAAAACTGCTGGAAAGGTCCAGGGAGAAGGACGCCGAAAACCAAGCCTTACAAGAGACGAACATGCGCCTCTCTGTGACGCTGAGGGAGAAGGAATTCGAATGCGTCTCCGTGAAGAAGGCGGCTCTGGCTTTTGAGTGCCTCCTGAGAGAAAAAGAACAGGGCCGGGCTGGGGAATTAGGCCAGCTTCTCAATGCAGTGACCTCCATGCAGCAAAAGAGCATTCTCTTTCAGCACGAGAGAGATGAGGCGGCGCTGGCGCTGAGACAGGAACGAGTGGAAAACTGCGCCCTGCGGGAGGAGGTTCGCCTTTTGCGGGACCAGGAAGCGCGCTTAGGCCAGGAGCTGGGGAGGTCTCGGACGCAGGCTTCAGAATGCGAAGACGCGCATCTCCGGGCAGCGCGGCTGGCAGGAGACAGAGCGGCTCAACTCAGGAGGAAAGTCACGGCGCTAGAGGAGAGGCTCCTGTCATCTTCCCGCGCCATGCAGAAGGCGAGCCAGCGGGCCGCTGCCCGGCTCGGGTCCCTGCAGGAGCAACTGACTGCGGTCACCCAGCAGAAAGAGGAGACTGCCCTCCAGCTGTCCGCCTCCCGGGAAGCAGAGAAGCAGCACGCCGGAGCCCTGGCCAACCTGAAGGTGGTCCTGGCCGAATGGATGCAAAAGGCAGACGGTCTGGAAGGGAAGCTGAGGTCGCTGCAGGGACGGCTGGAGAGAGCGCAAGCCGCCTCGCGCCTGCAGGAGGAGCAGATCGGAGAACTGCAGCGACAAGACGAGGCCCGACAGGAAGTGCTGGAGGACGTCCAAAAGAAGTGGACCGACTTAGTGAGCAGCCTGGAAGGAAAAGCAGACAAGGCCCTCCTGAGAAAGGTCTTCACGGACGCCTTGCAAAGCGCCAGACACGAACGCCGGGAAGCCTTCCGACGGATGGGAAGCACCCTGGGTGTGGAAAGGGAGGCAATGGAGCAGTTGCTGCAGGAAGAGCAGGGCGGCCTTACCGGATGGGTGACCGGGCGGCTCGGATCCCGCAGTGCCCCCGACACGCCTCGGAGACCCAGCCAGCAATCCGAGCTCAAGAGTTCCTTCTCGGAGCTTTGGGTGAATTTTCTAGAAGCTGAGTCTCGGGGAGCTTCTCCCCCACGACAGCTCCCCGCTCAGCCCAGGAAGCGTCCCGAAGCACCCGCCAGGAAGAGACTGGCTAAGAACGTGCCAGCTCTTCTGAGACCCGCCCTCGCAGCCACCCCCAGAAGATCGGACGGGAATCCCTGCTCCCCAGCCGTGTCTCTCATCGACCCACCCGGCCCCGGAACCGGAGGGTCTGGGCACCTTCTCTTAGACGCCGTGACCGACGTCGTGCCCAGGGGCACACCTTGGCTGCTGCCACCCGCCAAGAGTGCTGCCGGGCTGCTCCAAGGCCTGTCCAAGCCCTAGAGGCTCCCCAAGCCGCAGAGGAGACGACGGCGCTTTCAGGAAAGCCGGTCCCCCGCTGTGGGTTCCTTAGCACGAAGTGGCCTTGTGCTAAAGGTCACAGGTTTCTCTGCGGCTTTACTGGAGCTTTCAAAGAAATAGCTATGGCTCACGCTTGCAAAAGGGTGTCGCCGCAGGTGGTCACCCAGCTTAAAGCGGACGGATGTCACTTCTCTGGAGAGCAGTGGGATCGCAGGCTGTGGGCCAAGGACGCTTCCGATTCTGTTTGCCACGCTGTCACCGTCTCCGAGGAGCTGGGGGGCGTGGGGTGGGGGGTGGGGGTTGGGTCTGGGAGGTGGGGGGGTTGCGGGCGGGTGGGGGGTGGGGGGGTGGGAAGGGCGGGGGTGGGGGGAGGGGGGCGTTTATTGAGCTTTCCCTCGGGGAGCGGGAACCTAACTTGCCTTAGTGCTGCAGAATCAGAAAGCGCGCGAGGGCGCCCACTCCCGGGACAGTAGGAAGAAAGGGGAAGGGCACCAACGTGCAAGGGGCAGGCATCCAAACTTCAGGAGGAAAGCTTGGTTTCCCCCGGCTCGGCTTGGTCCTCCTCCTCTTTCCGCTGCCTGGGAAACCGCCCTCGGGTGCTCTCTGGCCTCTGGGACAGACAGGAAAGAAAACTCCTAAGCAGGGGAGGATCTTATTCCCTGACTCGCTTTTGGTTGCAAAGCCAGTCACCTGACCTCAGAGATCTTTGCAAGGGTTTACGAACTGCATCTTGTTGTTTTCCAAAGCAGGGGTCTGTGGTCTGTGGTCCGGATGGACACCGACTGACTGAACCGGCGCCTCGCGATGGGCATGGAAGCCGCTTCCGCCCCCAAGCCCATCAGAGGGCCGTGGTCAACGCCCTCCCCCCGCCCCGTTTCCTCAACAGCCCCTCCAAATCTCCATCGCCTGCCTCAAGCGGGATCGTCCTCATACCGTTCGGGACCCGAAGAGATCAGAGGCCAGCTAGTCAAGAACTCTCCGTTTCCCGCACCCCCCCACCCCCGTTTGAACGTCCCTCTATTTCTCTCCACCCACCCCTCCCCTTTCCCTTTGGTTTTCCAGGAAGAGGGATTCAGCTTGGCAGTTCCAGGGGCCCGGCTCCACGTGGGGTGCCCTGGGAACCATCTGCTCAGCCTCCCCCAAAGATCTCGTTCCCTCAGTTTGCCAGCTGCTTTCTCTTCGGCCCGTCTCTTTCCTTAAGCCGCTGAGCACACCCAAGTCTCTCCCGGCATCCACACCTCTCCTTTCTGCTCCTCCACCACCGCCTTCTCTCTCTACCTTTCACGGCTAAGCTGCTGCCAAAAGACCTCGACTCCTCTCCTCGTCAGCCATCCAGTCATCGCCTCGTCTCTCACCGGCTCCTCGAAAGACTCCCCAAATCTCGTCGCCGTCCCGTCCTGGCAAGAGGCCAGGGCACGCCCTTCGGTTCCTTCGTCTTCCTAAACTCCCTGTGGTGTCTGAGGAATGCTGCCCACGTCTTCAGTCTCTGCAAGTTCTCTCCACCCTCTTTCTCTGGGGGATGGCCCCCTCCCCAGGTGCCCTTCCTAACCTCAGACCCCTCTGTCTCACTTTCCTCTGCGGCTTCTCCTCCCGACCACTTCTCAAAGGGTTCTGTTCCCGAAGGCACGGTCTTCAGGGAACAGGAACCCCTCGGGTCTCAGAGCAAGCTCATGCGCTCTCCTACGATTCGACTCGCCCCCCGGATGCCCAGGGCTTCGGAGTGCGTACGACTGACGTCACCCTGCCCCTGACTCCACGCTGCTTTCTCTAACTGTCTGCTGGACGCACCTCTCAGGATGTCCGAAGGCTTCTCAAAACCGACGCGTCCAAAAGGGAGCCCGGTATCCTCCAACAAAAGCCTCCCCCTCCTCTTACCTTCCTTTCATCCCCTCAGAAAACCTCTGCCCATCTCATCCCCCGACAGCAGAGCGAGAGGCCTCAGGGCCACGCTTGAGCTCTCTGTCTCACCCACTTCGCAGCCTACCGACTCCCAAAGGGAGCCGAGCGCCTTCCCGTGTTTGCCGTCCCCGCTGCTCTGCCGCATGCCTTCCTGTCTCTTGCACGCAACCAGCCCGGTAGACTCCTTACTGATCTTGCCGGCTGGCCTCCTGGCACACCACCCCCCCCACCTCCCCGCTTGAACCCATCCTCCACACTGTTGGGAGGGTGACCCAAGAGGAAAACCCTGCCGTTACCGACACCACGGTGCCCGGCCCCCACAGGGCTGGACGTGGGCAAGAAAGTAACCAAAGTTTCTGAGGTTGTTTTGCAGAACAACAGGAAGACAGCAGATCAGAGAGCAGCTTGATGGCAGCCCCCCCCCCCGGCCCCCGCCCGAGCGGACATCGTGCAGAGGCTTGGACCAGCTGAAATGACGGATCGCCCACTTTCTGCGTCACGGACAGAGATCCTCGGCGTGCAACACGTCGAACCCCACTGACTTCGCACTTGTGACCCACGAAGAAATACCAGTGACAGTCGCACCTGAGCAGAGGACTCTTCAAGCTTCACCCCCAGCGCTCTCCTGGTCCCACCCCTACCCCGAACCCCAGATAAACGCCCCAACGTTTTGTTTTCCCTTTGAGGAGGCGGGTTTGAGTTTTACTCCCACCTCCTTGTCTGGCCGCCTCTTGGTCATAAACCTCTTTCCTTGCTGCAACCCTGACGTCTCACTGATTGGCTTGGCTGCGAAATCGGGTACCCGGACCTGAGTTTGTGTGTGGTCCCATCGCTTCCCTGCTTGAAAGGAATCCAGGGTTCTCCACTGCCTGCAGGCCAAACTGGAGCAGAATCTCCAAGGCCTCGCCCCTGCAGCCTTCCTCCCTGCTCCTCACCCACACGCGGGCCACCCTCCCGCCACGCGCGACTCTCTGCAGACCCCAAACAGGTTCTGACTCAAAGGACTTCAAGCCCAGGAGACTCATGGTGGCAGGGTAACTCCTTCAATCCAGTGCACACCGAAAGTCTTTAATTTTCCTCTGCCTGACCTAGATGGCGAGGGATGGATTCCTATGCACCTTAGGTTGATGGGGATTTCTGAACACTAAATATGTGAGTTCAATGGCAATTTCTTATTTATTTACACAGGCAGCCTATGGGAGGACACTCTACACCATGTGTAGCCACATAGGAAAGTGCGCTTGGGGAGAGAGTAAATACGCAAGGGGGTGGGGGACAGTCTTTGTAGTACCAGGAGAGGTGCGCTGTCCCCTGGTTCCCACAGGAACGTGGGACTGGCTCATTTGAATAATTTCACAGGTGAGCAGGGAACTTGAGACCACTACTTGGGGAGCACCCATGCCTGCTCCCTGTGATGAAGGTGTTGTTTGGCGAGGGGATCTTATCTCTGGGAGCTGTGGAGGAGGGAAACTTGCAGGTAGGCCATTTGAGGCCCTCTTCATTTACCAGGTTTCAAAGCAACACTTCATATTGAATCTTCGTCTCAGGCCTCATAGTACAGTTGTCTCTCTTATGCCTTGACATCGTCTTACACCCTGGGGATATCTGAGACATTTAGGGAGGAAGAGAAATGCTTCCCTGGGAAACAAGGTTGGCACTAGACCAGGAGGGAGAGGGGGTCATCGACAACCTTGAGTGTATGAACTTTCATTGATATTCACTCGCTTGATCCCAAGAGAATTCCCAAGCAGCCAAAGGTTCTGTGGGAGAGGTGACATCCTGCAGCTCCATCATATTTGGCAATGGAGGGAGGACAGGGGAGGGCACCCCATCTGGCAGGTCGCACATGCCACGGGGCCCAGGTTTGGATCCATCCTGTTGCAAGGAAGCCTTGGTAACCTTCTCGCACTTGGTTTTGTTTTGTTTTGTTTTGTTTTTGAGGAACATTAGCCCTGAGCTAACTGCCGCCAATCTTCCTCTTTTTGCTGAGGAAGGTTGGCCCTGAGCTTACATCTGTGCCCATCTTCCTCCACTTTATATGTGGGACCCCTACCACAGCATGGCGTGCCAAGCAGGGCCATGTCCACACCGTGGATCCGAACTGGCGAACCCCGGGCCGCTGAAGCAGAACTTGTGCACTTAACTGCTCTGCCACCGGGCCGACCCCATCTTCCCGCACTTGTTGGATGCTACTTCCAGGACTAAAGTGATAATAGGCAGCTGGGGATGGAGGCTCAGCATCTGGGAGAGATTCTGTTTCCAGAAGAGGCCAGTGTGTGGCCAGTAATTGCTGCTCTAATAGGGCAGAATGCAGGGCCAAGGAGGCGGGCTTCTTGCATCAGGAACCCACAGACAACTTACGCATGTGCTGGGTTTTCCAGAGACTCCAGGAAGCATGAGAGGAGGTTGCCAAAGCCTCTTCCCCACAAGAGTCTCTGAGGGCTCTAGTGGGAGGGCCTGTTGATTTTAATTTGGACAGCTCCTAGAGTCCTTTGTTGGAGGGGGTCCCCACTGAAGCTGGGCTCATTTATAAGTCACAGCATAAATGGCCTTAAGTAAAATTTGTAGACAAGGACTATATTGCCTCCAGAAGCAAAAAGGGATCACATGATATTGGATTGTACGTCCTTCACAAGTGTGTCAAACAAATGTCCTCGAAGGAGGAGGTCACAAAAGTCATGTCATGCCTGTACTCCTGGAGAAAGGGGGATCCGGTGAAGGTCTTGCCTGCAAAGACTGCCTGTGAGAGCAGAACGGCTTAGTCCCTGTGGGTAACAAGGCAAAAACATGTCCCCTCAGAGGTGATGGCAAACTGTGGCTCGGAGGATGTTGAAACAGGCTCTGAACAGAGCATATTAACCAAATCTATAATAGCAAAATGTTCAGCCACGTGTAAATGTAGTTGGGCCCAGGAGGTTTAAGTGTACCAGGGTTTATTTCCATCAGGTACAGTCAGACTCAAAGATACAGAAATAACTGTCACAAAGGAAGAAGCTTTCTCTCCTCACAGATTCCGAGCAACAGAAGGCAGGGTACACCATGGAGGGCCACACAGGGCAGCACCAGGGTCGGTCAGGTGACAGAAGGAGCGAGGGGAAAACGTGGGCGAGAGCCTTTCGAGTGGATTCCACGGGAAGGAAGGAGTGAGGCAGGGTGAGCAGGTGTTGGCTTGGCTGGTTTGAATCATTTCAGTGGGCTCAGGGCACAGCAGTGTCCCTGGTTGTCTGGTCCCCGTCCCTGGGGTGACGAGAGCAAGGGAAGAGTGGCCCAGAGTGGAAGAGCCTCGGAGAGGAGGGGGTTGAGGGTGTTGACTCTAGATGATTACGTATGAAAGGATTGTTCAGAGGAGTCATTTACTATCTGTAGCAACTAGTTAACCCTGGCAGGGCAGTTCCTCCAAGGTTGCCGAGGCCTCAGATGTCAAAGCCTTAAATACAGAAACTAGAAAACATGCTCATTTCACTAGGTATAACCATAATTTCAGCTCTTGTGTAAAGTCCATGAAGGTTTCCAAACTAGGGCATGATAGCAGATGTTAAAGTTAGTTCAGAAACTATGTTGTGTAGGCACAAAGGCCAGTTAGAACCCTTTATCTTTTTGCCATATAAATTACTCTAGTAAATTTTCAATTTCTAATTGGGCCAAATTGTGAACCTTTCTGGAATTAGTTCTTTTGTGTGATTGCTTCCTCCGCACGTATCCAGGTTTCTCTCCTTTATTTATCTTTTGATTGGTCTGATGGTCACAGGATGCACTTGGGGCTGGGGGAGTGTCTTTCTGCTCTGCTCTTGTTTATCAGTTTTCCCTCCAGAGAGGCTCAGGTCGGGAGCATCAGGGTTAGGGCCTCTCTCCAGCAATGGTTGTATTTAAGTCAGGTTTGAATTAACACCTTCACTGTGCCACAGGGGTGCTGTGCATTGTTTTCCTCATAACCCTGAGGATCAGAGTTTTGTGCCACCCCGGCTTAGGTGACAGGGTGCATTGGAGGAGCCCAGGGCCCCCAGCATGCAGACGTTGAGGGGTGGAAGCCATCTTCTGCTGCAGCCCTACCTTCTCCCCGCTGGGCACTGCTTCCCTCCCCCCACCTTCTCTCTGTACTTATTCCCTCGGGATATTTTTGCCTGGAGAGTCACAGTGTTTGTGTTTCTCCATCGGATGACATGTGGGCAGACCTTCAGGGTGGTTATGTGGAAAGGAACCAGGTGTCGGGCCTCAAAGACAAGTGTTCTTTCCCTCCAGGAATGCCAGTCAATCTCCCCAGTGTTGAAGTCCACATCCAGGAGGTCATTTTGTCTATGGCCGAGGTGGGGGCCTCGAGCCCCTTGATGACCAGATTAGTCCTTTGGCATGCTGGTCAGGAACAACGCTAAGCACAGCCCAAGGGTGCTGGTTCAGAGTTTCGCATTGGGAGAGAAGTAGAACACCACACGCTCCCCCATAGACACTTGTTCTTTTTGATCTGTGCCTGGGCCATGGGCTCCCATGCTCGTGGACCTCGAAACCCTTATGGATCTGGAGAGCCCCTGACAGCAGCATGATGAGCAGCAGCACAGGAGATGGGTGAGCTCACTGCCTTTGCCTGAACAGCCCTGACTCTGGAGGGAACCAGGGAGTCATTCTGAAATCTTCCTGGGGTCATGGCCTTCTCCTTTCCTCAAGCCAAACAAGGGGTCATCCCCAGGACTGTGCTGGGGGGACACTTTCCCAAACAGTGTCTCTGTGACCGCCCCAAGCAGCCACTGATGGTCATCAGACTAGACACAGTGACTAAGGAGCATCAGCCTGAGATTCAGGAAATGGAACTCAAGCATCCACCAGTTAGGAGGTTGTGTTGTCGCTGCCCTCGGGTAGGAGGCTGGGAGACCACCTGCCAGACACAGGCCACACCTGATGGCACCTCACTCTGGGATAGAGTCAACTAAGAATAGGTCTTGCTTTCTGGGGAAGAATGAGACACTGGGGTGGGGAAGAGATGGCAGCGTCCACTTGAGAGAACAGAACATGAGCTAAAGCCCAAGCTGGCCGGCAATGGGCCCTCACTCCCAAGATAGTAACTGCTGCCAACGACCCCGATAGTTAGCAAAGGAGTAGTTAGTGAGCACTGCCCAGGTGTCCTCAGGTGAGGTTGGGCCATCCTCCTTGTGATGCCAACTGTTTTAGTCACTTCACTCCATTGGTGAGAGGGAGATTTCCACCCTAGACTCATGGGGCTGGCTAAACACAGTACACTCGACAGTGGACAGGTGGAATGGACAGCAGTTTATTAGTTTATCATATATTCTCACAGCCCCAGGAGGAGGACAGCACACACCATGCAGGGCCACACGGGGACTGCACTTGGGAACAGATGGAACAAGCAGAGGTTTGGGTAGGAACAGGACTGTGTGGTAACAAGAGGGTGAAGTGAGCCCTGGTTCCCACAGGAGGGTGTGGTGGGCTTGTTGGAATGATTCTCTGATAGGGAACTGAAGCCTGAGGTCAGGAACAAGCAGGCACTGTGTGTGCTCCCTGTGATGAGAAGGGGTGTTTGGCCAGGGGCCCTTATCTGCGGGAGAAGAGGGGGCAGAGGAGTGGGGAATGGCAGTTAGGCCATTTGAAGTCCCCTTGATTTATCAGATGTCAAGACAGGTCATAATATTGAATCTTAATTTCATGCTTTATGTCACAAGAAGTTATTAAAAATAATTCTTGGCTCTGGCCCGGTGGTAGTTGGTTAAGTTGGTGCACTCCGCTTCGGTGGCTCAGAATTCACCAGTTTGGATCCCAGACACAGACCTATGCATCGCTTATCAAGCCATGCTGTGGCAGGTGCTCCACATACAAAGTAGAAGAAGATGGTCACAGATGTTAGCTCAGGTCCAATCTTCCTCAAAAAAGAAAATTAAATTAATAAGTAATTCTTCCTAGAAGTGATAACACAGTTCAGCAATATGCTAGGATAGAAAATAAACATGTAAAAGTCAGTTGTATTTCTATGTACTAGCAATGAACATGTGCATAGGATACCAAAATTAAAAGTACACTAGGGATCACTAATAAAAATAAAAGACTTAGGTGTGAATCCAACAAAACATGTCCAGGACTTGCATGGCGAACTCTACACAACACTGACAATAGCAGTGAAACAGCTAAATAAGTGGAGAAAAATACCATGTTCCTGAATTGGAAGACGAAATATAGTAAAGATGTCAATACTCCGTAACTGTTATACAGATTTAATGCAATCAAAATCCAGTAAATTGGTTTTGTAGCTAGAGACAAAGTAATTCCAAAATCTGTACGGAAAGAGAAAGGAATTAAAATAGCTTAAACAACTCTGACAAGGAAGAAGTGGGAGTAATCGAGCTACTCAGTTTCATAACTTATTACACAGGTACCGTAAGCAAGACTGTGTAATATTTGCAGAGGGATTGACACATAGATCAATGGAACTGAACAAAGAACCCAGATATAGTCCCAACAAATATGCCCCACTGATTTTTGACAAAGGAGCAACAGCAGTTCAATGGAAGAAAGTTGGTCTTCCAAGAGACTAGAGCTACTTAAGGCTTGGGAGCAAATCACAGGTCAAACTTAGGCAAATGGAAACACAGGGAAGGAAGAAAATGGTTGACTGAGGTACTACCAGGTGGTGATGGAAAGGGAGGGATCGTTGGCGCCTAGCTCAGGAGTAAAGTTGCAACTACCCAATGAGAGCTTATTTCATCTTTCTGAATTTAGCTGCTTCTGATTGACCATTTCCACAGACGCTGGTGATTTTCCCGTCAGCTACCACACTCCAAACTCAGGTCACCACTAATTGTGTATACGGTGCCCCAGACTCTGTTAGCCTGCCCATTAGCATCATTCTCAGGCTATATGAGATGGCAAGATGGCTCTCAGTAGCTTGAAAGGTACATCCTCCCAGGTTCAAGTCTGGCCAAAAAGAGAGCTCTTCCAGACTTAGTAACTCCTGGTGTGGTTCAACTCCTTGGATTCGTTCAGATTGGACCCATCTGGTCACCGCCCTCCCCCGCCCCAACACACACATACACACACTCCTAAAGTATCACTGGGGTGTTCTGGGTATCATTGCCAGGCCGCGGTAAGGTTCTGCCCCCCGTGCCAAGCATGGAGCCTCATGTGATACAAGTGGACTAAAAGGAGAGTTTAGTTCTTCAGAATAAACTCTAGCTGTTGTTCGAGCAGAAAGCAATCCTGGACAGCCAAGGCAGCAAATGTCCACTTGAGCCTCTTAGGGAGAAAGGCCATGGTTCATGCCCAGCTTTCTCTCCCAATATTAGTGTTCACAGGGATCGAAACTCCAGTTTCTCTTTTCTTGACTTTGTCAGAGGATGCAGATTAGCCGGCAGCCACCTTCTCTGGCTGGGACATTGTTCATGGCTCCCCCAGTACAGTCGCAAACTTGGAAGCATCATGCAGCTTGAGATGGTTAAGCTCACCATTTCCAGACTCTACTGCTATGTCCTAAAGTTTCAGCCCCTTGATCAGGAGCTTAAATGGAATGAGCTGGCCCTGCCTGAGGGAAGCCTTTGGGGTGGCCTCACAATGAAAAACTGACCAGAGTCCTCTGAATCACCAGTTTTTCTGAATCAGAGGCTCAGCAAAGAACACAAGAATTCTTTGCTCATCGATCAACAGAGGTGTATTGGTGCGTCTGCCTCCACCTTCTTTCAGTCCCCCTCAGCCTCCTCATCTAGACCGATGGGATCCACACCTTCTACCGTGTGTTGTTGACACTTCATACCCACTCACACGTGTGGACTGTGTATGGTGCCCTGCCCGACGACTATGCTTGTTCAGTGGCTTGCAATACCCTCTAGGCTGAGGATGATTCAAAGAAAGTGGTGTATTTCATCTCCGAACCTCTCCCCTTGGCTAAACTGCCCCACCTCAGCCTCGCCCAAGGTCATTTCTACTTTGCATATCAGTGACACCCATTGGTTCCTCAACTGAATGAACAGGAAGCAAGCTATTAATATCTGATCTCACCCCGAGGGAGACAGGAGTCCTGGCTTTCTGTTGTTGTGGTTGGTTGGTTGGGAGGTGTCCACGTCCGCCGCCGGCGGGGGGGCGGGGCAGCGGCCTGGGAGCCTCTGGGCGGCGGCGCTCGCGCGCGCGCGGGCACACGCGGGGAGCGCGCGGCTGCTGGGCCGCCATCCTGGGAGGCATCTGCGAGCCGCGCC
Source organism: Equus asinus (assembly GCF_041296235.1). Taxonomy (NCBI): domain Eukaryota; kingdom Metazoa; phylum Chordata; class Mammalia; order Perissodactyla; family Equidae; genus Equus; species Equus asinus. Next base: position 11,070,995 of record NC_091803.1, on the reverse strand, counting down.
TGCCCAGAGCCGAGCCCGGCGGAGTCCGGCCGCGCTCTGCTGCTCTCTCCCGGGCCGGGCTCGTCCGTTCCCCCGGCGTCCGTGGACGCCGCTCCGTGTCCCCGCTGGGCACAGCAGCCCGGGCCCTCCACAGCCACGGCCGCTAGCCTGAGGTGGCCCTCCTGCAGCTCCCGCTCTTCCTGCTCGCGGGACACGGACGACCAGGGCGCCTGAGAAGATGATGCCATCTGGGAGAGGTACCTGGGGGCGTGGGCCTGGGGGCTGGTGGGAGGCGAGCGTGTCCCTGAGGAAGAGGCTTGTGCGCCGAGAGGTGCCCGTCAGGTCGCGGGACAGCTGTGCGGCGCGGGAAGCGGGGGGCGGGGGGGGGGTGTCTCTTCGTGCGCGTCACACGTTCATGGCACGGGCGGTGTGTGCCGGGCACCTGCCCAGGGGCCAGCCTGGGGATGCGGTGCCCGGGAGTCGGGCGCTGAAGCGGCCCCCGTGGTCTTGGCTTCTTGGAAGGACAGACGCGAAGTCCATAAGGACCCTGGTCTCGATGCGTTCTGAGGAGTGCAGGTCTCCCTCTGTTCTGAGGAGTGCAGGTCTCCCTCTTTTCGAGGCTACGTTCCGTTGGGGTTTTCCTGAAGCCTCTTGTGCCCCTGAAGCTCAGGCCGGTTCAGGGGAAGTGGCCTGTCGAGGGCCACGTGACGTTTGTGTGCAGAGCCAGTGCTTTCCAAAGCCCTGGACTGTGCGGAAGTCTACCTGTTAGGGGTGCAGTGGGGGCTGTCCGGGGAGCGTTGTGAGCACAGGTATGTGTCCCACACTTGAAAGTCTGGCAAAGAAAGCGTGAGGCTCGAGGGTGCTCCGTTCGTTGCCTCCTTCCACAGAAAGTCTGGAGAGTTGACTTTGGGCCAAGTCCTTCCTTTCCTCTGGTCGGTGCGTGTTCAGCGGTCTGGACACTTGGTGAGCAAGACTGGCAAGGTGTTTGACGTACTGGGCCTCACAGCCTAGTTGGAAAGGACAGATAGGCAGCAACTCATTACCTAGGAGATACGTAAAAAGTATTTCGTGTTGGGTGCTGAGAAATACGGCATTTACTGATAGACTTTGTGGCTTAGGCAGTGATGTTGAAGCTGAGAGCAGATGCCTACAGGAAAAGGAGGACTTGTGCGGGAGAGTGTTGGGACAGGGCAAGGGAGGAGTGTGGCCTGTCAGAGGAGCTGAAAGAGTGCCCTGGAGCCTTGGGGCCGCGTAGGGACTGTAGGCTGGGGAAAACACAAGTTTTCGGTTAAGGCTGGCGCTTTCTATAGGTTTTTGGAGACGAAGCGTGGTGATTGGGAACGTGGACTCTGGAGCCAGACTCTGTCAAATGGGTCCCAGCTCTGCCACCTACGGGCTGTGTGAACTTGGGCAAGTTACCGTACCCTTCTGTGTGTCAGTTTCCTGATCTGTCAAACGGGGATGATTATCATACACACTCCATAGGTGAGTGTAAAGGTGAGAGGATATTTCATATCCGTAAAGTACTTAGAGCAGTGTCTGGCCTTTAGTAGGCGTTAGTAGTGGCTGATTAAATAAATGGATAAGTGCGTACATAAGTATTAAAGGCTCGGAGGCTGTCCCTGGTGAAGCGTGTGAACTGGAATGGATTACAGCCCACTTTGTTTCCTTTCCAGCTTGCAGTTGCTACTGAGCGCATGTGTGGCACTGTGGAATTAGAACTAATCTCCCTCGACTTGGCTGCTCTTGGTAGAAGAATGTAAGGCTGTCAGAATTGTCCCAGGGAAAGAGAAGCCTTTTCAGTAGCATTTTAGGGTCAGGCTTATTTAATCTGTCTTGTTCGTATTGGTTTGTGTAGTATTTGTTGGTAACGTTTTTGGCAAAGCTGCTCGGTTAAAAAAAAGTCGATTAGCTGTAAAATAGTTGAGACACAGAGAAAAGTAGAGAGTCGTGTAAGCAGAGCACGCCTTTCCTTGACTCTCTGTCGAGAGCTTGTGTGATTCCAGCTGCTCTCTGCCTCAGACACGGTGCCCTCTGTGTGTCCCGTCATCCAAACAGGGCAGGGTCTGGAACCGTGGAGAATCTAAGGCAGTCCAGTCCAGTCATGCTTTGCTTAACAGTGGGGATGAGTTCTGAGGAGTGTGTCATGGTCAGGCAATCTCGTGATCGTGCAAAGCACCACGGAGTTCCTGAACCTAGACGGCGGAGCCTCCTACACACCTAGGCTCTACGGGACTAATCTTATGGGGCCCCCGTTGTTGACTGAAACGTCCCGGGGTAGGGCATGGCTGTACTTCCCAACTCCCGGGGCACGTAAGTGTAGCCTGTGGGGCTTTGGAAAAGAACGGAGACGCTCAAGGCCTGCTCTGGACCCACTGACTCAGAATCTCCTGGGATAGTTCCCGGCTTTAAAGACCAGACATAGTCCTCATCTGGAGACATCTCATCAGCGGTTTTTCACACTGGGTTTTCCCTCATCTGAAGAAACACGCCAAGAGACTGTGAGGATCCGTAATTAGCGTTTTAATACATTTTGCAGGACTCAGTGTTTTTCACGTTCTGTGATACTGGGATCTGCATCTTCACTGTAATGTGTTAAACCTTTAAATCTTGTCCAAAAGTCACGTCATTAAATAGAGAACCCTTATGGGAATTCCAGGCGGATTGCCATCATTCTGCTTCCGTCTCCTCACCTTTAAAATGGGGAGAGTAGCGGTAACCTAGCTTTTGGATGTGAGGATTAAATGAGATAGTTGGTGCAAAGCGGTTAGCACAGGATCTGGCACAAAGTGAGGCCTTCAATAAATTATTCTTATTATAGTAGTTTTGATTTTCCTCCGGTCGGAATAGAATTTAGTTGAAGTTAGTGACTGTGTCACGGCTGTGTCTCAGGCTGGTGTCTGCCGCCCTGAGCCAAGCCATAAAAACCCCTAGAATACCTTTTCAAAAGCCTGTCAGCCTCTTGAGGCTCCTACACTTCTTTATTTTATTTTATTTTATTTTATTTTATTTTACTGCAGTAACAGTGGATTCTAACATCATATAGCTTTCAGATGTACGTTGTAATATATTTCGAATTCTGTGTAGATTACATCGTGTTCACCACCCAAAAACTAATTATCGTCCGTCACCTCACATGGGAGCCTCATCACCCCTTTTGCTGTCTCCCCTCCCCCCTCCCCCTATGGTAACCACCAATCCAGTCTCCGTTGCTCTGTGTGTGTTTGTGATTGTTTTTATCTTCTGCTCATGAGTGAGATCACACGGTGTTTGACTTTCTCCCTCTGATTTATGTCACTTCACGTAATACCCTCAGGGTCCGTCCAGGTTGTCACAAATGGCCGGGTCTCATCATTTCTTAGGGCCGAGTAGTATTCCGTTGTGTATACATACCACATCTTCTTTATCCATTCCTCCCTTGATGGGCACCTAGGTTGCTTCCAAGTTTTGGCTGTTGTGAATAATGCCGCAGTGAACCTAGGGGTGCACGGGTCTTTCTGCATTTGTGTCTTCGAGTTCTTTGGATGAATAGCCAGCAGTGGGATAGCTGGATCCTAAGGGTAGGTCTATTCTTAGTTTTCTGAGGATACTCCCTACTGCTTTCCATAGTGGCTGCACCAGTCTGCGCTCCCACCAGCAGTGCAGGAGAGTTCCCCTTCTCTCCACATCCTCTCTCCCAGGCTTGTCTCTTGTCTTGTTGATTAGAGCCATTCTGACCAGAGTAAGGTGACATCTCATTGTAGTTTTCATTTGCACTTCTCTGATGGCTAATGATGTTGAGCACCTCTCCATATGCCTGTTGGCCATCCCTGTATCTTCTTTGGAGAAGTCACTGCTCAGATCTTTTGCCCGTTTATTTAATTGGGTTGTTGATTTTTTTTTTTTGTTGCTGAGGTGTATGAGTTCTTTCTGTATTTTGGGTATTAATTAACCCCTTATCCGATATACGGTTTGCAAGTATCTTCTCCCAGGTGTTAGGTTGCGTTTTGGTTTTGTGGATGGTTTCCTTTGCCGTGCAGAAGATTTTTTTACTTTGATGTAGTCCCATTTGTTCATTTTGTATTTTGTTTCCATTGCCCAGTCAGACGTGGTACTTGAACATAGGCTGCTAAGAGTGATGTCAAAGGGCTGACTGCCTATGTTTTCTTCTAGACGTTGCATGGTTTCGGGTCTGACGTTCAAGTAAAACCCGAGGGAGGAGGCTGCAGTTCCCCGAGAGCGAGCTTGGCGGGGACCCTGCAGTCCCTGTCAGCGCACCTTGCGGCTCCGCGAAGGTCCAAAGCATGTGGGCGGGGCCCCGGGAGTTCTCCCAGGAGGGTGTCCCTGTCCCTGTCCGCAGTGCAGTGCACCGCCCGAGGGGGGGGGGCGGGGCAGCGGCCGGGGAGCCTCTGGGCGGCGGCGCTCACGCGCGCGCGGGCACACGCGGGGAGCGCGCGGCTGCTGGGCCGCCATCCTGGGAGGCATCTGCGAGCCGCGCCTGCCCAGAGCCGAGCCCGGCGGAGTCCGGCCGCGCTCTGCTGCTCTCTCCCGGGCCGGGCTCGTCCGTTCCCCCGGCGTCCGTGGACGCCGCTCCGTGTCCCCGCTGGGCACAGCAGCCCGGGCCCTCCACAGCCACGGCCGCTAGCCTGAGGTGGCCCTCCTGCAGCTCCCGCTCTTCCTGCTCGCGGGACACGGACGACCAGGGCGCCTGAGAAGATGATGCCATCTGGGAGAGGTACCTGGGGGCGTGGGCCTGGGGGCTGGTGGGAGGCGAGCGTGTCCCTGAGGAAGAGGCTTGTGCGCCGAGAGGTGCCCGTCAGGTCGCGGGACAGCTGTGCGGCGCGGGAAGCGGGGGGCGGGGGGGGGGTGTCTCTTCGTGCGCGTCACACGTTCATGGCACGGGCGGTGTGTGCCGGGCACCTGCCCAGGGGCCAGCCTGGGGATGCGGTGCCCGGGAGTCGGGCGCTGAAGCGGCCCCCGTGGTCTTGGCTTCTTGGAAGGACAGACGCGAAGTCCATAAGGACCCTGGTCTCGATGCGTTCTGAGGAGTGCAGGTCTCCCTCTGTTCTGAGGAGTGCAGGTCTCCCTCTTTTCGAGGCTACGTTCCGTTGGGGTTTTCCTGAAGCCTCTTGTGCCCCTGAAGCTCAGGCCGGTTCAGGGGAAGTGGCCTGTCGAGGGCCACGTGACGTTTGTGTGCAGAGCCAGTGCTTTCCAAAGCCCTGGACTGTGCGGAAGTCTACCTGTTAGGGGTGCAGTGGGGGCTGTCCGGGGAGCGTTGTGAGCACAGGTATGTGTCCCACACTTGAAAGTCTGGCAAAGAAAGCGTGAGGCTCGAGGGTGCTCCGTTCGTTGCCTCCTTCCACAGAAAGTCTGGAGAGTTGACTTTGGGCCAAGTCCTTCCTTTCCTCTGGTCGGTGCGTGTTCAGCGGTCTGGACACTTGGTGAGCAAGACTGGCAAGGTGTTTGACGTACTGGGCCTCACAGCCTAGTTGGAAAGGACAGATAGGCAGCAACTCATTACCTAGGAGATACGTAAAAAGTATTTCGTGTTGGGTGCTGAGAAATACGGCATTTACTGATAGACTTTGTGGCTTAGGCAGTGATGTTGAAGCTGAGAGCAGATGCCTACAGGAAAAGGAGGACTTGTGCGGGAGAGTGTTGGGACAGGGCAAGGGAGGAGTGTGGCCTGTCAGAGGAGCTGAAAGAGTGCCCTGGAGCCTTGGGGCCTCGTAGGGACTGTAGGCTGGGGAAAACACAAGTTTTCGGTTAAGGCTGGCGCTTTCTATAGGTTTTTGGAGACGAAGCGTGGTGATTGGGAACGTGGACTCTGGAGCCAGACTCTGTCAAATGGGTCCCAGCTCTGCCACCTACGGGCTGTGTGAACTTGGGCAAGTTACCGTACCCTTCTGTGTGTCAGTTTCCTGATCTGTCAAACGGGGATGATTATCATACACACTCCATAGGTGAGTGTAAAGGTGAGAGGATATTTCATATCCGTAAAGTACTTAGAGCAGTGTCTGGCCTTTAGTAGGCGTTAGTAGTGGCTGATTAAATAAATGGATAAGTGCGTACATAAGTATTAAAGGCTCGGAGGCTGTCCCTGGTGAAGCGTGTGAACTGGAATGGATTACAGCCCACTTTGTTTCCTTTCCAGCTTGCAGTTGCTACTGAGCGCATGTGTGGCACTGTGGAATTAGAACTAATCTCCCTCGACTTGGCTGCTCTTGGTAGAAGAATGTAAGGCTGTCAGAATTGTCCCAGGGAAAGAGAAGCCTTTTCAGTAGCATTTTAGGGTCAGGCTTATTTAATCTGTCTTGTTCGTATTGGTTTGTGTAGTATTTGTTGGTAACGTTTTTGGCAAAGCTGCTCGGTTAAAAAAAAGTCGATTAGCTGTAAAATAGTTGAGACACAGAGAAAAGTAGAGAGTCGTGTAAGCAGAGCACGCCTTTCCTTGACTCTCTGTCGAGAGCTTGTGTGATTCCAGCTGCTCTCTGCCTCAGACACGGTGCCCTCTGTGTGTCCCGTCATCCAAACAGGGCAGGGTCTGGAACCGTGGAGAATCTAAGGCAGTCCAGTCCAGTCATGCTTTGCTTAACAGTGGGGATGAGTTCTGAGGAGTGTGTCATGGTCAGGCAATCTCGTGATCGTGCAAAGCACCACGGAGTTCCTGAACCTAGACGGCGGAGCCTCCTACACACCTAGGCTCTACGGGACTAATCTTATGGGGCCCCCGTTGTTGACTGAAACGTCCCGGGGTAGGGCATGGCTGTACTTCCCAACTCCCGGGGCACGTAAGTGTAGCCTGTGGGGCTTTGGAAAAGAACGGAGACGCTCAAGGCCTGCTCTGGACCCACTGACTCAGAATCTCCTGGGATAGTTCCCGGCTTTAAAGACCAGACATAGTCCTCATCTGGAGACATCTCATCAGCGGTTTTTCACACTGGGTTTTCCCTCATCTGAAGAAACACGCCAAGAGACTGTGAGGATCCGTAATTAGCGTTTTAATACATTTTGCAGGACTCAGTGTTTTTCACGTTCTGTGATACTGGGATCTGCATCTTCACTGTAATGTGTTAAACCTTTAAATCTTGTCCAAAAGTCACGTCATTAAATAGAGAACCCTTATGGGAATTCCAGGCGGATTGCCATCATTCTGCTTCCGTCTCCTCACCTTTAAAATGGGGAGAGTAGCGGTAACCTAGCTTTTGGATGTGAGGATTAAATGAGATAGTTGGTGCAAAGCGGTTAGCACAGGATCTGGCACAAAGTGAGGCCTTCAATAAATTATTCTTATTATAGTAGTTTTGATTTTCCTCCGGTCGGAATAGAATTTAGTTGAAGTTAGTGACTGTGTCACGGCTGTGTCTCAGGCTGGTGTCTGCCGCCCTGAGCCAAGCCATAAAAACCCCTAGAATACCTTTTCAAAAGCCTGTCAGCCTCTTGAGGCTCCTACACTTCTTTATTTTATTTTATTTTATTTTACTGCAGTAACAGTGGATTCTAACATCATATAGCTTTCAGATGTACGTTGTAATATATTTCGAATTCTGTGTAGATTACATCGTGTTCACCACCCAAAAACTAATTATCGTCCGTCACCTCACATGGGAGCCTCATCACCCCTTTTGCTGTCTCCCCTCCCCCCTCCCCCTATGGTAACCACCAATCCAGTCTCCGTTGCTCTGTGTGTGTTTGTGATTGTTTTTATCTTCTGCTCATGAGTGAGATCACACGGTGTTTGACTTTCTCCCTCTGATTTATGTCACTTCACGTAATACCCTCAGGGTCCATCCAGGTTGTCACAAATGGCCGGGTCTCATCATTTCTTAGGGCCGAGTAGTATTCCGTTGTGTATACATACCACATCTTCTTTATCCATTCCTCCCTTGATGGGCACCTAGGTTGCTTCCAAGTTTTGGCTGTTGTGAATAATGCCGCAGTGAACCTAGGGGTGCACGGGTCTTTCTGCATTTGTGTCTTCGAGTTCTTTGGATGAATAGCCAGCAGTGGGATAGCTGGATCCTAAGGGTAGGTCTATTCTTAGTTTTCTGAGGATACTCCCTACTGCTTTCCATAGTGGCTGCACCAGTCTGCGCTCCCACCAGCAGTGCAGGAGAGTTCCCCTTCTCTCCACATCCTCTCTCCCAGGCTTGTCTCTTGTCTTGTTGATTAGAGCCATTCTGACCAGAGTAAGGTGACATCTCATTGTAGTTTTCATTTGCACTTCTCTGATGGCTAATGATGTTGAGCACCTCTCCATATGCCTGTTGGCCATCCCTGTATCTTCTTTGGAGAAGTCACTGCTCAGATCTTTTGCCCGTTTATTTAATTGGGTTGTTGATTTTTTTTTTTTGTTGCTGAGGTGTATGAGTTCTTTCTGTATTTTGGGTATTAATTAACCCCTTATCCGATATACGGTTTGCAAGTATCTTCTCCCAGGTGTTAGGTTGCGTTTTGGTTTTGTGGATGGTTTCCTTTGCCGTGCAGAAGATTTTTTTACTTTGATGTAGTCCCATTTGTTCATTTTGTATTTTGTTTCCATTGCCCAGTCAGACGTGGTACTTGAACATAGGCTGCTAAGAGTGATGTCAAAGGGCTGACTGCCTATGTTTTCTTCTAGACGTTGCATGGTTTCGGGTCTGACGTTCAAGTAAAACCCGAGGGAGGAGGCTGCAGTTCCCCGAGAGCGAGCTTGGCGGGGACCCTGCAGTCCCTGTCAGTGCACCTTGCGGCTCCGCGAAGGTCCAAAGCATGTGGGCGGGGCCCCGGGAGTTCTCCCAGGAGGGTGTCCCTGTCCCTGTCCGCAGTGCAGTGCACCGCCCGAGGGGGGGGGGCGGGGCAGCGGCCGGGGAGCCTCTGGGCGGCGGCGCTCGCGCGCGCGCGGGCACACGCGGGGAGCGCGCGGCTGCTGGGCCGCCATCCTGGGAGGCATCTGCGAGCCGCGCCTGCCCAGAGCCGAGCCCGGCGGAGTCCGGCCGCGCTCTGCTGCTCTCTCCCGGGCCGGGCTCGTCCGTTCCCCCGGCGTCCGTGGACGCCGCTCCGTGTCCCCGCTGGGCACAGCAGCCCGGGCCCTCCACAGCCACGGCCGCTAGCCTGAGGTGGCCCTCCTGCAGCTCCCGCTCTTCCTGCTCGCGGGACACGGACGACCAGGGCGCCTGAGAAGATGATGCCATCTGGGAGAGGTACCTGGGGGCGTGGGCCTGGGGGCTGGTGGGAGGCGAGCGTGTCCCTGAGGAAGAGGCTTGTGCGCCGAGAGGTGCCCGTCAGGTCGCGGGACAGCTGTGCGGCGCGGGAAGCGGGGGGCGGGGGGGGGGTGTCTCTTCGTGCGCGTCACACGTTCATGGCACGGGCGGTGTGTGCCGGGCACCTGCCCAGGGGCCAGCCTGGGGATGCGGTGCCCGGGAGTCGGGCGCTGAAGCGGCCCCCGTGGTCTTGGCTTCTTGGAAGGACAGACGCGAAGTCCATAAGGACCCTGGTCTCGATGCGTTCTGAGGAGTGCAGGTCTCCCTCTGTTCTGAGGAGTGCAGGTCTCCCTCTTTTCGAGGCTACGTTCCGTTGGGGTTTTCCTGAAGCCTCTTGTGCCCCTGAAGCTCAGGCCGGTTCAGGGGAAGTGGCCTGTCGAGGGCCACGTGACGTTTGTGTGCAGAGCCAGTGCTTTCCAAAGCCCTGGACTGTGCGGAAGTCTACCTGTTAGGGGTGCAGTGGGGGCTGTCCGGGGAGCGTTGTGAGCACAGGTATGTGTCCCACACTTGAAAGTCTGGCAAAGAAAGCGTGAGGCTCGAGGGTGCTCCGTTCGTTGCCTCCTTCCACAGAAAGTCTGGAGAGTTGACTTTGGGCCAAGTCCTTCCTTTCCTCTGGTCGGTGCGTGTTCAGCGGTCTGGACACTTGGTGAGCAAGACTGGCAAGGTGTTTGACGTACTGGGCCTCACAGCCTAGTTGGAAAGGACAGATAGGCAGCAACTCATTACCTAGGAGATACGTAAAAAGTATTTCGTGTTGGGTGCTGAGAAATACGGCATTTACTGATAGACTTTGTGGCTTAGGCAGTGATGTTGAAGCTGAGAGCAGATGCCTACAGGAAAAGGAGGACTTGTGCGGGAGAGTGTTGGGACAGGGCAAGGGAGGAGTGTGGCCTGTCAGAGGAGCTGAAAGAGTGCCCTGGAGCCTTGGGGCCTCGTAGGGACTGTAGGCTGGGGAAAACACAAGTTTTCGGTTAAGGCTGGCGCTTTCTATAGGTTTTTGGAGACGAAGCGTGGTGATTGGGAACGTGGACTCTGGAGCCAGACTCTGTCAAATGGGTCCCAGCTCTGCCACCTACGGGCTGTGTGAACTTGGGCAAGTTACCGTACCCTTCTGTGTGTCAGTTTCCTGATCTGTCAAACGGGGATGATTATCATACACACTCCATAGGTGAGTGTAAAGGTGAGAGGATATTTCATATCCGTAAAGTACTTAGAGCAGTGTCTGGCCTTTAGTAGGCGTTAGTAGTGGCTGATTAAATAAATGGATAAGTGCGTACATAAGTATTAAAGGCTCGGAGGCTGTCCCTGGTGAAGCGTGTGAACTGGAATGGATTACAGCCCACTTTGTTTCCTTTCCAGCTTGCAGTTGCTACTGAGCGCATGTGTGGCACTGTGGAATTAGAACTAATCTCCCTCGACTTGGCTGCTCTTGGTAGAAGAATGTAAGGCTGTCAGAATTGTCCCAGGGAAAGAGAAGCCTTTTCAGTAGCATTTTAGGGTCAGGCTTATTTAATCTGTCTTGTTCGTATTGGTTTGTGTAGTATTTGTTGGTAACGTTTTTGGCAAAGCTGCTCGGTTAAAAAAAAGTCGATTAGCTGTAAAATAGTTGAGACACAGAGAAAAGTAGAGAGTCGTGTAAGCAGAGCACGCCTTTCCTTGACTCTCTGTCGAGAGCTTGTGTGATTCCAGCTGCTCTCTGCCTCAGACACGGTGCCCTCTGTGTGTCCCGTCATCCAAACAGGGCAGGGTCTGGAACCGTGGAGAATCTAAGGCAGTCCAGTCCAGTCATGCTTTGCTTAACAGTGGGGATGAGTTCTGAGGAGTGTGTCATGGTCAGGCAATCTCGTGATCGTGCAAAGCACCACGGAGTTCCTGAACCTAGACGGCGGAGCCTCCTACACACCTAGGCTCTACGGGACTAATCTTATGGGGCCCCCGTTGTTGACTGAAACGTCCCGGGGTAGGGCATGGCTGTACTTCCCAACTCCCGGGGCACGTAAGTGTAGCCTGTGGGGCTTTGGAAAAGAACGGAGACGCTCAAGGCCTGCTCTGGACCCACTGACTCAGAATCTCCTGGGATAGTTCCCGGCTTTAAAGACCAGACATAGTCCTCATCTGGAGACATCTCATCAGCGGTTTTTCACACTGGGTTTTCCCTCATCTGAAGAAACACGCCAAGAGACTGTGAGGATCCGTAATTAGCGTTTTAATACATTTTGCAGGACTCAGTGTTTTTCACGTTCTGTGATACTGGGATCTGCATCTTCACTGTAATGTGTTAAACCTTTAAATCTTGTCCAAAAGTCACGTCATTAAATAGAGAACCCTTATGGGAATTCCAGGCGGATTGCCATCATTCTGCTTCCGTCTCCTCACCTTTAAAATGGGGAGAGTAGCGGTAACCTAGCTTTTGGATGTGAGGATTAAATGAGATAGTTGGTGCAAAGCGGTTAGCACAGGATCTGGCACAAAGTGAGGCCTTCAATAAATTATTCTTATTATAGTAGTTTTGATTTTCCTCCGGTCGGAATAGAATTTAGTTGAAGTTAGTGACTGTGTCACGGCTGTGTCTCAGGCTGGTGTCTGCCGCCCTGAGCCAAGCCATAAAAACCCCTAGAATACCTTTTCAAAAGCCTGTCAGCCTCTTGAGGCTCCTACACTTCTTTATTTTATTTTATTTTATTTTATTTTATTTTACTGCAGTAACAGTGGATTCTAACATCATATAGCTTTCAGATGTACGTTGTAATATATTTCGAATTCTGTGTAGATTACATCGTGTTCACCACCCAAAAACTAATTATCGTCCGTCACCTCACATGGGAGCCTCATCACCCCTTTTGCTGTCTCCCCTCCCCCCTCCCCCTATGGTAACCACCAATCCAGTCTCCGTTGCTCTGTGTGTGTTTGTGATTGTTTTTATCTTCTGCTCATGAGTGAGATCACACGGTGTTTGACTTTCTCCCTCTGATTTATGTCACTTCACGTAATACCCTCAGGGTCCATCCAGGTTGTCACAAATGGCCGGGTCTCATCATTTCTTAGGGCCGAGTAGTATTCCGTTGTGTATACATACCACATCTTCTTTATCCATTCCTCCCTTGATGGGCACCTAGGTTGCTTCCAAGTTTTGGCTGTTGTGAATAATGCCGCAGTGAACCTAGGGGTGCACGGGTCTTTCTGCATTTGTGTCTTCGAGTTCTTTGGATGAATAGCCAGCAGTGGGATAGCTGGATCCTAAGGGTAGGTCTATTCTTAGTTTTCTGAGGATACTCCCTACTGCTTTCCATAGTGGCTGCACCAGTCTGCGCTCCCACCAGCAGTGCAGGAGAGTTCCCCTTCTCTCCACATCCTCTCTCCCAGGCTTGTCTCTTGTCTTGTTGATTAGAGCCATTCTGACCAGAGTAAGGTGACATCTCATTGTAGTTTTCATTTGCACTTCTCTGATGGCTAATGATGTTGAGCACCTCTCCATATGCCTGTTGGCCATCCCTGTATCTTCTTTGGAGAAGTCACTGCTCAGATCTTTTGCCCGTTTATTTAATTGGGTTGTTGATTTTTTTTTTTTGTTGCTGAGGTGTATGAGTTCTTTCTGTATTTTGGGTATTAATTAACCCCTTATCCGATATACGGTTTGCAAGTATCTTCTCCCAGGTGTTAGGTTGCGTTTTGGTTTTGTGGATGGTTTCCTTTGCCGTGCAGAAGATTTTTTTACTTTGATGTAGTCCCATTTGTTCATTTTGTATTTTGTTTCCATTGCCCAGTCAGACGTGGTACTTGAACATAGGCTGCTAAGAGTGATGTCAAAGGGCTGACTGCCTATGTTTTCTTCTAGACGTTGCATGGTTTCGGGTCTGACGTTCAAGTAAAACCCGAGGGAGGAGGCTGCAGTTCCCCGAGAGCGAGCTTGGCGGGGACCCTGCAGTCCCTGTCAGCGCACCTTGCGGCTCCGCGAAGGTCCAAAGCATGTGGGCGGGGCCCCGGGAGTTCTCCCAGGAGGGTGTCCCTGTCCCTGTCCGCAGTGCAGTGCACCGCCCGAGGGGGGGGGGCGGGGCAGCGGCCGGGGAGCCTCTGGGCGGCGGCGCTCGCGCGCGCGCGGGCACACGCGGGGAGCGCGCGGCTGCTGGGCCGCCATCCTGGGAGGCATCTGCGAGCCGCGCCTGCCCAGAGCCGAGCCCGGCGGAGTCCGGCCGCGCTCTGCTGCTCTCTCCCGGGCCGGGCTCGTCCGTTCCCCCGGCGTCCGTGGACGCCGCTCCGTGTCCCCGCTGGGCACAGCAGCCCGGGCCCTCCACAGCCACGGCCGCTAGCCTGAGGTGGCCCTCCTGCAGCTCCCGCTCTTCCTGCTCGCGGGACACGGACGACCAGGGCGCCTGAGAAGATGATGCCATCTGGGAGAGGTACCTGGGGGCGTGGGCCTGGGGGCTGGTGGGAGGCGAGCGTGTCCCTGAGGAAGAGGCTTGTGCGCCGAGAGGTGCCCGTCAGGTCGCGGGACAGCTGTGCGGCGCGGGAAGCGGGGGGCGGGGGGGGGGTGTCTCTTCGTGCGCGTCACACGTTCATGGCACGGGCGGTGTGTGCCGGGCACCTGCCCAGGGGCCAGCCTGGGGATGCGGTGCCCGGGAGTCGGGCGCTGAAGCGGCCCCCGTGGTCTTGGCTTCTTGGAAGGACAGACGCGAAGTCCATAAGGACCCTGGTCTCGATGCGTTCTGAGGAGTGCAGGTCTCCCTCTGTTCTGAGGAGTGCAGGTCTCCCTCTTTTCGAGGCTACGTTCCGTTGGGGTTTTCCTGAAGCCTCTTGTGCCCCTGAAGCTCAGGCCGGTTCAGGGGAAGTGGCCTGTCGAGGGCCACGTGACGTTTGTGTGCAGAGCCAGTGCTTTCCAAAGCCCTGGACTGTGCGGAAGTCTACCTGTTAGGGGTGCAGTGGGGGCTGTCCGGGGAGCGTTGTGAGCACAGGTATGTGTCCCACACTTGAAAGTCTGGCAAAGAAAGCGTGAGGCTCGAGGGTGCTCCGTTCGTTGCCTCCTTCCACAGAAAGTCTGGAGAGTTGACTTTGGGCCAAGTCCTTCCTTTCCTCTGGTCGGTGCGTGTTCAGCGGTCTGGACACTTGGTGAGCAAGACTGGCAAGGTGTTTGACGTACTGGGCCTCACAGCCTAGTTGGAAAGGACAGATAGGCAGCAACTCATTACCTAGGAGATACGTAAAAAGTATTTCGTGTTGGGTGCTGAGAAATACGGCATTTACTGATAGACTTTGTGGCTTAGGCAGTGATGTTGAAGCTGAGAGCAGATGCCTACAGGAAAAGGAGGACTTGTGCGGGAGAGTGTTGGGACAGGGCAAGGGAGGAGTGTGGCCTGTCAGAGGAGCTGAAAGAGTGCCCTGGAGCCTTGGGGCCTCGTAGGGACTGTAGGCTGGGGAAAACACAAGTTTTCGGTTAAGGCTGGCGCTTTCTATAGGTTTTTGGAGACGAAGCGTGGTGATTGGGAACGTGGACTCTGGAGCCAGACTCTGTCAAATGGGTCCCAGCTCTGCCACCTACGGGCTGTGTGAACTTGGGCAAGTTACCGTACCCTTCTGTGTGTCAGTTTCCTGATCTGTCAAACGGGGATGATTATCATACACACTCCATAGGTGAGTGTAAAGGTGAGAGGATATTTCATATCCGTAAAGTACTTAGAGCAGTGTCTGGCCTTTAGTAGGCGTTAGTAGTGGCTGATTAAATAAATGGATAAGTGCGTACATAAGTATTAAAGGCTCGGAGGCTGTCCCTGGTGAAGCGTGTGAACTGGAATGGATTACAGCCCACTTTGTTTCCTTTCCAGCTTGCAGTTGCTACTGAGCGCATGTGTGGCACTGTGGAATTAGAACTAATCTCCCTCGACTTGGCTGCTCTTGGTAGAAGAATGTAAGGCTGTCAGAATTGTCCCAGGGAAAGAGAAGCCTTTTCAGTAGCATTTTAGGGTCAGGCTTATTTAATCTGTCTTGTTCGTATTGGTTTGTGTAGTATTTGTTGGTAACGTTTTTGGCAAAGCTGCTCGGTTAAAAAAAAGTCGATTAGCTGTAAAATAGTTGAGACACAGAGAAAAGTAGAGAGTCGTGTAAGCAGAGCACGCCTTTCCTTGACTCTCTGTCGAGAGCTTGTGTGATTCCAGCTGCTCTCTGCCTCAGACACGGTGCCCTCTGTGTGTCCCGTCATCCAAACAGGGCAGGGTCTGGAACCGTGGAGAATCTAAGGCAGTCCAGTCCAGTCATGCTTTGCTTAACAGTGGGGATGAGTTCTGAGGAGTGTGTCATGGTCAGGCAATCTCGTGATCGTGCAAAGCACCACGGAGTTCCTGAACCTAGACGGCGGAGCCTCCTACACACCTAGGCTCTACGGGACTAATCTTATGGGGCCCCCGTTGTTGACTGAAACGTCCCGGGGTAGGGCATGGCTGTACTTCCCAACTCCCGGGGCACGTAAGTGTAGCCTGTGGGGCTTTGGAAAAGAACGGAGACGCTCAAGGCCTGCTCTGGACCCACTGACTCAGAATCTCCTGGGATAGTTCCCGGCTTTAAAGACCAGACATAGTCCTCATCTGGAGACATCTCATCAGCGGTTTTTCACACTGGGTTTTCCCTCATCTGAAGAAACACGCCAAGAGACTGTGAGGATCCGTAATTAGCGTTTTAATACATTTTGCAGGACTCAGTGTTTTTCACGTTCTGTGATACTGGGATCTGCATCTTCACTGTAATGTGTTAAACCTTTAAATCTTGTCCAAAAGTCACGTCATTAAATAGAGAACCCTTATGGGAATTCCAGGCGGATTGCCATCATTCTGCTTCCGTCTCCTCACCTTTAAAATGGGGAGAGTAGCGGTAACCTAGCTTTTGGATGTGAGGATTAAATGAGATAGTTGGTGCAAAGCGGTTAGCACAGGATCTGGCACAAAGTGAGGCCTTCAATAAATTATTCTTATTATAGTAGTTTTGATTTTCCTCCGGTCGGAATAGAATTTAGTTGAAGTTAGTGACTGTGTCACGGCTGTGTCTCAGGCTGGTGTCTGCCGCCCTGAGCCAAGCCATAAAAACCCCTAGAATACCTTTTCAAAAGCCTGTCAGCCTCTTGAGGCTCCTACACTTCTTTATTTTATTTTATTTTATTTTATTTTACTGCAGTAACAGTGGATTCTAACATCATATAGCTTTCAGATGTACGTTGTAATATATTTCGAATTCTGTGTAGATTACATCGTGTTCACCACCCAAAAACTAATTATCGTCCGTCACCTCACATGGGAGCCTCATCACCCCTTTTGCTGTCTCCCCTCCCCCCTCCCCCTATGGTAACCACCAATCCAGTCTCCGTTGCTCTGTGTGTGTTTGTGATTGTTTTTATCTTCTGCTCATGAGTGAGATCACACGGTGTTTGACTTTCTCCCTCTGATTTATGTCACTTCACGTAATACCCTCAGGGTCCATCCAGGTTGTCACAAATGGCCGGGTCTCATCATTTCTTAGGGCCGAGTAGTATTCCGTTGTGTATACATACCACATCTTCTTTATCCATTCCTCCCTTGATGGGCACCTAGGTTGCTTCCAAGTTTTGGCTGTTGTGAATAATGCCGCAGTGAACCTAGGGGTGCACGGGTCTTTCTGCATTTGTGTCTTCGAGTTCTTTGGATGAATAGCCAGCAGTGGGATAGCTGGATCCTAAGGGTAGGTCTATTCTTAGTTTTCTGAGGATACTCCCTACTGCTTTCCATAGTGGCTGCACCAGTCTGCGCTCCCACCAGCAGTGCAGGAGAGTTCCCCTTCTCTCCACATCCTCTCTCCCAGGCTTGTCTCTTGTCTTGTTGATTAGAGCCATTCTGACCAGAGTAAGGTGACATCTCATTGTAGTTTTCATTTGCACTTCTCTGATGGCTAATGATGTTGAGCACCTCTCCATATGCCTGTTGGCCATCCCTGTATCTTCTTTGGAGAAGTCACTGCTCAGATCTTTTGCCCGTTTATTTAATTGGGTTGTTGATTTTTTTTTTTTGTTGCTGAGGTGTATGAGTTCTTTCTGTATTTTGGGTATTAATTAACCCCTTATCCGATATACGGTTTGCAAGTATCTTCTCCCAGGTGTTAGGTTGCGTTTTGGTTTTGTGGATGGTTTCCTTTGCCGTGCAGAAGATTTTTTTACTTTGATGTAGTCCCATTTGTTCATTTTGTATTTTGTTTCCATTGCCCAGTCAGACGTGGTACTTGAACATAGGCTGCTAAGAGTGATGTCAAAGGGCTGACTGCCTATGTTTTCTTCTAGACGTTGCATGGTTTCGGGTCTGACGTTCAAGTAAAACCCGAGGGAGGAGGCTGCAGTTCCCCGAGAGCGAGCTTGGCGGGGACCCTGCAGTCCCTGTCAGCGCACCTTGCGGCTCCGCGAAGGTCCAAAGCATGTGGGCGGGGCCCCGGGAGTTCTCCCAGGAGGGTGTCCCTGTCCCTGTCCGCAGTGCAGTGCACCGCCCGAGGGGGGGGGGCGGGGCAGCGGCCGGGGAGCCTCTGGGCGGCGGCGCTCGCGCGCGCGCGGGCACACGCGGGGAGCGCGCGGCTGCTGGGCCGCCATCCTGGGAGGCATCTGCGAGCCGCGCCTGCCCAGAGCCGAGCCCGGCGGAGTCCGGCCGCGCTCTGCTGCTCTCTCCCGGGCCGGGCTCGTCCGTTCCCCCGGCGTCCGTGGACGCCGCTCCGTGTCCCCGCTGGGCACAGCAGCCCGGGCCCTCCACAGCCACGGCCGCTAGCCTGAGGTGGCCCTCCTGCAGCTCCCGCTCTTCCTGCTCGCGGGACACGGACGACCAGGGCGCCTGAGAAGATGATGCCATCTGGGAGAGGTACCTGGGGGCGTGGGCCTGGGGGCTGGTGGGAGGCGAGCGTGTCCCTGAGGAAGAGGCTTGTGCGCCGAGAGGTGCCCGTCAGGTCGCGGGACAGCTGTGCGGCGCGGGAAGCGGGGGGCGGGGGGGGGGTGTCTCTTCGTGCGCGTCACACGTTCATGGCACGGGCGGTGTGTGCCGGGCACCTGCCCAGGGGCCAGCCTGGGGATGCGGTGCCCGGGAGTCGGGCGCTGAAGCGGCCCCCGTGGTCTTGGCTTCTTGGAAGGACAGACGCGAAGTCCATAAGGACCCTGGTCTCGATGCGTTCTGAGGAGTGCAGGTCTCCCTCTGTTCTGAGGAGTGCAGGTCTCCCTCTTTTCGAGGCTACGTTCCGTTGGGGTTTTCCTGAAGCCTCTTGTGCCCCTGAAGCTCAGGCCGGTTCAGGGGAAGTGGCCTGTCGAGGGCCACGTGACGTTTGTGTGCAGAGCCAGTGCTTTCCAAAGCCCTGGACTGTGCGGAAGTCTACCTGTTAGGGGTGCAGTGGGGGCTGTCCGGGGAGCGTTGTGAGCACAGGTATGTGTCCCACACTTGAAAGTCTGGCAAAGAAAGCGTGAGGCTCGAGGGTGCTCCGTTCGTTGCCTCCTTCCACAGAAAGTCTGGAGAGTTGACTTTGGGCCAAGTCCTTCCTTTCCTCTGGTCGGTGCGTGTTCAGCGGTCTGGACACTTGGTGAGCAAGACTGGCAAGGTGTTTGACGTACTGGGCCTCACAGCCTAGTTGGAAAGGACAGATAGGCAGCAACTCATTACCTAGGAGATACGTAAAAAGTATTTCGTGTTGGGTGCTGAGAAATACGGCATTTACTGATAGACTTTGTGGCTTAGGCAGTGATGTTGAAGCTGAGAGCAGATGCCTACAGGAAAAGGAGGACTTGTGCGGGAGAGTGTTGGGACAGGGCAAGGGAGGAGTGTGGCCTGTCAGAGGAGCTGAAAGAGTGCCCTGGAGCCTTGGGGCCGCGTAGGGACTGTAGGCTGGGGAAAACACAAGTTTTCGGTTAAGGCTGGCGCTTTCTATAGGTTTTTGGAGACGAAGCGTGGTGATTGGGAACGTGGACTCTGGAGCCAGACTCTGTCAAATGGGTCCCAGCTCTGCCACCTACGGGCTGTGTGAACTTGGGCAAGTTACCGTACCCTTCTGTGTGTCAGTTTCCTGATCTGTCAAACGGGGATGATTATCATACACACTCCATAGGTGAGTGTAAAGGTGAGAGGATATTTCATATCCGTAAAGTACTTAGAGCAGTGTCTGGCCTTTAGTAGGCGTTAGTAGTGGCTGATTAAATAAATGGATAAGTGCGTACATAAGTATTAAAGGCTCGGAGGCTGTCCCTGGTGAAGCGTGTGAACTGGAATGGATTACAGCCCACTTTGTTTCCTTTCCAGCTTGCAGTTGCTACTGAGCGCATGTGTGGCACTGTGGAATTAGAACTAATCTCCCTCGACTTGGCTGCTCTTGGTAGAAGAATGTAAGGCTGTCAGAATTGTCCCAGGGAAAGAGAAGCCTTTTCAGTAGCATTTTAGGGTCAGGCTTATTTAATCTGTCTTGTTCGTATTGGTTTGTGTAGTATTTGTTGGTAACGTTTTTGGCAAAGCTGCTCGGTTAAAAAAAAGTCGATTAGCTGTAAAATAGTTGAGACACAGAGAAAAGTAGAGAGTCGTGTAAGCAGAGCACGCCTTTCCTTGACTCTCTGTCGAGAGCTTGTGTGATTCCAGCTGCTCTCTGCCTCAGACACGGTGCCCTCTGTGTGTCCCGTCATCCAAACAGGGCAGGGTCTGGAACCGTGGAGAATCTAAGGCAGTCCAGTCCAGTCATGCTTTGCTTAACAGTGGGGATGAGTTCTGAGGAGTGTGTCATGGTCAGGCAATCTCGTGATCGTGCAAAGCACCACGGAGTTCCTGAACCTAGACGGCGGAGCCTCCTACACACCTAGGCTCTACGGGACTAATCTTATGGGGCCCCCGTTGTTGACTGAAACGTCCCGGGGTAGGGCATGGCTGTACTTCCCAACTCCCGGGGCACGTAAGTGTAGCCTGTGGGGCTTTGGAAAAGAACGGAGACGCTCAAGGCCTGCTCTGGACCCACTGACTCAGAATCTCCTGGGATAGTTCCCGGCTTTAAAGACCAGACATAGTCCTCATCTGGAGACATCTCATCAGCGGTTTTTCACACTGGGTTTTCCCTCATCTGAAGAAACACGCCAAGAGACTGTGAGGATCCGTAATTAGCGTTTTAATACATTTTGCAGGACTCAGTGTTTTTCACGTTCTGTGATACTGGGATCTGCATCTTCACTGTAATGTGTTAAACCTTTAAATCTTGTCCAAAAGTCACGTCATTAAATAGAGAACCCTTATGGGAATTCCAGGCGGATTGCCATCATTCTGCTTCCGTCTCCTCACCTTTAAAATGGGGAGAGTAGCGGTAACCTAGCTTTTGGATGTGAGGATTAAATGAGATAGTTGGTGCAAAGCGGTTAGCACAGGATCTGGCACAAAGTGAGGCCTTCAATAAATTATTCTTATTATAGTAGTTTTGATTTTCCTCCGGTCGGAATAGAATTTAGTTGAAGTTAGTGACTGTGTCACGGCTGTGTCTCAGGCTGGTGTCTGCCGCCCTGAGCCAAGCCATAAAAACCCCTAGAATACCTTTTCAAAAGCCTGTCAGCCTCTTGAGGCTCCTACACTTCTTTATTTTATTTTATTTTATTTTATTTTATTTTACTGCAGTAACAGTGGATTCTAACATCATATAGCTTTCAGATGTACGTTGTAATATATTTCGAATTCTGTGTAGATTACATCGTGTTCACCACCCAAAAACTAATTATCGTCCGTCACCTCACATGGGAGCCTCATCACCCCTTTTGCTGTCTCCCCTCCCCCCTCCCCCTATGGTAACCACCAATCCAGTCTCCGTTGCTCTGTGTGTGTTTGTGATTGTTTTTATCTTCTGCTCATGAGTGAGATCACACGGTGTTTGACTTTCTCCCTCTGATTTATGTCACTTCACGTAATACCCTCAGGGTCCGTCCAGGTTGTCACAAATGGCCGGGTCTCATCATTTCTTAGGGCCGAGTAGTATTCCGTTGTGTATACATACCACATCTTCTTTATCCATTCCTCCCTTGATGGGCACCTAGGTTGCTTCCAAGTTTTGGCTGTTGTGAATAATGCCGCAGTGAACCTAGGGGTGCACGGGTCTTTCTGCATTTGTGTCTTCGAGTTCTTTGGATGAATAGCCAGCAGTGGGATAGCTGGATCCTAAGGGTAGGTCTATTCTTAGTTTTCTGAGGATACTCCCTACTGCTTTCCATAGTGGCTGCACCAGTCTGCGCTCCCACCAGCAGTGCAGGAGAGTTCCCCTTCTCTCCACATCCTCTCTCCCAGGCTTGTCTCTTGTCTTGTTGATTAGAGCCATTCTGACCAGAGTAAGGTGACATCTCATTGTAGTTTTCATTTGCACTTCTCTGATGGCTAATGATGTTGAGCACCTCTCCATATGCCTGTTGGCCATCCCTGTATCTTCTTTGGAGAAGTCACTGCTCAGATCTTTTGCCCGTTTATTTAATTGGGTTGTTGATTTTTTTTTTTTGTTGCTGAGGTGTATGAGTTCTTTCTGTATTTTGGGTATTAATTAACCCCTTATCCGATATACGGTTTGCAAGTATCTTCTCCCAGGTGTTAGGTTGCGTTTTGGTTTTGTGGATGGTTTCCTTTGCCGTGCAGAAGATTTTTTTACTTTGATGTAGTCCCATTTGTTCATTTTGTATTTTGTTTCCATTGCCCAGTCAGACGTGGTACTTGAACATAGGCTGCTAAGAGTGATGTCAAAGGGCTGACTGCCTATGTTTTCTTCTAGACGTTGCATGGTTTCGGGTCTGACGTTCAAGTAAAACCCGAGGGAGGAGGCTGCAGTTCCCCGAGAGCGAGCTTGGCGGGGACCCTGCAGTCCCTGTCAGCGCACCTTGCGGCTCCGCGAAGGTCCAAAGCATGTGGGCGGGGCCCCGGGAGTTCTCCCAGGAGGGTGTCCCTGTCCCTGTCCGCAGTGCAGTGCACCGCCCGAGGGGGGGGGGCGGGGCAGCGGCCGGGGAGCCTCTGGGCGGCGGCGCTCGCGCGCGCGCGGGCACACGCGGGGAGCGCGCGGCTGCTGGGCCGCCATCCTGGGAGGCATCTGCGAGCCGCGCCTGCCCAGAGCCGAGCCCGGCGGAGTCCGGCCGCGCTCTGCTGCTCTCTCCCGGGCCGGGCTCGTCCGTTCCCCCGGCGTCCGTGGACGCCGCTCCGTGTCCCCGCTGGGCACAGCAGCCCGGGCCCTCCACAGCCACGGCCGCTAGCCTGAGGTGGCCCTCCTGCAGCTCCCGCTCTTCCTGCTCGCGGGACACGGACGACCAGGGCGCCTGAGAAGATGATGCCATCTGGGAGAGGTACCTGGGGGCGTGGGCCTGGGGGCTGGTGGGAGGCGAGCGTGTCCCTGAGGAAGAGGCTTGTGCGCCGAGAGGTGCCCGTCAGGTCGCGGGACAGCTGTGCGGCGCGGGAAGCGGGGGGCGGGGGGGGGTGTCTCTTCGTGCGCGTCACACGTTCATGGCACGGGCGGTGTGTGCCGGGCACCTGCCCAGGGGCCAGCCTGGGGATGCGGTGCCCGGGAGTCGGGCGCTGAAGCGGCCCCCGTGGTCTTGGCTTCTTGGAAGGACAGACGCGAAGTCCATAAGGACCCTGGTCTCGATGCGTTCTGAGGAGTGCAGGTCTCCCTCTGTTCTGAGGAGTGCAGGTCTCCCTCTTTTCGAGGCTACGTTCCGTTGGGGTTTTCCTGAAGCCTCTTGTGCCCCTGAAGCTCAGGCCGGTTCAGGGGAAGTGGCCTGTCGAGGGCCACGTGACGTTTGTGTGCAGAGCCAGTGCTTTCCAAAGCCCTGGACTGTGCGGAAGTCTACCTGTTAGGGGTGCAGTGGGGGCTGTCCGGGGAGCGTTGTGAGCACAGGTATGTGTCCCACACTTGAAAGTCTGGCAAAGAAAGCGTGAGGCTCGAGGGTGCTCCGTTCGTTGCCTCCTTCCACAGAAAGTCTGGAGAGTTGACTTTGGGCCAAGTCCTTCCTTTCCTCTGGTCGGTGCGTGTTCAGCGGTCTGGACACTTGGTGAGCAAGACTGGCAAGGTGTTTGACGTACTGGGCCTCACAGCCTAGTTGGAAAGGACAGATAGGCAGCAACTCATTACCTAGGAGATACGTAAAAAGTATTTCGTGTTGGGTGCTGAGAAATACGGCATTTACTGATAGACTTTGTGGCTTAGGCAGTGATGTTGAAGCTGAGAGCAGATGCCTACAGGAAAAGGAGGACTTGTGCGGGAGAGTGTTGGGACAGGGCAAGGGAGGAGTGTGGCCTGTCAGAGGAGCTGAAAGAGTGCCCTGGAGCCTTGGGGCCGCGTAGGGACTGTAGGCTGGGGAAAACACAAGTTTTCGGTTAAGGCTGGCGCTTTCTATAGGTTTTTGGAGACGAAGCGTGGTGATTGGGAACGTGGACTCTGGAGCCAGACTCTGTCAAATGGGTCCCAGCTCTGCCACCTACGGGCTGTGTGAACTTGGGCAAGTTACCGTACCCTTCTGTGTGTCAGTTTCCTGATCTGTCAAACGGGGATGATTATCATACACACTCCATAGGTGAGTGTAAAGGTGAGAGGATATTTCATATCCGTAAAGTACTTAGAGCAGTGTCTGGCCTTTAGTAGGCGTTAGTAGTGGCTGATTAAATAAATGGATAAGTGCGTACATAAGTATTAAAGGCTCGGAGGCTGTCCCTGGTGAAGCGTGTGAACTGGAATGGATTACAGCCCACTTTGTTTCCTTTCCAGCTTGCAGTTGCTACTGAGCGCATGTGTGGCACTGTGGAATTAGAACTAATCTCCCTCGACTTGGCTGCTCTTGGTAGAAGAATGTAAGGCTGTCAGAATTGTCCCAGGGAAAGAGAAGCCTTTTCAGTAGCATTTTAGGGTCAGGCTTATTTAATCTGTCTTGTTCGTATTGGTTTGTGTAGTATTTGTTGGTAACGTTTTTGGCAAAGCTGCTCGGTTAAAAAAAAGTCGATTAGCTGTAAAATAGTTGAGACACAGAGAAAAGTAGAGAGTCGTGTAAGCAGAGCACGCCTTTCCTTGACTCTCTGTCGAGAGCTTGTGTGATTCCAGCTGCTCTCTGCCTCAGACACGGTGCCCTCTGTGTGTCCCGTCATCCAAACAGGGCAGGGTCTGGAACCGTGGAGAATCTAAGGCAGTCCAGTCCAGTCATGCTTTGCTTAACAGTGGGGATGAGTTCTGAGGAGTGTGTCATGGTCAGGCAATCTCGTGATCGTGCAAAGCACCACGGAGTTCCTGAACCTAGACGGCGGAGCCTCCTACACACCTAGGCTCTACGGGACTAATCTTATGGGGCCCCCGTTGTTGACTGAAACGTCCCGGGGTAGGGCATGGCTGTACTTCCCAACTCCCGGGGCACGTAAGTGTAGCCTGTGGGGCTTTGGAAAAGAACGGAGACGCTCAAGGCCTGCTCTGGACCCACTGACTCAGAATCTCCTGGGATAGTTCCCGGCTTTAAAGACCAGACATAGTCCTCATCTGGAGACATCTCATCAGCGGTTTTTCACACTGGGTTTTCCCTCATCTGAAGAAACACGCCAAGAGACTGTGAGGATCCGTAATTAGCGTTTTAATACATTTTGCAGGACTCAGTGTTTTTCACGTTCTGTGATACTGGGATCTGCATCTTCACTGTAATGTGTTAAACCTTTAAATCTTGTCCAAAAGTCACGTCATTAAATAGAGAACCCTTATGGGAATTCCAGGCGGATTGCCATCATTCTGCTTCCGTCTCCTCACCTTTAAAATGGGGAGAGTAGCGGTAACCTAGCTTTTGGATGTGAGGATTAAATGAGATAGTTGGTGCAAAGCGGTTAGCACAGGATCTGGCACAAAGTGAGGCCTTCAATAAATTATTCTTATTATAGTAGTTTTGATTTTCCTCCGGTCGGAATAGAATTTAGTTGAAGTTAGTGACTGTGTCACGGCTGTGTCTCAGGCTGGTGTCTGCCGCCCTGAGCCAAGCCATAAAAACCCCTAGAATACCTTTTCAAAAGCCTGTCAGCCTCTTGAGGCTCCTACACTTCTTTATTTTATTTTATTTTATTTTATTTTATTTTACTGCAGTAACAGTGGATTCTAACATCATATAGCTTTCAGATGTACGTTGTAATATATTTCGAATTCTGTGTAGATTACATCGTGTTCACCACCCAAAAACTAATTATCGTCCGTCACCTCACATGGGAGCCTCATCACCCCTTTTGCTGTCTCCCCTCCCCCCTCCCCCTATGGTAACCACCAATCCAGTCTCCGTTGCTCTGTGTGTGTTTGTGATTGTTTTTATCTTCTGCTCATGAGTGAGATCACACGGTGTTTGACTTTCTCCCTCTGATTTATGTCACTTCACGTAATACCCTCAGGGTCCGTCCAGGTTGTCACAAATGGCCGGGTCTCATCATTTCTTAGGGCCGAGTAGTATTCCGTTGTGTATACATACCACATCTTCTTTATCCATTCCTCCCTTGATGGGCACCTAGGTTGCTTCCAAGTTTTGGCTGTTGTGAATAATGCCGCAGTGAACCTAGGGGTGCACGGGTCTTTCTGCATTTGTGTCTTCGAGTTCTTTGGATGAATAGCCAGCAGTGGGATAGCTGGATCCTAAGGGTAGGTCTATTCTTAGTTTTCTGAGGATACTCCCTACTGCTTTCCATAGTGGCTGCACCAGTCTGCGCTCCCACCAGCAGTGCAGGAGAGTTCCCCTTCTCTCCACATCCTCTCTCCCAGGCTTGTCTCTTGTCTTGTTGATTAGAGCCATTCTGACCAGAGTAAGGTGACATCTCATTGTAGTTTTCATTTGCACTTCTCTGATGGCTAATGATGTTGAGCACCTCTCCATATGCCTGTTGGCCATCCCTGTATCTTCTTTGGAGAAGTCACTGCTCAGATCTTTTGCCCGTTTATTTAATTGGGTTGTTGATTTTTTTTTTTTGTTGCTGAGGTGTATGAGTTCTTTCTGTATTTTGGGTATTAATTAACCCCTTATCCGATATACGGTTTGCAAGTATCTTCTCCCAGGTGTTAGGTTGCGTTTTGGTTTTGTGGATGGTTTCCTTTGCCGTGCAGAAGATTTTTTTACTTTGATGTAGTCCCATTTGTTCATTTTGTATTTTGTTTCCATTGCCCAGTCAGACGTGGTACTTGAACATAGGCTGCTAAGAGTGATGTCAAAGGGCTGACTGCCTATGTTTTCTTCTAGACGTTGCATGGTTTCGGGTCTGACGTTCAAGTAAAACCCGAGGGAGGAGGCTGCAGTTCCCCGAGAGCGAGCTTGGCGGGGACCCTGCAGTCCCTGTCAGCGCACCTTGCGGCTCCGCGAAGGTCCAAAGCATGTGGGCGGGGCCCCGGGAGTTCTCCCAGGAGGGTGTCCCTGTCCCTGTCCGCAGTGCAGTGCACCGCCCGAGGGGGGGGGGCGGGGCAGCGGCCGGGGAGCCTCTGGGCGGCGGCGCTCGCGCGCGCGCGGGCACACGCGGGGAGCGCGCGGCTGCTGGGCCGCCATCCTGGGAGGCATCTGCGAGCCGCGCCTGCCCAGAGCCGAGCCCGGCGGAGTCCGGCCGCGCTCTGCTGCTCTCTCCCGGGCCGGGCTCGTCCGTTCCCCCGGCGTCCGTGGACGCCGCTCCGTGTCCCCGCTGGGCACAGCAGCCCGGGCCCTCCACAGCCACGGCCGCTAGCCTGAGGTGGCCCTCCTGCAGCTCCCGCTCTTCCTGCTCGCGGGACACGGACGACCAGGGCGCCTGAGAAGATGATGCCATCTGGGAGAGGTACCTGGGGGCGTGGGCCTGGGGGCTGGTGGGAGGCGAGCGTGTCCCTGAGGAAGAGGCTTGTGCGCCGAGAGGTGCCCGTCAGGTCGCGGGACAGCTGTGCGGCGCGGGAAGCGGGGGGCGGGGGGGGGTGTCTCTTCGTGCGCGTCACACGTTCATGGCACGGGCGGTGTGTGCCGGGCACCTGCCCAGGGGCCAGCCTGGGGATGCGGTGCCCGGGAGTCGGGCGCTGAAGCGGCCCCCGTGGTCTTGGCTTCTTGGAAGGACAGACGCGAAGTCCATAAGGACCCTGGTCTCGATGCGTTCTGAGGAGTGCAGGTCTCCCTCTGTTCTGAGGAGTGCAGGTCTCCCTCTTTTCGAGGCTACGTTCCGTTGGGGTTTTCCTGAAGCCTCTTGTGCCCCTGAAGCTCAGGCCGGTTCAGGGGAAGTGGCCTGTCGAGGGCCACGTGACGTTTGTGTGCAGAGCCAGTGCTTTCCAAAGCCCTGGACTGTGCGGAAGTCTACCTGTTAGGGGTGCAGTGGGGGCTGTCCGGGGAGCGTTGTGAGCACAGGTATGTGTCCCACACTTGAAAGTCTGGCAAAGAAAGCGTGAGGCTCGAGGGTGCTCCGTTCGTTGCCTCCTTCCACAGAAAGTCTGGAGAGTTGACTTTGGGCCAAGTCCTTCCTTTCCTCTGGTCGGTGCGTGTTCAGCGGTCTGGACACTTGGTGAGCAAGACTGGCAAGGTGTTTGACGTACTGGGCCTCACAGCCTAGTTGGAAAGGACAGATAGGCAGCAACTCATTACCTAGGAGATACGTAAAAAGTATTTCGTGTTGGGTGCTGAGAAATACGGCATTTACTGATAGACTTTGTGGCTTAGGCAGTGATGTTGAAGCTGAGAGCAGATGCCTACAGGAAAAGGAGGACTTGTGCGGGAGAGTGTTGGGACAGGGCAAGGGAGGAGTGTGGCCTGTCAGAGGAGCTGAAAGAGTGCCCTGGAGCCTTGGGGCCGCGTAGGGACTGTAGGCTGGGGAAAACACAAGTTTTCGGTTAAGGCTGGCGCTTTCTATAGGTTTTTGGAGACGAAGCGTGGTGATTGGGAACGTGGACTCTGGAGCCAGACTCTGTCAAATGGGTCCCAGCTCTGCCACCTACGGGCTGTGTGAACTTGGGCAAGTTACCGTACCCTTCTGTGTGTCAGTTTCCTGATCTGTCAAACGGGGATGATTATCATACACACTCCATAGGTGAGTGTAAAGGTGAGAGGATATTTCATATCCGTAAAGTACTTAGAGCAGTGTCTGGCCTTTAGTAGGCGTTAGTAGTGGCTGATTAAATAAATGGATAAGTGCGTACATAAGTATTAAAGGCTCGGAGGCTGTCCCTGGTGAAGCGTGTGAACTGGAATGGATTACAGCCCACTTTGTTTCCTTTCCAGCTTGCAGTTGCTACTGAGCGCATGTGTGGCACTGTGGAATTAGAACTAATCTCCCTCGACTTGGCTGCTCTTGGTAGAAGAATGTAAGGCTGTCAGAATTGTCCCAGGGAAAGAGAAGCCTTTTCAGTAGCATTTTAGGGTCAGGCTTATTTAATCTGTCTTGTTCGTATTGGTTTGTGTAGTATTTGTTGGTAACGTTTTTGGCAAAGCTGCTCGGTTAAAAAAAAGTCGATTAGCTGTAAAATAGTTGAGACACAGAGAAAAGTAGAGAGTCGTGTAAGCAGAGCACGCCTTTCCTTGACTCTCTGTCGAGAGCTTGTGTGATTCCAGCTGCTCTCTGCCTCAGACACGGTGCCCTCTGTGTGTCCCGTCATCCAAACAGGGCAGGGTCTGGAACCGTGGAGAATCTAAGGCAGTCCAGTCCAGTCATGCTTTGCTTAACAGTGGGGATGAGTTCTGAGGAGTGTG
This sequence comes from Equus asinus, assembly GCF_041296235.1. NCBI lineage: Eukaryota > Metazoa > Chordata > Mammalia > Perissodactyla > Equidae > Equus > Equus asinus. The sequence goes on along the minus strand of NC_091803.1, from coordinate 11,042,147 downwards.
TCATGGTCAGGCAATCTCGTGATCGTGCAAAGCACCACGGAGTTCCTGAACCTAGACGGCAGAGCCTCCTACACACCTAGGCTCTACGGGACTAATCTTATGGGGCCCCCGTTGTTGACTGAAACGTCCCGGGGTAGGGCATGGCTGTACTTCCCAACTCCCGGGGCACGTAAGTGTAGCCTGTGGGGCTTTGGAAAAGAACGGAGACGCTCAAGGCCTGCTCTGGACCCACTGACTCAGAATCTCCTGGGATAGTTCCCGGCTTTAAAGACCAGACATAGTCCTCATCTGGAGACATCTCATCAGCGGTTTTTCACACTGGGTTTTCCCTCATCTGAAGAAACACGCCAAGAGACTGTGAGGATCCGTAATTAGCGTTTTAATACATTTTGCAGGACTCAGTGTTTTTCACGTTCTGTGATACTGGGATCTGCATCTTCACTGTAATGTGTTAAACCTTTAAATCTTGTCCAAAAGTCACGTCATTAAATAGAGAACCCTTATGGGAATTCCAGGCGGATTGCCATCATTCTGCTTCCGTCTCCTCACCTTTAAAATGGGGAGAGTAGCGGTAACCTAGCTTTTGGATGTGAGGATTAAATGAGATAGTTGGTGCAAAGCGGTTAGCACAGGATCTGGCACAAAGTGAGGCCTTCAATAAATTATTCTTATTATAGTAGTTTTGATTTTCCTCCGGTCGGAATAGAATTTAGTTGAAGTTAGTGACTGTGTCACGGCTGTGTCTCAGGCTGGTGTCTGCCGCCCTGAGCCAAGCCATAAAAACCCCTAGAATACCTTTTCAAAAGCCTGTCAGCCTCTTGAGGCTCCTACACTTCTTTATTTTATTTTATTTTATTTTATTTTATTTTACTGCAGTAACAGTGGATTCTAACATCATATAGCTTTCAGATGTACGTTGTAATATATTTCGAATTCTGTGTAGATTACATCGTGTTCACCACCCAAAAACTAATTATCGTCCGTCACCTCACATGGGAGCCTCATCACCCCTTTTGCTGTCTCCCCTCCCCCCTCCCCCTATGGTAACCACCAATCCAGTCTCCGTTGCTCTGTGTGTGTTTGTGATTGTTTTTATCTTCTGCTCATGAGTGAGATCACACGGTGTTTGACTTTCTCCCTCTGATTTATGTCACTTCACGTAATACCCTCAGGGTCCGTCCAGGTTGTCACAAATGGCCGGGTCTCATCATTTCTTAGGGCCGAGTAGTATTCCGTTGTGTATACATACCACATCTTCTTTATCCATTCCTCCCTTGATGGGCACCTAGGTTGCTTCCAAGTTTTGGCTGTTGTGAATAATGCCGCAGTGAACCTAGGGGTGCACGGGTCTTTCTGCATTTGTGTCTTCGAGTTCTTTGGATGAATAGCCAGCAGTGGGATAGCTGGATCCTAAGGGTAGGTCTATTCTTAGTTTTCTGAGGATACTCCCTACTGCTTTCCATAGTGGCTGCACCAGTCTGCGCTCCCACCAGCAGTGCAGGAGAGTTCCCCTTCTCTCCACATCCTCTCTCCCAGGCTTGTCTCTTGTCTTGTTGATTAGAGCCATTCTGACCAGAGTAAGGTGACATCTCATTGTAGTTTTCATTTGCACTTCTCTGATGGCTAATGATGTTGAGCACCTCTCCATATGCCTGTTGGCCATCCCTGTATCTTCTTTGGAGAAGTCACTGCTCAGATCTTTTGCCCGTTTATTTAATTGGGTTGTTGATTTTTTTTTTTTGTTGCTGAGGTGTATGAGTTCTTTCTGTATTTTGGGTATTAATTAACCCCTTATCCGATATACGGTTTGCAAGTATCTTCTCCCAGGTGTTAGGTTGCGTTTTGGTTTTGTGGATGGTTTCCTTTGCCGTGCAGAAGATTTTTTTACTTTGATGTAGTCCCATTTGTTCATTTTGTATTTTGTTTCCATTGCCCAGTCAGACGTGGTACTTGAACATAGGCTGCTAAGAGTGATGTCAAAGGGCTGACTGCCTATGTTTTCTTCTAGACGTTGCATGGTTTCGGGTCTGACGTTCAAGTAAAACCCGAGGGAGGAGGCTGCAGTTCCCCGAGAGCGAGCTTGGCGGGGACCCTGCAGTCCCTGTCAGCGCACCTTGCGGCTCCGCGAAGGTCCAAAGCATGTGGGCGGGGCCCCGGGAGTTCTCCCAGGAGGGTGTCCCTGTCCCTGTCCGCAGTGCAGTGCACCGCCCGAGGGGGGGGGCGGGGCAGCGGCCGGGGAGCCTCTGGGCGGCGGCGCTCGCGCGCGCGCGGGCACACGCGGGGAGCGCGCGGCTGCTGGGCCGCCATCCTGGGAGGCATCTGCGAGCCGCGCCTGCCCAGAGCCGAGCCCGGCGGAGTCCGGCCGCGCTCTGCTGCTCTCTCCCGGGCCGGGCTCGTCCGTTCCCCCGGCGTCCGTGGACGCCGCTCCGTGTCCCCGCTGGGCACAGCAGCCCGGGCCCTCCACAGCCACGGCCGCTAGCCTGAGGTGGCCCTCCTGCAGCTCCCGCTCTTCCTGCTCGCGGGACACGGACGACCAGGGCGCCTGAGAAGATGATGCCATCTGGGAGAGGTACCTGGGGGCGTGGGCCTGGGGGCTGGTGGGAGGCGAGCGTGTCCCTGAGGAAGAGGCTTGTGCGCCGAGAGGTGCCCGTCAGGTCGCGGGACAGCTGTGCGGCGCGGGAAGCGGGGGGCGGGGGGGGGTGTCTCTTCGTGCGCGTCACACGTTCATGGCACGGGCGGTGTGTGCCGGGCACCTGCCCAGGGGCCAGCCTGGGGATGCGGTGCCCGGGAGTCGGGCGCTGAAGCGGCCCCCGTGGTCTTGGCTTCTTGGAAGGACAGACGCGAAGTCCATAAGGACCCTGGTCTCGATGCGTTCTGAGGAGTGCAGGTCTCCCTCTGTTCTGAGGAGTGCAGGTCTCCCTCTTTTCGAGGCTACGTTCCGTTGGGGTTTTCCTGAAGCCTCTTGTGCCCCTGAAGCTCAGGCCGGTTCAGGGGAAGTGGCCTGTCGAGGGCCACGTGACGTTTGTGTGCAGAGCCAGTGCTTTCCAAAGCCCTGGACTGTGCGGAAGTCTACCTGTTAGGGGTGCAGTGGGGGCTGTCCGGGGAGCGTTGTGAGCACAGGTATGTGTCCCACACTTGAAAGTCTGGCAAAGAAAGCGTGAGGCTCGAGGGTGCTCCGTTCGTTGCCTCCTTCCACAGGAAGTCTGGAGAGTTGACTTTGGGCCAAGTCCTTCCTTTCCTCTGGTTGGTGCGTGTTCAGCGGTCTGGACACTTGGTGAGCAAGACTGGCAAGGTGTTTGACGTACTGGGCCTCACAGCCTAGTTGGAAAGGACAGATAGGCAGCAACTCATTACCTAGGAGATACGTAAAAAGTATTTCGTGTTGGGTGCTGAGAAATACGGCATTTACTGATAGACTTTGTGGCTTAGGCAGTGATGTTGAAGCTGAGAGCAGATGCCTACAGGAAAAGGAGGACTTGTGCGGGAGAGTGTTGGGACAGGGCAAGGGAGGAGTGTGGCCTGTCAGAGGAGCTGAAAGAGTGCCCTGGAGCCTTGGGGCCGCGTAGGGACTGTAGGCTGGGGAAAACACAAGTTTTCGGTTGAGGCTGGCGCTTTCTATAGGTTTTTGGAGACGAAGCGTGGTGATTGGGAACGTGGACTCTGGAGCCAGACTCTGTCAAATGGGTCCCAGCTCTGCCACCTACGGGCTGTGTGAACTTGGGCAAGTTACCGTACCCTTCTGTGTGTCAGTTTCCTGATCTGTCAAACGGGGATGATTATCATACACACTCCATAGGTGAGTGTAAAGGTGAGAGGATATTTCATATCCGTAAAGTACTTAGAGCAGTGTCTGGCCTTTAGTAGGCGTTAGTAGTGGCTGATTAAATAAATGGATAAGTGCGTACATAAGTATTAAAGGCTCGGAGGCTGTCCCTGGTGAAGCGTGTGAACTGGAATGGATTACAGCCCACTTTGTTTCCTTTCCAGCTTGCAGTTGCTACTGAGCGCATGTGTGGCACTGTGGAATTAGAACTAATCTCCCTCGACTTGGCTGCTCTTGGTAGAAGAATGTAAGGCTGTCAGAATTGTCCCAGGGAAAGAGAAGCCTTTTCAGTAGCATTTTAGGGTCAGGCTTATTTAATCTGTCTTGTTCGTATTGGTTTGTGTAGTATTTGTTGGTAACGTTTTTGGCAAAGCTGCTCGGTTAAAAAAAAGTCGATTAGCTGTAAAATAGTTGAGACACAGAGAAAAGTAGAGAGTCGTGTAAGCAGAGCACGCCTTTCCTTGACTCTCTGTCGAGAGCTTGTGTGATTCCAGCTGCTCTCTGCCTCAGACACGGTGCCCTCTGTGTGTCCCGTCATCCAAACAGGGCAGGGTCTGGAACCGTGGAGAATCTAAGGCAGTCCAGTCCAGTCATGCTTTGCTTAACAGTGGGGATGAGTTCTGAGGAGTGTGTCATGGTCAGGCAATCTCGTGATCGTGCAAAGCACCACGGAGTTCCTGAACCTAGACGGCGGAGCCTCCTACACACCTAGGCTCTACGGGACTAATCTTATGGGGCCCCCGTTGTTGACTGAAACGTCCCGGGGTAGGGCATGGCTGTACTTCCCAACTCCCGGGGCACGTAAGTGTAGCCTGTGGGGCTTTGGAAAAGAACGGAGACGCTCAAGGCCTGCTCTGGACCCACTGACTCAGAATCTCCTGGGATAGTTCCCGGCTTTAAAGACCAGACATAGTCCTCATCTGGAGACATCTCATCAGCGGTTTTTCACACTGGGTTTTCCCTCATCTGAAGAAACACGCCAAGAGACTGTGAGGATCCGTAATTAGCGTTTTAATACATTTTGCAGGACTCAGTGTTTTTCACGTTCTGTGATACTGGGATCTGCATCTTCACTGTAATGTGTTAAACCTTTAAATCTTGTCCAAAAGTCACGTCATTAAATAGAGAACCCTTATGGGAATTCCAGGCGGATTGCCATCATTCTGCTTCCGTCTCCTCACCTTTAAAATGGGGAGAGTAGCGGTAACCTAGCTTTTGGATGTGAGGATTAAATGAGATAGTTGGTGCAAAGCGGTTAGCACAGGATCTGGCACAAAGTGAGGCCTTCAATAAATTATTCTTATTATAGTAGTTTTGATTTTCCTCCGGTCGGAATAGAATTTAGTTGAAGTTAGTGACTGTGTCACGGCTGTGTCTCAGGCTGGTGTCTGCCGCCCTGAGCCAAGCCATAAAAACCCCTAGAATACCTTTTCAAAAGCCTGTCAGCCTCTTGAGGCTCCTACACTTCTTTATTTTATTTTATTTTATTTTATTTTATTTTACTGCAGTAACAGTGGATTCTAACATCATATAGCTTTCAGATGTACGTTGTAATATATTTCGAATTCTGTGTAGATTACATCGTGTTCACCACCCAAAAACTAATTATCGTCCGTCACCTCACATGGGAGCCTCATCACCCCTTTTGCTGTCTCCCCTCCCCCCTCCCCCTATGGTAACCACCAATCCAGTCTCCGTTGCTCTGTGTGTGTTTGTGATTGTTTTTATCTTCTGCTCATGAGTGAGATCACACGGTGTTTGACTTTCTCCCTCTGATTTATGTCACTTCACGTAATACCCTCAGGGTCCGTCCAGGTTGTCACAAATGGCCGGGTCTCATCATTTCTTAGGGCCGAGTAGTATTCCGTTGTGTATACATACCACATCTTCTTTATCCATTCCTCCCTTGATGGGCACCTAGGTTGCTTCCAAGTTTTGGCTGTTGTGAATAATGCCGCAGTGAACCTAGGGGTGCACGGGTCTTTCTGCATTTGTGTCTTCGAGTTCTTTGGATGAATAGCCAGCAGTGGGATAGCTGGATCCTAAGGGTAGGTCTATTCTTAGTTTTCTGAGGATACTCCCTACTGCTTTCCATAGTGGCTGCACCAGTCTGCGCTCCCACCAGCAGTGCAGGAGAGTTCCCCTTCTCTCCACATCCTCTCTCCCAGGCTTGTCTCTTGTCTTGTTGATTAGAGCCATTCTGACCAGAGTAAGGTGACATCTCATTGTAGTTTTCATTTGCACTTCTCTGATGGCTAATGATGTTGAGCACCTCTCCATATGCCTGTTGGCCATCCCTGTATCTTCTTTGGAGAAGTCACTGCTCAGATCTTTTGCCCGTTTATTTAATTGGGTTGTTGATTTTTTTTTTTTGTTGCTGAGGTGTATGAGTTCTTTCTGTATTTTGGGTATTAATTAACCCCTTATCCGATATACGGTTTGCAAGTATCTTCTCCCAGGTGTTAGGTTGCGTTTTGGTTTTGTGGATGGTTTCCTTTGCCGTGCAGAAGATTTTTTTACTTTGATGTAGTCCCATTTGTTCATTTTGTATTTTGTTTCCATTGCCCAGTCAGACGTGGTACTTGAACATAGGCTGCTAAGAGTGATGTCAAAGGGCTGACTGCCTATGTTTTCTTCTAGACGTTGCATGGTTTCGGGTCTGACGTTCAAGTAAAACCCGAGGGAGGAGGCTGCAGTTCCCCGAGAGCGAGCTTGGCGGGGACCCTGCAGTCCCTGTCAGCGCACCTTGCGGCTCCGCGAAGGTCCAAAGCATGTGGGCGGGGCCCCGGGAGTTCTCCCAGGAGGGTGTCCCTGTCCCTGTCCGCAGTGCAGTGCACCGCCCGAGGGGGGGGGGCGGGGCAGCGGCCGGGGAGCCTCTGGGCGGCGGCGCTCGCGCGCGCGCGGGCACACGCGGGGAGCGCGCGGCTGCTGGGCCGCCATCCTGGGAGGCATCTGCGAGCCGCGCCTGCCCAGAGCCGAGCCCGGCGGAGTCCGGCCGCGCTCTGCTGCTCTCTCCCGGGCCGGGCTCGTCCGTTCCCCCGGCGTCCGTGGACGCCGCTCCGTGTCCCCGCTGGGCACAGCAGCCCGGGCCCTCCACAGCCACGGCCGCTAGCCTGAGGTGGCCCTCCTGCAGCTCCCGCTCTTCCTGCTCGCGGGACACGGACGACCAGGGCGCCTGAGAAGATGATGCCATCTGGGAGAGGTACCTGGGGGCGTGGGCCTGGGGGCTGGTGGGAGGCGAGCGTGTCCCTGAGGAAGAGGCTTGTGCGCCGAGAGGTGCCCGTCAGGTCGCGGGACAGCTGTGCGGCGCGGGAAGCGGGGGGCGGGGGGGGGGGTGTCTCTTCGTGCGCGTCACACGTTCATGGCACGGGCGGTGTGTGCCGGGCACCTGCCCAGGGGCCAGCCTGGGGATGCGGTGCCCGGGAGTCGGGCGCTGAAGCGGCCCCCGTGGTCTTGGCTTCTTGGAAGGACAGACGCGAAGTCCATAAGGACCCTGGTCTCGATGCGTTCTGAGGAGTGCAGGTCTCCCTCTGTTCTGAGGAGTGCAGGTCTCCCTCTTTTCGAGGCTACGTTCCGTTGGGGTTTTCCTGAAGCCTCTTGTGCCCCTGAAGCTCAGGCCGGTTCAGGGGAAGTGGCCTGTCGAGGGCCACGTGACGTTTGTGTGCAGAGCCAGTGCTTTCCAAAGCCCTGGACTGTGCGGAAGTCTACCTGTTAGGGGTGCAGTGGGGGCTGTCCGGGGAGCGTTGTGAGCACAGGTATGTGTCCCACACTTGAAAGTCTGGCAAAGAAAGCGTGAGGCTCGAGGGTGCTCCGTTCGTTGCCTCCTTCCACAGAAAGTCTGGAGAGTTGACTTTGGGCCAAGTCCTTCCTTTCCTCTGGTCGGTGCGTGTTCAGCGGTCTGGACACTTGGTGAGCAAGACTGGCAAGGTGTTTGACGTACTGGGCCTCACAGCCTAGTTGGAAAGGACAGATAGGCAGCAACTCATTACCTAGGAGATACGTAAAAAGTATTTCGTGTTGGGTGCTGAGAAATACGGCATTTACTGATAGACTTTGTGGCTTAGGCAGTGATGTTGAAGCTGAGAGCAGATGCCTACAGGAAAAGGAGGACTTGTGCGGGAGAGTGTTGGGACAGGGCAAGGGAGGAGTGTGGCCTGTCAGAGGAGCTGAAAGAGTGCCCTGGAGCCTTGGGGCCGCGTAGGGACTGTAGGCTGGGGAAAACACAAGTTTTCGGTTGAGGCTGGCGCTTTCTATAGGTTTTTGGAGACGAAGCGTGGTGATTGGGAACGTGGACTCTGGAGCCAGACTCTGTCAAATGGGTCCCAGCTCTGCCACCTACGGGCTGTGTGAACTTGGGCAAGTTACCGTACCCTTCTGTGTGTCAGTTTCCTGATCTGTCAAACGGGGATGATTATCATACACACTCCATAGGTGAGTGTAAAGGTGAGAGGATATTTCATATCCGTAAAGTACTTAGAGCAGTGTCTGGCCTTTAGTAGGCGTTAGTAGTGGCTGATTAAATAAATGGATAAGTGCGTACATAAGTATTAAAGGCTCGGAGGCTGTCCCTGGTGAAGCGTGTGAACTGGAATGGATTACAGCCCACTTTGTTTCCTTTCCAGCTTGCAGTTGCTACTGAGCGCATGTGTGGCACTGTGGAATTAGAACTAATCTCCCTCGACTTGGCTGCTCTTGGTAGAAGAATGTAAGGCTGTCAGAATTGTCCCAGGGAAAGAGAAGCCTTTTCAGTAGCATTTTAGGGTCAGGCTTATTTAATCTGTCTTGTTCGTATTGGTTTGTGTAGTATTTGTTGGTAACGTTTTTGGCAAAGCTGCTCGGTTAAAAAAAAGTCGATTAGCTGTAAAATAGTTGAGACACAGAGAAAAGTAGAGAGTCGTGTAAGCAGAGCACGCCTTTCCTTGACTCTCTGTCGAGAGCTTGTGTGATTCCAGCTGCTCTCTGCCTCAGACACGGTGCCCTCTGTGTGTCCCGTCATCCAAACAGGGCAGGGTCTGGAACCGTGGAGAATCTAAGGCAGTCCAGTCCAGTCATGCTTTGCTTAACAGTGGGGATGAGTTCTGAGGAGTGTGTCATGGTCAGGCAATCTCGTGATCGTGCAAAGCACCACGGAGTTCCTGAACCTAGACGGCGGAGCCTCCTACACACCTAGGCTCTACGGGACTAATCTTATGGGGCCCCCGTTGTTGACTGAAACGTCCCGGGGTAGGGCATGGCTGTACTTCCCAACTCCCGGGGCACGTAAGTGTAGCCTGTGGGGCTTTGGAAAAGAACGGAGACGCTCAAGGCCTGCTCTGGACCCACTGACTCAGAATCTCCTGGGATAGTTCCCGGCTTTAAAGACCAGACATAGTCCTCATCTGGAGACATCTCATCAGCGGTTTTTCACACTGGGTTTTCCCTCATCTGAAGAAACACGCCAAGAGACTGTGAGGATCCGTAATTAGCGTTTTAATACATTTTGCAGGACTCAGTGTTTTTCACGTTCTGTGATACTGGGATCTGCATCTTCACTGTAATGTGTTAAACCTTTAAATCTTGTCCAAAAGTCACGTCATTAAATAGAGAACCCTTATGGGAATTCCAGGCGGATTGCCATCATTCTGCTTCCGTCTCCTCACCTTTAAAATGGGGAGAGTAGCGGTAACCTAGCTTTTGGATGTGAGGATTAAATGAGATAGTTGGTGCAAAGCGGTTAGCACAGGATCTGGCACAAAGTGAGGCCTTCAATAAATTATTCTTATTATAGTAGTTTTGATTTTCCTCCGGTCGGAATAGAATTTAGTTGAAGTTAGTGACTGTGTCACGGCTGTGTCTCAGGCTGGTGTCTGCCGCCCTGAGCCAAGCCATAAAAACCCCTAGAATACCTTTTCAAAAGCCTGTCAGCCTCTTGAGGCTCCTACACTTCTTTATTTTATTTTATTTTATTTTATTTTATTTTACTGCAGTAACAGTGGATTCTAACATCATATAGCTTTCAGATGTACGTTGTAATATATTTCGAATTCTGTGTAGATTACATCGTGTTCACCACCCAAAAACTAATTATCGTCCGTCACCTCACATGGGAGCCTCATCACCCCTTTTGCTGTCTCCCCTCCCCCCTCCCCCTATGGTAACCACCAATCCAGTCTCCGTTGCTCTGTGTGTGTTTGTGATTGTTTTTATCTTCTGCTCATGAGTGAGATCACACGGTGTTTGACTTTCTCCCTCTGATTTATGTCACTTCACGTAATACCCTCAGGGTCCGTCCAGGTTGTCACAAATGGCCGGGTCTCATCATTTCTTAGGGCCGAGTAGTATTCCGTTGTGTATACATACCACATCTTCTTTATCCATTCCTCCCTTGATGGGCACCTAGGTTGCTTCCAAGTTTTGGCTGTTGTGAATAATGCCGCAGTGAACCTAGGGGTGCACGGGTCTTTCTGCATTTGTGTCTTCGAGTTCTTTGGATGAATAGCCAGCAGTGGGATAGCTGGATCCTAAGGGTAGGTCTATTCTTAGTTTTCTGAGGATACTCCCTACTGCTTTCCATAGTGGCTGCACCAGTCTGCGCTCCCACCAGCAGTGCAGGAGAGTTCCCCTTCTCTCCACATCCTCTCTCCCAGGCTTGTCTCTTGTCTTGTTGATTAGAGCCATTCTGACCAGAGTAAGGTGACATCTCATTGTAGTTTTCATTTGCACTTCTCTGATGGCTAATGATGTTGAGCACCTCTCCATATGCCTGTTGGCCATCCCTGTATCTTCTTTGGAGAAGTCACTGCTCAGATCTTTTGCCCGTTTATTTAATTGGGTTGTTGATTTTTTTTTTTTGTTGCTGAGGTGTATGAGTTCTTTCTGTATTTTGGGTATTAATTAACCCCTTATCCGATATACGGTTTGCAAGTATCTTCTCCCAGGTGTTAGGTTGCGTTTTGGTTTTGTGGATGGTTTCCTTTGCCGTGCAGAAGATTTTTTTACTTTGATGTAGTCCCATTTGTTCATTTTGTATTTTGTTTCCATTGCCCAGTCAGACGTGGTACTTGAACATAGGCTGCTAAGAGTGATGTCAAAGGGCTGACTGCCTATGTTTTCTTCTAGACGTTGCATGGTTTCGGGTCTGACGTTCAAGTAAAACCCGAGGGAGGAGGCTGCAGTTCCCCGAGAGCGAGCTTGGCGGGGACCCTGCAGTCCCTGTCAGCGCACCTTGCGGCTCCGCGAAGGTCCAAAGCATGTGGGCGGGGCCCCGGGAGTTCTCCCAGGAGGGTGTCCCTGTCCCTGTCCGCAGTGCAGTGCACCGCCCGAGGGGGGGGGGCGGGGCAGCGGCCGGGGAGCCTCTGGGCGGCGGCGCTCGCGCGCGCGCGGGCACACGCGGGGAGCGCGCGGCTGCTGGGCCGCCATCCTGGGAGGCATCTGCGAGCCGCGCCTGCCCAGAGCCGAGCCTGGCGGAGTCCGGCCGCGCTCTGCTGCTCTCTCCCGGGCCGGGCTCGTCCGTTCCCCCGGCGTCCGTGGACGCCGCTCCGTGTCCCCGCTGGGCACAGCAGCCCGGGCCCTCCACAGCCACGGCCGCTAGCCTGAGGTGGCCCTCCTGCAGCTCCCGCTCTTCCTGCTCGCGGGACACGGACGACCAGGGCGCCTGAGAAGATGATGCCATCTGGGAGAGGTACCTGGGGGCGTGGGCCTGGGGGCTGGTGGGAGGCGAGCGTGTCCCTGAGGAAGAGGCTTGTGCGCCGAGAGGTGCCCGTCAGGTCGCGGGACAGCTGTGCGGCGCGGGAAGCGGGGGGCGGGGGGGGGTGTCTCTTCGTGCGCGTCACACGTTCATGGCACGGGCGGTGTGTGCCGGGCACCTGCCCAGGGGCCAGCCTGGGGATGCGGTGCCCGGGAGTCGGGCGCTGAAGCGGCCCCCGTGGTCTTGGCTTCTTGGAAGGACAGACGCGAAGTCCATAAGGACCCTGGTCTCGATGCGTTCTGAGGAGTGCAGGTCTCCCTCTGTTCTGAGGAGTGCAGGTCTCCCTCTTTTCGAGGCTACGTTCCGTTGGGGTTTTCCTGAAGCCTCTTGTGCCCCTGAAGCTCAGGCCGGTTCAGGGGAAGTGGCCTGTCGAGGGCCACGTGACGTTTGTGTGCAGAGCCAGTGCTTTCCAAAGCCCTGGACTGTGCGGAAGTCTACCTGTTAGGGGTGCAGTGGGGGCTGTCCGGGGAGCGTTGTGAGCACAGGTATGTGTCCCACACTTGAAAGTCTGGCAAAGAAAGCGTGAGGCTCGAGGGTGCTCCGTTCGTTGCCTCCTTCCACAGAAAGTCTGGAGAGTTGACTTTGGGCCAAGTCCTTCCTTTCCTCTGGTCGGTGCGTGTTCAGCGGTCTGGACACTTGGTGAGCAAGACTGGCAAGGTGTTTGACGTACTGGGCCTCACAGCCTAGTTGGAAAGGACAGATAGGCAGCAACTCATTACCTAGGAGATACGTAAAAAGTATTTCGTGTTGGGTGCTGAGAAATACGGCATTTACTGATAGACTTTGTGGCTTAGGCAGTGATGTTGAAGCTGAGAGCAGATGCCTACAGGAAAAGGAGGACTTGTGCGGGAGAGTGTTGGGACAGGGCAAGGGAGGAGTGTGGCCTGTCAGAGGAGCTGAAAGAGTGCCCTGGAGCCTTGGGGCCGCGTAGGGACTGTAGGCTGGGGAAAACACAAGTTTTCGGTTAAGGCTGGCGCTTTCTATAGGTTTTTGGAGACGAAGCGTGGTGATTGGGAACGTGGACTCTGGAGCCAGACTCTGTCAAATGGGTCCCAGCTCTGCCACCTACGGGCTGTGTGAACTTGGGCAAGTTACCGTACCCTTCTGTGTGTCAGTTTCCTGATCTGTCAAACGGGGATGATTATCATACACACTCCATAGGTGAGTGTAAAGGTGAGAGGATATTTCATATCCGTAAAGTACTTAGAGCAGTGTCTGGCCTTTAGTAGGCGTTAGTAGTGGCTGATTAAATAAATGGATAAGTGCGTACATAAGTATTAAAGGCTCGGAGGCTGTCCCTGGTGAAGCGTGTGAACTGGAATGGATTACAGCCCACTTTGTTTCCTTTCCAGCTTGCAGTTGCTACTGAGCGCATGTGTGGCACTGTGGAATTAGAACTAATCTCCCTCGACTTGGCTGCTCTTGGTAGAAGAATGTAAGGCTGTCAGAATTGTCCCAGGGAAAGAGAAGCCTTTTCAGTAGCATTTTAGGGTCAGGCTTATTTAATCTGTCTTGTTCGTATTGGTTTGTGTAGTATTTGTTGGTAACGTTTTTGGCAAAGCTGCTCGGTTAAAAAAAAGTCGATTAGCTGTAAAATAGTTGAGACACAGAGAAAAGTAGAGAGTCGTGTAAGCAGAGCACGCCTTTCCTTGACTCTCTGTCGAGAGCTTGTGTGATTCCAGCTGCTCTCTGCCTCAGACACGGTGCCCTCTGTGTGTCCCGTCATCCAAACAGGGCAGGGTCTGGAACCGTGGAGAATCTAAGGCAGTCCAGTCCAGTCATGCTTTGCTTAACAGTGGGGATGAGTTCTGAGGAGTGTGTCATGGTCAGGCAATCTCGTGATCGTGCAAAGCACCACGGAGTTCCTGAACCTAGACGGCGGAGCCTCCTACACACCTAGGCTCTACGGGACTAATCTTATGGGGCCCCCGTTGTTGACTGAAACGTCCCGGGGTAGGGCATGGCTGTACTTCCCAACTCCCGGGGCACGTAAGTGTAGCCTGTGGGGCTTTGGAAAAGAACGGAGACGCTCAAGGCCTGCTCTGGACCCACTGACTCAGAATCTCCTGGGATAGTTCCCGGCTTTAAAGACCAGACATAGTCCTCATCTGGAGACATCTCATCAGCGGTTTTTCACACTGGGTTTTCCCTCATCTGAAGAAACACGCCAAGAGACTGTGAGGATCCGTAATTAGCGTTTTAATACATTTTGCAGGACTCAGTGTTTTTCACGTTCTGTGATACTGGGATCTGCATCTTCACTGTAATGTGTTAAACCTTTAAATCTTGTCCAAAAGTCACGTCATTAAATAGAGAACCCTTATGGGAATTCCAGGCGGATTGCCATCATTCTGCTTCCGTCTCCTCACCTTTAAAATGGGGAGAGTAGCGGTAACCTAGCTTTTGGATGTGAGGATTAAATGAGATAGTTGGTGCAAAGCGGTTAGCACAGGATCTGGCACAAAGTGAGGCCTTCAATAAATTATTCTTATTATAGTAGTTTTGATTTTCCTCCGGTCGGAATAGAATTTAGTTGAAGTTAGTGACTGTGTCACGGCTGTGTCTCAGGCTGGTGTCTGCCGCCCTGAGCCAAGCCATAAAAACCCCTAGAATACCTTTTCAAAAGCCTGTCAGCCTCTTGAGGCTCCTACACTTCTTTATTTTATTTTATTTTATTTTATTTTATTTTACTGCAGTAACAGTGGATTCTAACATCATATAGCTTTCAGATGTACGTTGTAATATATTTCGAATTCTGTGTAGATTACATCGTGTTCACCACCCAAAAACTAATTATCGTCCGTCACCTCACATGGGAGCCTCATCACCCCTTTTGCTGTCTCCCCTCCCCCCTCCCCCTATGGTAACCACCAATCCAGTCTCCGTTGCTCTGTGTGTGTTTGTGATTGTTTTTATCTTCTGCTCATGAGTGAGATCACACGGTGTTTGACTTTCTCCCTCTGATTTATGTCACTTCACGTAATACCCTCAGGGTCCGTCCAGGTTGTCACAAATGGCCGGGTCTCATCATTTCTTAGGGCCGAGTAGTATTCCGTTGTGTATACATACCACATCTTCTTTATCCATTCCTCCCTTGATGGGCACCTAGGTTGCTTCCAAGTTTTGGCTGTTGTGAATAATGCCGCAGTGAACCTAGGGGTGCACGGGTCTTTCTGCATTTGTGTCTTCGAGTTCTTTGGATGAATAGCCAGCAGTGGGATAGCTGGATCCTAAGGGTAGGTCTATTCTTAGTTTTCTGAGGATACTCCCTACTGCTTTCCATAGTGGCTGCACCAGTCTGCGCTCCCACCAGCAGTGCAGGAGAGTTCCCCTTCTCTCCACATCCTCTCTCCCAGGCTTGTCTCTTGTCTTGTTGATTAGAGCCATTCTGACCAGAGTAAGGTGACATCTCATTGTAGTTTTCATTTGCACTTCTCTGATGGCTAATGATGTTGAGCACCTCTCCATATGCCTGTTGGCCATCCCTGTATCTTCTTTGGAGAAGTCACTGCTCAGATCTTTTGCCCGTTTATTTAATTGGGTTGTTGATTTTTTTTTTTTGTTGCTGAGGTGTATGAGTTCTTTCTGTATTTTGGGTATTAATTAACCCCTTATCCGATATACGGTTTGCAAGTATCTTCTCCCAGGTGTTAGGTTGCGTTTTGGTTTTGTGGATGGTTTCCTTTGCCGTGCAGAAGATTTTTTTACTTTGATGTAGTCCCATTTGTTCATTTTGTATTTTGTTTCCATTGCCCAGTCAGACGTGGTACTTGAACATAGGCTGCTAAGAGTGATGTCAAAGGGCTGACTGCCTATGTTTTCTTCTAGACGTTGCATGGTTTCGGGTCTGACGTTCAAGTAAAACCCGAGGGAGGAGGCTGCAGTTCCCCGAGAGCGAGCTTGGCGGGGACCCTGCAGTCCCTGTCAGCGCACCTTGCGGCTCCGCGAAGGTCCAAAGCATGTGGGCGGGGCCCCGGGAGTTCTCCCAGGAGGGTGTCCCTGTCCCTGTCCGCAGTGCAGTGCACCGCCCGAGGGGGGGGGGCGGGGCAGCGGCCGGGGAGCCTCTGGGCGGCGGCGCTCGCGCGCGCGCGGGCACACGCGGGGAGCGCGCGGCTGCTGGGCCGCCATCCTGGGAGGCATCTGCGAGCCGCGCCTGCCCAGAGCCGAGCCCGGCGGAGTCCGGCCGCGCTCTGCTGCTCTCTCCCGGGCCGGGCTCGTCCGTTCCCCCGGCGTCCGTGGACGCCGCTCCGTGTCCCCGCTGGGCACAGCAGCCCGGGCCCTCCACAGCCACGGCCGCTAGCCTGAGGTGGCCCTCCTGCAGCTCCCGCTCTTCCTGCTCGCGGGACACGGACGACCAGGGCGCCTGAGAAGATGATGCCATCTGGGAGAGGTACCTGGGGGCGTGGGCCTGGGGGCTGGTGGGAGGCGAGCGTGTCCCTGAGGAAGAGGCTTGTGCGCCGAGAGGTGCCCGTCAGGTCGCGGGACAGCTGTGCGGCGCGGGAAGCGGGGGGCGGGGGGGGGGGTGTCTCTTCGTGCGCGTCACACGTTCATGGCACGGGCGGTGTGTGCCGGGCACCTGCCCAGGGGCCAGCCTGGGGATGCGGTGCCCGGGAGTCGGGCGCTGAAGCGGCCCCCGTGGTCTTGGCTTCTTGGAAGGACAGACGCGAAGTCCATAAGGACCCTGGTCTCGATGCGTTCTGAGGAGTGCAGGTCTCCCTCTGTTCTGAGGAGTGCAGGTCTCCCTCTTTTCGAGGCTACGTTCCGTTGGGGTTTTCCTGAAGCCTCTTGTGCCCCTGAAGCTCAGGCCGGTTCAGGGGAAGTGGCCTGTCGAGGGCCACGTGACGTTTGTGTGCAGAGCCAGTGCTTTCCAAAGCCCTGGACTGTGCGGAAGTCTACCTGTTAGGGGTGCAGTGGGGGCTGTCCGGGGAGCGTTGTGAGCACAGGTATGTGTCCCACACTTGAAAGTCTGGCAAAGAAAGCGTGAGGCTCGAGGGTGCTCCGTTCGTTGCCTCCTTCCACAGAAAGTCTGGAGAGTTGACTTTGGGCCAAGTCCTTCCTTTCCTCTGGTCGGTGCGTGTTCAGCGGTCTGGACACTTGGTGAGCAAGACTGGCAAGGTGTTTGACGTACTGGGCCTCACAGCCTAGTTGGAAAGGACAGATAGGCAGCAACTCATTACCTAGGAGATACGTAAAAAGTATTTCGTGTTGGGTGCTGAGAAATACGGCATTTACTGATAGACTTTGTGGCTTAGGCAGTGATGTTGAAGCTGAGAGCAGATGCCTACAGGAAAAGGAGGACTTGTGCGGGAGAGTGTTGGGACAGGGCAAGGGAGGAGTGTGGCCTGTCAGAGGAGCTGAAAGAGTGCCCTGGAGCCTTGGGGCCTCGTAGGGACTGTAGGCTGGGGAAAACACAAGTTTTCGGTTAAGGCTGGCGCTTTCTATAGGTTTTTGGAGACGAAGCGTGGTGATTGGGAACGTGGACTCTGGAGCCAGACTCTGTCAAATGGGTCCCAGCTCTGCCACCTACGGGCTGTGTGAACTTGGGCAAGTTACCGTACCCTTCTGTGTGTCAGTTTCCTGATCTGTCAAACGGGGATGATTATCATACACACTCCATAGGTGAGTGTAAAGGTGAGAGGATATTTCATATCCGTAAAGTACTTAGAGCAGTGTCTGGCCTTTAGTAGGCGTTAGTAGTGGCTGATTAAATAAATGGATAAGTGCGTACATAAGTATTAAAGGCTCGGAGGCTGTCCCTGGTGAAGCGTGTGAACTGGAATGGATTACAGCCCACTTTGTTTCCTTTCCAGCTTGCAGTTGCTACTGAGCGCATGTGTGGCACTGTGGAATTAGAACTAATCTCCCTCGACTTGGCTGCTCTTGGTAGAAGAATGTAAGGCTGTCAGAATTGTCCCAGGGAAAGAGAAGCCTTTTCAGTAGCATTTTAGGGTCAGGCTTATTTAATCTGTCTTGTTCGTATTGGTTTGTGTAGTATTTGTTGGTAACGTTTTTGGCAAAGCTGCTCGGTTAAAAAAAAGTCGATTAGCTGTAAAATAGTTGAGACACAGAGAAAAGTAGAGAGTCGTGTAAGCAGAGCACGCCTTTCCTTGACTCTCTGTCGAGAGCTTGTGTGATTCCAGCTGCTCTCTGCCTCAGACACGGTGCCCTCTGTGTGTCCCGTCATCCAAACAGGGCAGGGTCTGGAACCGTGGAGAATCTAAGGCAGTCCAGTCCAGTCATGCTTTGCTTAACAGTGGGGATGAGTTCTGAGGAGTGTGTCATGGTCAGGCAATCTCGTGATCGTGCAAAGCACCACGGAGTTCCTGAACCTAGACGGCGGAGCCTCCTACACACCTAGGCTCTACGGGACTAATCTTATGGGGCCCCCGTTGTTGACTGAAACGTCCCGGGGTAGGGCATGGCTGTACTTCCCAACTCCCGGGGCACGTAAGTGTAGCCTGTGGGGCTTTGGAAAAGAACGGAGACGCTCAAGGCCTGCTCTGGACCCACTGACTCAGAATCTCCTGGGATAGTTCCCGGCTTTAAAGACCAGACATAGTCCTCATCTGGAGACATCTCATCAGCGGTTTTTCACACTGGGTTTTCCCTCATCTGAAGAAACACGCCAAGAGACTGTGAGGATCCGTAATTAGCGTTTTAATACATTTTGCAGGACTCAGTGTTTTTCACGTTCTGTGATACTGGGATCTGCATCTTCACTGTAATGTGTTAAACCTTTAAATCTTGTCCAAAAGTCACGTCATTAAATAGAGAACCCTTATGGGAATTCCAGGCGGATTGCCATCATTCTGCTTCCGTCTCCTCACCTTTAAAATGGGGAGAGTAGCGGTAACCTAGCTTTTGGATGTGAGGATTAAATGAGATAGTTGGTGCAAAGCGGTTAGCACAGGATCTGGCACAAAGTGAGGCCTTCAATAAATTATTCTTATTATAGTAGTTTTGATTTTCCTCCGGTCGGAATAGAATTTAGTTGAAGTTAGTGACTGTGTCACGGCTGTGTCTCAGGCTGGTGTCTGCCGCCCTGAGCCAAGCCATAAAAACCCCTAGAATACCTTTTCAAAAGCCTGTCAGCCTCTTGAGGCTCCTACACTTCTTTATTTTATTTTATTTTATTTTATTTTATTTTACTGCAGTAACAGTGGATTCTAACATCATATAGCTTTCAGATGTACGTTGTAATATATTTCGAATTCTGTGTAGATTACATCGTGTTCACCACCCAAAAACTAATTATCGTCCGTCACCTCACATGGGAGCCTCATCACCCCTTTTGCTGTCTCCCCTCCCCCCTCCCCCTATGGTAACCACCAATCCAGTCTCCGTTGCTCTGTGTGTGTTTGTGATTGTTTTTATCTTCTGCTCATGAGTGAGATCACACGGTGTTTGACTTTCTCCCTCTGATTTATGTCACTTCACGTAATACCCTCAGGGTCCGTCCAGGTTGTCACAAATGGCCGGGTCTCATCATTTCTTAGGGCCGAGTAGTATTCCGTTGTGTATACATACCACATCTTCTTTATCCATTCCTCCCTTGATGGGCACCTAGGTTGCTTCCAAGTTTTGGCTGTTGTGAATAATGCCGCAGTGAACCTAGGGGTGCACGGGTCTTTCTGCATTTGTGTCTTCGAGTTCTTTGGATGAATAGCCAGCAGTGGGATAGCTGGATCCTAAGGGTAGGTCTATTCTTAGTTTTCTGAGGATACTCCCTACTGCTTTCCATAGTGGCTGCACCAGTCTGCGCTCCCACCAGCAGTGCAGGAGAGTTCCCCTTCTCTCCACATCCTCTCTCCCAGGCTTGTCTCTTGTCTTGTTGATTAGAGCCATTCTGACCAGAGTAAGGTGACATCTCATTGTAGTTTTCATTTGCACTTCTCTGATGGCTAATGATGTTGAGCACCTCTCCATATGCCTGTTGGCCATCCCTGTATCTTCTTTGGAGAAGTCACTGCTCAGATCTTTTGCCCGTTTATTTAATTGGGTTGTTGATTTTTTTTTTTTGTTGCTGAGGTGTATGAGTTCTTTCTGTATTTTGGGTATTAATTAACCCCTTATCCGATATACGGTTTGCAAGTATCTTCTCCCAGGTGTTAGGTTGCGTTTTGGTTTTGTGGATGGTTTCCTTTGCCGTGCAGAAGATTTTTTTACTTTGATGTAGTCCCATTTGTTCATTTTGTATTTTGTTTCCATTGCCCAGTCAGACGTGGTACTTGAACATAGGCTGCTAAGAGTGATGTCAAAGGGCTGACTGCCTATGTTTTCTTCTAGACGTTGCATGGTTTCGGGTCTGACGTTCAAGTAAAACCCGAGGGAGGAGGCTGCAGTTCCCCGAGAGCGAGCTTGGCGGGGACCCTGCAGTCCCTGTCAGCGCACCTTGCGGCTCCGCGAAGGTCCAAAGCATGTGGGCGGGGCCCCGGGAGTTCTCCCAGGAGGGTGTCCCTGTCCCTGTCCGCAGTGCAGTGCACCGCCCGAGGGGGGGGGGCGGGGCAGCGGCCGGGGAGCCTCTGGGCGGCGGCGCTCGCGCGCGCGCGGGCACACGCGGGGAGCGCGCGGCTGCTGGGCCGCCATCCTGGGAGGCATCTGCGAGCCGCGCCTGCCCAGAGCCGAGCCCGGCGGAGTCCGGCCGCGCTCTGCTGCTCTCTCCCGGGCCGGGCTCGTCCGTTCCCCCGGCGTCCGTGGACGCCGCTCCGTGTCCCCGCTGGGCACAGCAGCCCGGGCCCTCCACAGCCACGGCCGCTAGCCTGAGGTGGCCCTCCTGCAGCTCCCGCTCTTCCTGCTCGCGGGACACGGACGACCAGGGCGCCTGAGAAGATGATGCCATCTGGGAGAGGTACCTGGGGGCGTGGGCCTGGGGGCTGGTGGGAGGCGAGCGTGTCCCTGAGGAAGAGGCTTGTGCGCCGAGAGGTGCCCGTCAGGTCGCGGGACAGCTGTGCGGCGCGGGAAGCGGGGGGCGGGGGGGGGGTGTCTCTTCGTGCGCGTCACACGTTCATGGCACGGGCGGTGTGTGCCGGGCACCTGCCCAGGGGCCAGCCTGGGGATGCGGTGCCCGGGAGTCGGGCGCTGAAGCGGCCCCCGTGGTCTTGGCTTCTTGGAAGGACAGACGCGAAGTCCATAAGGACCCTGGTCTCGATGCGTTCTGAGGAGTGCAGGTCTCCCTCTGTTCTGAGGAGTGCAGGTCTCCCTCTTTTCGAGGCTACGTTCCGTTGGGGTTTTCCTGAAGCCTCTTGTGCCCCTGAAGCTCAGGCCGGTTCAGGGGAAGTGGCCTGTCGAGGGCCACGTGACGTTTGTGTGCAGAGCCAGTGCTTTCCAAAGCCCTGGACTGTGCGGAAGTCTACCTGTTAGGGGTGCAGTGGGGGCTGTCCGGGGAGCGTTGTGAGCACAGGTATGTGTCCCACACTTGAAAGTCTGGCAAAGAAAGCGTGAGGCTCGAGGGTGCTCCGTTCGTTGCCTCCTTCCACAGAAAGTCTGGAGAGTTGACTTTGGGCCAAGTCCTTCCTTTCCTCTGGTCGGTGCGTGTTCAGCGGTCTGGACACTTGGTGAGCAAGACTGGCAAGGTGTTTGACGTACTGGGCCTCACAGCCTAGTTGGAAAGGACAGATAGGCAGCAACTCATTACCTAGGAGATACGTAAAAAGTATTTCGTGTTGGGTGCTGAGAAATACGGCATTTACTGATAGACTTTGTGGCTTAGGCAGTGATGTTGAAGCTGAGAGCAGATGCCTACAGGAAAAGGAGGACTTGTGCGGGAGAGTGTTGGGACAGGGCAAGGGAGGAGTGTGGCCTGTCAGAGGAGCTGAAAGAGTGCCCTGGAGCCTTGGGGCCTCGTAGGGACTGTAGGCTGGGGAAAACACAAGTTTTCGGTTAAGGCTGGCGCTTTCTATAGGTTTTTGGAGACGAAGCGTGGTGATTGGGAACGTGGACTCTGGAGCCAGACTCTGTCAAATGGGTCCCAGCTCTGCCACCTACGGGCTGTGTGAACTTGGGCAAGTTACCGTACCCTTCTGTGTGTCAGTTTCCTGATCTGTCAAACGGGGATGATTATCATACACACTCCATAGGTGAGTGTAAAGGTGAGAGGATATTTCATATCCGTAAAGTACTTAGAGCAGTGTCTGGCCTTTAGTAGGCGTTAGTAGTGGCTGATTAAATAAATGGATAAGTGCGTACATAAGTATTAAAGGCTCGGAGGCTGTCCCTGGTGAAGCGTGTGAACTGGAATGGATTACAGCCCACTTTGTTTCCTTTCCAGCTTGCAGTTGCTACTGAGCGCATGTGTGGCACTGTGGAATTAGAACTAATCTCCCTCGACTTGGCTGCTCTTGGTAGAAGAATGTAAGGCTGTCAGAATTGTCCCAGGGAAAGAGAAGCCTTTTCAGTAGCATTTTAGGGTCAGGCTTATTTAATCTGTCTTGTTCGTATTGGTTTGTGTAGTATTTGTTGGTAACGTTTTTGGCAAAGCTGCTCGGTTAAAAAAAAGTCGATTAGCTGTAAAATAGTTGAGACACAGAGAAAAGTAGAGAGTCGTGTAAGCAGAGCACGCCTTTCCTTGACTCTCTGTCGAGAGCTTGTGTGATTCCAGCTGCTCTCTGCCTCAGACACGGTGCCCTCTGTGTGTCCCGTCATCCAAACAGGGCAGGGTCTGGAACCGTGGAGAATCTAAGGCAGTCCAGTCCAGTCATGCTTTGCTTAACAGTGGGGATGAGTTCTGAGGAGTGTGTCATGGTCAGGCAATCTCGTGATCGTGCAAAGCACCACGGAGTTCCTGAACCTAGACGGCGGAGCCTCCTACACACCTAGGCTCTACGGGACTAATCTTATGGGGCCCCCGTTGTTGACTGAAACGTCCCGGGGTAGGGCATGGCTGTACTTCCCAACTCCCGGGGCACGTAAGTGTAGCCTGTGGGGCTTTGGAAAAGAACGGAGACGCTCAAGGCCTGCTCTGGACCCACTGACTCAGAATCTCCTGGGATAGTTCCCGGCTTTAAAGACCAGACATAGTCCTCATCTGGAGACATCTCATCAGCGGTTTTTCACACTGGGTTTTCCCTCATCTGAAGAAACACGCCAAGAGACTGTGAGGATCCGTAATTAGCGTTTTAATACATTTTGCAGGACTCAGTGTTTTTCACGTTCTGTGATACTGGGATCTGCATCTTCACTGTAATGTGTTAAACCTTTAAATCTTGTCCAAAAGTCACGTCATTAAATAGAGAACCCTTATGGGAATTCCAGGCGGATTGCCATCATTCTGCTTCCGTCTCCTCACCTTTAAAATGGGGAGAGTAGCGGTAACCTAGCTTTTGGATGTGAGGATTAAATGAGATAGTTGGTGCAAAGCGGTTAGCACAGGATCTGGCACAAAGTGAGGCCTTCAATAAATTATTCTTATTATAGTAGTTTTGATTTTCCTCCGGTCGGAATAGAATTTAGTTGAAGTTAGTGACTGTGTCACGGCTGTGTCTCAGGCTGGTGTCTGCCGCCCTGAGCCAAGCCATAAAAACCCCTAGAATACCTTTTCAAAAGCCTGTCAGCCTCTTGAGGCTCCTACACTTCTTTATTTTATTTTATTTTATTTTATTTTATTTTACTGCAGTAACAGTGGATTCTAACATCATATAGCTTTCAGATGTACGTTGTAATATATTTCGAATTCTGTGTAGATTACATCGTGTTCACCACCCAAAAACTAATTATCGTCCGTCACCTCACATGGGAGCCTCATCACCCCTTTTGCTGTCTCCCCTCCCCCCTCCCCCTATGGTAACCACCAATCCAGTCTCCGTTGCTCTGTGTGTGTTTGTGATTGTTTTTATCTTCTGCTCATGAGTGAGATCACACGGTGTTTGACTTTCTCCCTCTGATTTATGTCACTTCACGTAATACCCTCAGGGTCCGTCCAGGTTGTCACAAATGGCCGGGTCTCATCATTTCTTAGGGCCGAGTAGTATTCCGTTGTGTATACATACCACATCTTCTTTATCCATTCCTCCCTTGATGGGCACCTAGGTTGCTTCCAAGTTTTGGCTGTTGTGAATAATGCCGCAGTGAACCTAGGGGTGCACGGGTCTTTCTGCATTTGTGTCTTCGAGTTCTTTGGATGAATAGCCAGCAGTGGGATAGCTGGATCCTAAGGGTAGGTCTATTCTTAGTTTTCTGAGGATACTCCCTACTGCTTTCCATAGTGGCTGCACCAGTCTGCGCTCCCACCAGCAGTGCAGGAGAGTTCCCCTTCTCTCCACATCCTCTCTCCCAGGCTTGTCTCTTGTCTTGTTGATTAGAGCCATTCTGACCAGAGTAAGGTGACATCTCATTGTAGTTTTCATTTGCACTTCTCTGATGGCTAATGATGTTGAGCACCTCTCCATATGCCTGTTGGCCATCCCTGTATCTTCTTTGGAGAAGTCACTGCTCAGATCTTTTGCCCGTTTATTTAATTGGGTTGTTGATTTTTTTTTTTTGTTGCTGAGGTGTATGAGTTCTTTCTGTATTTTGGGTATTAATTAACCCCTTATCCGATATACGGTTTGCAAGTATCTTCTCCCAGGTGTTAGGTTGCGTTTTGGTTTTGTGGATGGTTTCCTTTGCCGTGCAGAAGATTTTTTTACTTTGATGTAGTCCCATTTGTTCATTTTGTATTTTGTTTCCATTGCCCAGTCAGACGTGGTACTTGAACATAGGCTGCTAAGAGTGATGTCAAAGGGCTGACTGCCTATGTTTTCTTCTAGACGTTGCATGGTTTCGGGTCTGACGTTCAAGTAAAACCCGAGGGAGGAGGCTGCAGTTCCCCGAGAGCGAGCTTGGCGGGGACCCTGCAGTCCCTGTCAGCGCACCTTGCGGCTCCGCGAAGGTCCAAAGCATGTGGGCGGGGCCCCGGGAGTTCTCCCAGGAGGGTGTCCCTGTCCCTGTCCGCAGTGCAGTGCACCGCCCGAGGGGGGGGGCGGGGCAGCGGCCGGGGAGCCTCTGGGCGGCGGCGCTCGCGCGCGCGCGGGCACACGCGGGGAGCGCGCGGCTGCTGGGCCGCCATCCTGGGAGGCATCTGCGAGCCGCGCCTGCCCAGAGCCGAGCCCGGCGGAGTCCGGCCGCGCTCTGCTGCTCTCTCCCGGGCCGGGCTCGTCCGTTCCCCCGGCGTCCGTGGACGCCGCTCCGTGTCCCCGCTGGGCACAGCAGCCCGGGCCCTCCACAGCCACGGCCGCTAGCCTGAGGTGGCCCTCCTGCAGCTCCCGCTCTTCCTGCTCGCGGGACACGGACGACCAGGGCGCCTGAGAAGATGATGCCATCTGGGAGAGGTACCTGGGGGCGTGGGCCTGGGGGCTGGTGGGAGGCGAGCGTGTCCCTGAGGAAGAGGCTTGTGCGCCGAGAGGTGCCCGTCAGGTCGCGGGACAGCTGTGCGGCGCGGGAAGCGGGGGGCGGGGGGGGGGTGTCTCTTCGTGCGCGTCACACGTTCATGGCACGGGCGGTGTGTGCCGGGCACCTGCCCAGGGGCCAGCCTGGGGATGCGGTGCCCGGGAGTCGGGCGCTGAAGCGGCCCCCGTGGTCTTGGCTTCTTGGAAGGACAGACGCGAAGTCCATAAGGACCCTGGTCTCGATGCGTTCTGAGGAGTGCAGGTCTCCCTCTGTTCTGAGGAGTGCAGGTCTCCCTCTTTTCGAGGCTACGTTCCGTTGGGGTTTTCCTGAAGCCTCTTGTGCCCCTGAAGCTCAGGCCGGTTCAGGGGAAGTGGCCTGTCGAGGGCCACGTGACGTTTGTGTGCAGAGCCAGTGCTTTCCAAAGCCCTGGACTGTGCGGAAGTCTACCTGTTAGGGGTGCAGTGGGGGCTGTCCGGGGAGCGTTGTGAGCACAGGTATGTGTCCCACACTTGAAAGTCTGGCAAAGAAAGCGTGAGGCTCGAGGGTGCTCCGTTCGTTGCCTCCTTCCACAGAAAGTCTGGAGAGTTGACTTTGGGCCAAGTCCTTCCTTTCCTCTGGTCGGTGCGTGTTCAGCGGTCTGGACACTTGGTGAGCAAGACTGGCAAGGTGTTTGACGTACTGGGCCTCACAGCCTAGTTGGAAAGGACAGATAGGCAGCAACTCATTACCTAGGAGATACGTAAAAAGTATTTCGTGTTGGGTGCTGAGAAATACGGCATTTACTGATAGACTTTGTGGCTTAGGCAGTGATGTTGAAGCTGAGAGCAGATGCCTACAGGAAAAGGAGGACTTGTGCGGGAGAGTGTTGGGACAGGGCAAGGGAGGAGTGTGGCCTGTCAGAGGAGCTGAAAGAGTGCCCTGGAGCCTTGGGGCCTCGTAGGGACTGTAGGCTGGGGAAAACACAAGTTTTCGGTTAAGGCTGGCGCTTTCTATAGGTTTTTGGAGACGAAGCGTGGTGATTGGGAACGTGGACTCTGGAGCCAGACTCTGTCAAATGGGTCCCAGCTCTGCCACCTACGGGCTGTGTGAACTTGGGCAAGTTACCGTACCCTTCTGTGTGTCAGTTTCCTGATCTGTCAAACGGGGATGATTATCATACACACTCCATAGGTGAGTGTAAAGGTGAGAGGATATTTCATATCCGTAAAGTACTTAGAGCAGTGTCTGGCCTTTAGTAGGCGTTAGTAGTGGCTGATTAAATAAATGGATAAGTGCGTACATAAGTATTAAAGGCTCGGAGGCTGTCCCTGGTGAAGCGTGTGAACTGGAATGGATTACAGCCCACTTTGTTTCCTTTCCAGCTTGCAGTTGCTACTGAGCGCATGTGTGGCACTGTGGAATTAGAACTAATCTCCCTCGACTTGGCTGCTCTTGGTAGAAGAATGTAAGGCTGTCAGAATTGTCCCAGGGAAAGAGAAGCCTTTTCAGTAGCATTTTAGGGTCAGGCTTATTTAATCTGTCTTGTTCGTATTGGTTTGTGTAGTATTTGTTGGTAACGTTTTTGGCAAAGCTGCTCGGTTAAAAAAAAGTCGATTAGCTGTAAAATAGTTGAGACACAGAGAAAAGTAGAGAGTCGTGTAAGCAGAGCACGCCTTTCCTTGACTCTCTGTCGAGAGCTTGTGTGATTCCAGCTGCTCTCTGCCTCAGACACGGTGCCCTCTGTGTGTCCCGTCATCCAAACAGGGCAGGGTCTGGAACCGTGGAGAATCTAAGGCAGTCCAGTCCAGTCATGCTTTGCTTAACAGTGGGGATGAGTTCTGAGGAGTGTGTCATGGTCAGGCAATCTCGTGATCGTGCAAAGCACCACGGAGTTCCTGAACCTAGACGGCGGAGCCTCCTACACACCTAGGCTCTACGGGACTAATCTTATGGGGCCCCCGTTGTTGACTGAAACGTCCCGGGGTAGGGCATGGCTGTACTTCCCAACTCCCGGGGCACGTAAGTGTAGCCTGTGGGGCTTTGGAAAAGAACGGAGACGCTCAAGGCCTGCTCTGGACCCACTGACTCAGAATCTCCTGGGATAGTTCCCGGCTTTAAAGACCAGACATAGTCCTCATCTGGAGACATCTCATCAGCGGTTTTTCACACTGGGTTTTCCCTCATCTGAAGAAACACGCCAAGAGACTGTGAGGATCCGTAATTAGCGTTTTAATACATTTTGCAGGACTCAGTGTTTTTCACGTTCTGTGATACTGGGATCTGCATCTTCACTGTAATGTGTTAAACCTTTAAATCTTGTCCAAAAGTCACGTCATTAAATAGAGAACCCTTATGGGAATTCCAGGCGGATTGCCATCATTCTGCTTCCGTCTCCTCACCTTTAAAATGGGGAGAGTAGCGGTAACCTAGCTTTTGGATGTGAGGATTAAATGAGATAGTTGGTGCAAAGCGGTTAGCACAGGATCTGGCACAAAGTGAGGCCTTCAATAAATTATTCTTATTATAGTAGTTTTGATTTTCCTCCGGTCGGAATAGAATTTAGTTGAAGTTAGTGACTGTGTCACGGCTGTGTCTCAGGCTGGTGTCTGCCGCCCTGAGCCAAGCCATAAAAACCCCTAGAATACCTTTTCAAAAGCCTGTCAGCCTCTTGAGGCTCCTACACTTCTTTATTTTATTTTATTTTATTTTATTTTATTTTACTGCAGTAACAGTGGATTCTAACATCATATAGCTTTCAGATGTACGTTGTAATATATTTCGAATTCTGTGTAGATTACATCGTGTTCACCACCCAAAAACTAATTATCGTCCGTCACCTCACATGGGAGCCTCATCACCCCTTTTGCTGTCTCCCCTCCCCCCTCCCCCTATGGTAACCACCAATCCAGTCTCCGTTGCTCTGTGTGTGTTTGTGATTGTTTTTATCTTCTGCTCATGAGTGAGATCACACGGTGTTTGACTTTCTCCCTCTGATTTATGTCACTTCACGTAATACCCTCAGGGTCCGTCCAGGTTGTCACAAATGGCCGGGTCTCATCATTTCTTAGGGCCGAGTAGTATTCCGTTGTGTATACATACCACATCTTCTTTATCCATTCCTCCCTTGATGGGCACCTAGGTTGCTTCCAAGTTTTGGCTGTTGTGAATAATGCCGCAGTGAACCTAGGGGTGCACGGGTCTTTCTGCATTTGTGTCTTCGAGTTCTTTGGATGAATAGCCAGCAGTGGGATAGCTGGATCCTAAGGGTAGGTCTATTCTTAGTTTTCTGAGGATACTCCCTACTGCTTTCCATAGTGGCTGCACCAGTCTGCGCTCCCACCAGCAGTGCAGGAGAGTTCCCCTTCTCTCCACATCCTCTCTCCCAGGCTTGTCTCTTGTCTTGTTGATTAGAGCCATTCTGACCAGAGTAAGGTGACATCTCATTGTAGTTTTCATTTGCACTTCTCTGATGGCTAATGATGTTGAGCACCTCTCCATATGCCTGTTGGCCATCCCTGTATCTTCTTTGGAGAAGTCACTGCTCAGATCTTTTGCCCGTTTATTTAATTGGGTTGTTGATTTTTTTTTTTTGTTGCTGAGGTGTATGAGTTCTTTCTGTATTTTGGGTATTAATTAACCCCTTATCCGATATACGGTTTGCAAGTATCTTCTCCCAGGTGTTAGGTTGCGTTTTGGTTTTGTGGATGGTTTCCTTTGCCGTGCAGAAGATTTTTTTACTTTGATGTAGTCCCATTTGTTCATTTTGTATTTTGTTTCCATTGCCCAGTCAGACGTGGTACTTGAACATAGGCTGCTAAGAGTGATGTCAAAGGGCTGACTGCCTATGTTTTCTTCTAGACGTTGCATGGTTTCGGGTCTGACGTTCAAGTAAAACCCGAGGGAGGAGGCTGCAGTTCCCCGAGAGCGAGCTTGGCGGGGACCCTGCAGTCCCTGTCAGCGCACCTTGCGGCTCCGCGAAGGTCCAAAGCATGTGGGCGGGGCCCCGGGAGTTCTCCCAGGAGGGTGTCCCTGTCCCTGTCCGCAGTGCAGTGCACCGCCCGAGGGGGGGGGGCGGGGCAGCGGCCGGGGAGCCTCTGGGCGGCGGCGCTCGCGCGCGCGCGGGCACACGCGGGGAGCGCGCGGCTGCTGGGCCGCCATCCTGGGAGGCATCTGCGAGCCGCGCCTGCCCAGAGCCGAGCCCGGCGGAGTCCGGCCGCGCTCTGCTGCTCTCTCCCGGGCCGGGCTCGTCCGTTCCCCCGGCGTCCGTGGACGCCGCTCCGTGTCCCCGCTGGGCACAGCAGCCCGGGCCCTCCACAGCCACGGCCGCTAGCCTGAGGTGGCCCTCCTGCAGCTCCCGCTCTTCCTGCTCGCGGGACACGGACGACCAGGGCGCCTGAGAAGATGATGCCATCTGGGAGAGGTACCTGGGGGCGTGGGCCTGGGGGCTGGTGGGAGGCGAGCGTGTCCCTGAGGAAGAGGCTTGTGCGCCGAGAGGTGCCCGTCAGGTCGCGGGACAGCTGTGCGGCGCGGGAAGCGGGGGGCGGGGGGGGGGTGTCTCTTCGTGCGCGTCACACGTTCATGGCACGGGCGGTGTGTGCCGGGCACCTGCCCAGGGGCCAGCCTGGGGATGCGGTGCCCGGGAGTCGGGCGCTGAAGCGGCCCCCGTGGTCTTGGCTTCTTGGAAGGACAGACGCGAAGTCCATAAGGACCCTGGTCTCGATGCGTTCTGAGGAGTGCAGGTCTCCCTCTGTTCTGAGGAGTGCAGGTCTCCCTCTTTTCGAGGCTACGTTCCGTTGGGGTTTTCCTGAAGCCTCTTGTGCCCCTGAAGCTCAGGCCGGTTCAGGGGAAGTGGCCTGTCGAGGGCCACGTGACGTTTGTGTGCAGAGCCAGTGCTTTCCAAAGCCCTGGACTGTGCGGAAGTCTACCTGTTAGGGGTGCAGTGGGGGCTGTCCGGGGAGCGTTGTGAGCACAGGTATGTGTCCCACACTTGAAAGTCTGGCAAAGAAAGCGTGAGGCTCGAGGGTGCTCCGTTCGTTGCCTCCTTCCACAGAAAGTCTGGAGAGTTGACTTTGGGCCAAGTCCTTCCTTTCCTCTGGTCGGTGCGTGTTCAGCGGTCTGGACACTTGGTGAGCAAGACTGGCAAGGTGTTTGACGTACTGGGCCTCACAGCCTAGTTGGAAAGGACAGATAGGCAGCAACTCATTACCTAGGAGATACGTAAAAAGTATTTCGTGTTGGGTGCTGAGAAATACGGCATTTACTGATAGACTTTGTGGCTTAGGCAGTGATGTTGAAGCTGAGAGCAGATGCCTACAGGAAAAGGAGGACTTGTGCGGGAGAGTGTTGGGACAGGGCAAGGGAGGAGTGTGGCCTGTCAGAGGAGCTGAAAGAGTGCCCTGGAGCCTTGGGGCCTCGTAGGGACTGTAGGCTGGGGAAAACACAAGTTTTCGGTTAAGGCTGGCGCTTTCTATAGGTTTTTGGAGACGAAGCGTGGTGATTGGGAACGTGGACTCTGGAGCCAGACTCTGTCAAATGGGTCCCAGCTCTGCCACCTACGGGCTGTGTGAACTTGGGCAAGTTACCGTACCCTTCTGTGTGTCAGTTTCCTGATCTGTCAAACGGGGATGATTATCATACACACTCCATAGGTGAGTGTAAAGGTGAGAGGATATTTCATATCCGTAAAGTACTTAGAGCAGTGTCTGGCCTTTAGTAGGCGTTAGTAGTGGCTGATTAAATAAATGGATAAGTGCGTACATAAGTATTAAAGGCTCGGAGGCTGTCCCTGGTGAAGCGTGTGAACTGGAATGGATTACAGCCCACTTTGTTTCCTTTCCAGCTTGCAGTTGCTACTGAGCGCATGTGTGGCACTGTGGAATTAGAACTAATCTCCCTCGACTTGGCTGCTCTTGGTAGAAGAATGTAAGGCTGTCAGAATTGTCCCAGGGAAAGAGAAGCCTTTTCAGTAGCATTTTAGGGTCAGGCTTATTTAATCTGTCTTGTTCGTATTGGTTTGTGTAGTATTTGTTGGTAACGTTTTTGGCAAAGCTGCTCGGTTAAAAAAAAGTCGATTAGCTGTAAAATAGTTGAGACACAGAGAAAAGTAGAGAGTCGTGTAAGCAGAGCACGCCTTTCCTTGACTCTCTGTCGAGAGCTTGTGTGATTCCAGCTGCTCTCTGCCTCAGACACGGTGCCCTCTGTGTGTCCCGTCATCCAAACAGGGCAGGGTCTGGAACCGTGGAGAATCTAAGGCAGTCCAGTCCAGTCATGCTTTGCTTAACAGTGGGGATGAGTTCTGAGGAGTGTGTCATGGTCAGGCAATCTCGTGATCGTGCAAAGCACCACGGAGTTCCTGAACCTAGACGGCGGAGCCTCCTACACACCTAGGCTCTACGGGACTAATCTTATGGGGCCCCCGTTGTTGACTGAAACGTCCCGGGGTAGGGCATGGCTGTACTTCCCAACTCCCGGGGCACGTAAGTGTAGCCTGTGGGGCTTTGGAAAAGAACGGAGACGCTCAAGGCCTGCTCTGGACCCACTGACTCAGAATCTCCTGGGATAGTTCCCGGCTTTAAAGACCAGACATAGTCCTCATCTGGAGACATCTCATCAGCGGTTTTTCACACTGGGTTTTCCCTCATCTGAAGAAACACGCCAAGAGACTGTGAGGATCCGTAATTAGCGTTTTAATACATTTTGCAGGACTCAGTGTTTTTCACGTTCTGTGATACTGGGATCTGCATCTTCACTGTAATGTGTTAAACCTTTAAATCTTGTCCAAAAGTCACGTCATTAAATAGAGAACCCTTATGGGAATTCCAGGCGGATTGCCATCATTCTGCTTCCGTCTCCTCACCTTTAAAATGGGGAGAGTAGCGGTAACCTAGCTTTTGGATGTGAGGATTAAATGAGATAGTTGGTGCAAAGCGGTTAGCACAGGATCTGGCACAAAGTGAGGCCTTCAATAAATTATTCTTATTATAGTAGTTTTGATTTTCCTCCGGTCGGAATAGAATTTAGTTGAAGTTAGTGACTGTGTCACGGCTGTGTCTCAGGCTGGTGTCTGCCGCCCTGAGCCAAGCCATAAAAACCCCTAGAATACCTTTTCAAAAGCCTGTCAGCCTCTTGAGGCTCCTACACTTCTTTATTTTATTTTATTTTATTTTATTTTATTTTACTGCAGTAACAGTGGATTCTAACATCATATAGCTTTCAGATGTACGTTGTAATATATTTCGAATTCTGTGTAGATTACATCGTGTTCACCACCCAAAAACTAATTATCGTCCGTCACCTCACATGGGAGCCTCATCACCCCTTTTGCTGTCTCCCCTCCCCCCTCCCCCTATGGTAACCACCAATCCAGTCTCCGTTGCTCTGTGTGTGTTTGTGATTGTTTTTATCTTCTGCTCATGAGTGAGATCACACGGTGTTTGACTTTCTCCCTCTGATTTATGTCACTTCACGTAATACCCTCAGGGTCCGTCCAGGTTGTCACAAATGGCCGGGTCTCATCATTTCTTAGGGCCGAGTAGTATTCCGTTGTGTATACATACCACATCTTCTTTATCCATTCCTCCCTTGATGGGCACCTAGGTTGCTTCCAAGTTTTGGCTGTTGTGAATAATGCCGCAGTGAACCTAGGGGTGCACGGGTCTTTCTGCATTTGTGTCTTCGAGTTCTTTGGATGAATAGCCAGCAGTGGGATAGCTGGATCCTAAGGGTAGGTCTATTCTTAGTTTTCTGAGGATACTCCCTACTGCTTTCCATAGTGGCTGCACCAGTCTGCGCTCCCACCAGCAGTGCAGGAGAGTTCCCCTTCTCTCCACATCCTCTCTCCCAGGCTTGTCTCTTGTCTTGTTGATTAGAGCCATTCTGACCAGAGTAAGGTGACATCTCATTGTAGTTTTCATTTGCACTTCTCTGATGGCTAATGATGTTGAGCACCTCTCCATATGCCTGTTGGCCATCCCTGTATCTTCTTTGGAGAAGTCACTGCTCAGATCTTTTGCCCGTTTATTTAATTGGGTTGTTGATTTTTTTTTTTTGTTGCTGAGGTGTATGAGTTCTTTCTGTATTTTGGGTATTAATTAACCCCTTATCCGATATACGGTTTGCAAGTATCTTCTCCCAGGTGTTAGGTTGCGTTTTGGTTTTGTGGATGGTTTCCTTTGCCGTGCAGAAGATTTTTTTACTTTGATGTAGTCCCATTTGTTCATTTTGTATTTTGTTTCCATTGCCCAGTCAGACGTGGTACTTGAACATAGGCTGCTAAGAGTGATGTCAAAGGGCTGACTGCCTATGTTTTCTTCTAGACGTTGCATGGTTTCGGGTCTGACGTTCAAGTAAAACCCGAGGGAGGAGGCTGCAGTTCCCCGAGAGCGAGCTTGGCGGGGACCCTGCAGTCCCTGTCAGCGCACCTTGCGGCTCCGCGAAGGTCCAAAGCATGTGGGCGGGGCCCCGGGAGTTCTCCCAGGAGGGTGTCCCTGTCCCTGTCCGCAGTGCAGTGCACCGCCCGAGGGGGGGGGGGCGGGGCAGCGGCCGGGGAGCCTCTGGGCGGCGGCGCTCGCGCGCGCGCGGGCACACGCGGGGAGCGCGCGGCTGCTGGGCCGCCATCCTGGGAGGCATCTGCGAGCCGCGCCTGCCCAGAGCCGAGCCCGGCGGAGTCCGGCCGCGCTCTGCTGCTCTCTCCCGGGCCGGGCTCGTCCGTTCCCCCGGCGTCCGTGGACGCCGCTCCGTGTCCCCGCTGGGCACAGCAGCCCGGGCCCTCCACAGCCACGGCCGCTAGCCTGAGGTGGCCCTCCTGCAGCTCCCGCTCTTCCTGCTCGCGGGACACGGACGACCAGGGCGCCTGAGAAGATGATGCCATCTGGGAGAGGTACCTGGGGGCGTGGGCCTGGGGGCTGGTGGGAGGCGAGCGTGTCCCTGAGGAAGAGGCTTGTGCGCCGAGAGGTGCCCGTCAGGTCGCGGGACAGCTGTGCGGCGCGGGAAGCGGGGGGCGGGGGGGGGGTGTCTCTTCGTGCGCGTCACACGTTCATGGCACGGGCGGTGTGTGCCGGGCACCTGCCCAGGGGCCAGCCTGGGGATGCGGTGCCCGGGAGTCGGGCGCTGAAGCGGCCCCCGTGGTCTTGGCTTCTTGGAAGGACAGACGCGAAGTCCATAAGGACCCTGGTCTCGATGCGTTCTGAGGAGTGCAGGTCTCCCTCTGTTCTGAGGAGTGCAGGTCTCCCTCTTTTCGAGGCTACGTTCCGTTGGGGTTTTCCTGAAGCCTCTTGTGCCCCTGAAGCTCAGGCCGGTTCAGGGGAAGTGGCCTGTCGAGGGCCACGTGACGTTTGTGTGCAGAGCCAGTGCTTTCCAAAGCCCTGGACTGTGCGGAAGTCTACCTGTTAGGGGTGCAGTGGGGGCTGTCCGGGGAGCGTTGTGAGCACAGGTATGTGTCCCACACTTGAAAGTCTGGCAAAGAAAGCGTGAGGCTCGAGGGTGCTCCGTTCGTTGCCTCCTTCCACAGAAAGTCTGGAGAGTTGACTTTGGGCCAAGTCCTTCCTTTCCTCTGGTCGGTGCGTGTTCAGCGGTCTGGACACTTGGTGAGCAAGACTGGCAAGGTGTTTGACGTACTGGGCCTCACAGCCTAGTTGGAAAGGACAGATAGGCAGCAACTCATTACCTAGGAGATACGTAAAAAGTATTTCGTGTTGGGTGCTGAGAAATACGGCATTTACTGATAGACTTTGTGGCTTAGGCAGTGATGTTGAAGCTGAGAGCAGATGCCTACAGGAAAAGGAGGACTTGTGCGGGAGAGTGTTGGGACAGGGCAAGGGAGGAGTGTGGCCTGTCAGAGGAGCTGAAAGAGTGCCCTGGAGCCTTGGGGCCTCGTAGGGACTGTAGGCTGGGGAAAACACAAGTTTTCGGTTAAGGCTGGCGCTTTCTATAGGTTTTTGGAGACGAAGCGTGGTGATTGGGAACGTGGACTCTGGAGCCAGACTCTGTCAAATGGGTCCCAGCTCTGCCACCTACGGGCTGTGTGAACTTGGGCAAGTTACCGTACCCTTCTGTGTGTCAGTTTCCTGATCTGTCAAACGGGGATGATTATCATACACACTCCATAGGTGAGTGTAAAGGTGAGAGGATATTTCATATCCGTAAAGTACTTAGAGCAGTGTCTGGCCTTTAGTAGGCGTTAGTAGTGGCTGATTAAATAAATGGATAAGTGCGTACATAAGTATTAAAGGCTCGGAGGCTGTCCCTGGTGAAGCGTGTGAACTGGAATGGATTACAGCCCACTTTGTTTCCTTTCCAGCTTGCAGTTGCTACTGAGCGCATGTGTGGCACTGTGGAATTAGAACTAATCTCCCTCGACTTGGCTGCTCTTGGTAGAAGAATGTAAGGCTGTCAGAATTGTCCCAGGGAAAGAGAAGCCTTTTCAGTAGCATTTTAGGGTCAGGCTTATTTAATCTGTCTTGTTCGTATTGGTTTGTGTAGTATTTGTTGGTAACGTTTTTGGCAAAGCTGCTCGGTTAAAAAAAAGTCGATTAGCTGTAAAATAGTTGAGACACAGAGAAAAGTAGAGAGTCGTGTAAGCAGAGCACGCCTTTCCTTGACTCTCTGTCGAGAGCTTGTGTGATTCCAGCTGCTCTCTGCCTCAGACACGGTGCCCTCTGTGTGTCCCGTCATCCAAACAGGGCAGGGTCTGGAACCGTGGAGAATCTAAGGCAGTCCAGTCCAGTCATGCTTTGCTTAACAGTGGGGATGAGTTCTGAGGAGTGTGTCATGGTCAGGCAATCTCGTGATCGTGCAAAGCACCACGGAGTTCCTGAACCTAGACGGCGGAGCCTCCTACACACCTAGGCTCTACGGGACTAATCTTATGGGGCCCCCGTTGTTGACTGAAACGTCCCGGGGTAGGGCATGGCTGTACTTCCCAACTCCCGGGGCACGTAAGTGTAGCCTGTGGGGCTTTGGAAAAGAACGGAGACGCTCAAGGCCTGCTCTGGACCCACTGACTCAGAATCTCCTGGGATAGTTCCCGGCTTTAAAGACCAGACATAGTCCTCATCTGGAGACATCTCATCAGCGGTTTTTCACACTGGGTTTTCCCTCATCTGAAGAAACACGCCAAGAGACTGTGAGGATCCGTAATTAGCGTTTTAATACATTTTGCAGGACTCAGTGTTTTTCACGTTCTGTGATACTGGGATCTGCATCTTCACTGTAATGTGTTAAACCTTTAAATCTTGTCCAAAAGTCACGTCATTAAATAGAGAACCCTTATGGGAATTCCAGGCGGATTGCCATCATTCTGCTTCCGTCTCCTCACCTTTAAAATGGGGAGAGTAGCGGTAACCTAGCTTTTGGATGTGAGGATTAAATGAGATAGTTGGTGCAAAGCGGTTAGCACAGGATCTGGCACAAAGTGAGGCCTTCAATAAATTATTCTTATTATAGTAGTTTTGATTTTCCTCCGGTCGGAATAGAATTTAGTTGAAGTTAGTGACTGTGTCACGGCTGTGTCTCAGGCTGGTGTCTGCCGCCCTGAGCCAAGCCATAAAAACCCCTAGAATACCTTTTCAAAAGCCTGTCAGCCTCTTGAGGCTCCTACACTTCTTTATTTTATTTTATTTTATTTTATTTTATTTTACTGCAGTAACAGTGGATTCTAACATCATATAGCTTTCAGATGTACGTTGTAATATATTTCGAATTCTGTGTAGATTACATCGTGTTCACCACCCAAAAACTAATTATCGTCCGTCACCTCACATGGGAGCCTCATCACCCCTTTTGCTGTCTCCCCTCCCCCCTCCCCCTATGGTAACCACCAATCCAGTCTCCGTTGCTCTGTGTGTGTTTGTGATTGTTTTTATCTTCTGCTCATGAGTGAGATCACACGGTGTTTGACTTTCTCCCTCTGATTTATGTCACTTCACGTAATACCCTCAGGGTCCATCCAGGTTGTCACAAATGGCCGGGTCTCATCATTTCTTAGGGCCGAGTAGTATTCCGTTGTGTATACATACCACATCTTCTTTATCCATTCCTCCCTTGATGGGCACCTAGGTTGCTTCCAAGTTTTGGCTGTTGTGAATAATGCCGCAGTGAACCTAGGGGTGCACGGGTCTTTCTGCATTTGTGTCTTCGAGTTCTTTGGATGAATAGCCAGCAGTGGGATAGCTGGATCCTAAGGGTAGGTCTATTCTTAGTTTTCTGAGGATACTCCCTACTGCTTTCCATAGTGGCTGCACCAGTCTGCGCTCCCACCAGCAGTGCAGGAGAGTTCCCCTTCTCTCCACATCCTCTCTCCCAGGCTTGTCTCTTGTCTTGTTGATTAGAGCCATTCTGACCAGAGTAAGGTGACATCTCATTGTAGTTTTCATTTGCACTTCTCTGATGGCTAATGATGTTGAGCACCTCTCCATATGCCTGTTGGCCATCCCTGTATCTTCTTTGGAGAAGTCACTGCTCAGATCTTTTGCCCGTTTATTTAATTGGGTTGTTGATTTTTTTTTTTTGTTGCTGAGGTGTATGAGTTCTTTCTGTATTTTGGGTATTAATTAACCCCTTATCCGATATACGGTTTGCAAGTATCTTCTCCCAGGTGTTAGGTTGCGTTTTGGTTTTGTGGATGGTTTCCTTTGCCGTGCAGAAGATTTTTTTACTTTGATGTAGTCCCATTTGTTCATTTTGTATTTTGTTTCCATTGCCCAGTCAGACGTGGTACTTGAACATAGGCTGCTAAGAGTGATGTCAAAGGGCTGACTGCCTATGTTTTCTTCTAGACGTTGCATGGTTTCGGGTCTGACGTTCAAGTAAAACCCGAGGGAGGAGGCTGCAGTTCCCCGAGAGCGAGCTTGGCGGGGACCCTGCAGTCCCTGTCAGCGCACCTTGCGGCTCCGCGAAGGTCCAAAGCATGTGGGCGGGGCCCCGGGAGTTCTCCCAGGAGGGTGTCCCTGTCCCTGTCCGCAGTGCAGTGCACCGCCCGAGGGGGGGGGGCGGGGCAGCGGCCGGGGAGCCTCTGGGCGGCGGCGCTCGCGCGCGCGCGGGCACACGCGGGGAGCGCGCGGCTGCTGGGCCGCCATCCTGGGAGGCATCTGCGAGCCGCGCCTGCCCAGAGCCGAGCCCGGCGGAGTCCGGCCGCGCTCTGCTGCTCTCTCCCGGGCCGGGCTCGTCCGTTCCCCCGGCGTCCGTGGACGCCGCTCCGTGTCCCCGCTGGGCACAGCAGCCCGGGCCCTCCACAGCCACGGCCGCTAGCCTGAGGTGGCCCTCCTGCAGCTCCCGCTCTTCCTGCTCGCGGGACACGGACGACCAGGGCGCCTGAGAAGATGATGCCATCTGGGAGAGGTACCTGGGGGCGTGGGCCTGGGGGCTGGTGGGAGGCGAGCGTGTCCCTGAGGAAGAGGCTTGTGCGCCGAGAGGTGCCCGTCAGGTCGCGGGACAGCTGTGCGGCGCGGGAAGCGGGGGGCGGGGGGGGGGTGTCTCTTCGTGCGCGTCACACGTTCATGGCACGGGCGGTGTGTGCCGGGCACCTGCCCAGGGGCCAGCCTGGGGATGCGGTGCCCGGGAGTCGGGCGCTGAAGCGGCCCCCGTGGTCTTGGCTTCTTGGAAGGACAGACGCGAAGTCCATAAGGACCCTGGTCTCGATGCGTTCTGAGGAGTGCAGGTCTCCCTCTGTTCTGAGGAGTGCAGGTCTCCCTCTTTTCGAGGCTACGTTCCGTTGGGGTTTTCCTGAAGCCTCTTGTGCCCCTGAAGCTCAGGCCGGTTCAGGGGAAGTGGCCTGTCGAGGGCCACGTGACGTTTGTGTGCAGAGCCAGTGCTTTCCAAAGCCCTGGACTGTGCGGAAGTCTACCTGTTAGGGGTGCAGTGGGGGCTGTCCGGGGAGCGTTGTGAGCACAGGTATGTGTCCCACACTTGAAAGTCTGGCAAAGAAAGCGTGAGGCTCGAGGGTGCTCCGTTCGTTGCCTCCTTCCACAGAAAGTCTGGAGAGTTGACTTTGGGCCAAGTCCTTCCTTTCCTCTGGTCGGTGCGTGTTCAGCGGTCTGGACACTTGGTGAGCAAGACTGGCAAGGTGTTTGACGTACTGGGCCTCACAGCCTAGTTGGAAAGGACAGATAGGCAGCAACTCATTACCTAGGAGATACGTAAAAAGTATTTCGTGTTGGGTGCTGAGAAATACGGCATTTACTGATAGACTTTGTGGCTTAGGCAGTGATGTTGAAGCTGAGAGCAGATGCCTACAGGAAAAGGAGGACTTGTGCGGGAGAGTGTTGGGACAGGGCAAGGGAGGAGTGTGGCCTGTCAGAGGAGCTGAAAGAGTGCCCTGGAGCCTTGGGGCCTCGTAGGGACTGTAGGCTGGGGAAAACACAAGTTTTCGGTTAAGGCTGGCGCTTTCTATAGGTTTTTGGAGACGAAGCGTGGTGATTGGGAACGTGGACTCTGGAGCCAGACTCTGTCAAATGGGTCCCAGCTCTGCCACCTACGGGCTGTGTGAACTTGGGCAAGTTACCGTACCCTTCTGTGTGTCAGTTTCCTGATCTGTCAAACGGGGATGATTATCATACACACTCCATAGGTGAGTGTAAAGGTGAGA
The DNA here is from genome assembly GCF_041296235.1 of Equus asinus. Classification (NCBI taxonomy): domain Eukaryota; kingdom Metazoa; phylum Chordata; class Mammalia; order Perissodactyla; family Equidae; genus Equus; species Equus asinus. Next base: position 11,002,676 of record NC_091803.1, on the reverse strand, counting down.
GGATATTTCATATCCGTAAAGTACTTAGAGCAGTGTCTGGCCTTTAGTAGGCGTTAGTAGTGGCTGATTAAATAAATGGATAAGTGCGTACATAAGTATTAAAGGCTCGGAGGCTGTCCCTGGTGAAGCGTGTGAACTGGAATGGATTACAGCCCACTTTGTTTCCTTTCCAGCTTGCAGTTGCTACTGAGCGCATGTGTGGCACTGTGGAATTAGAACTAATCTCCCTCGACTTGGCTGCTCTTGGTAGAAGAATGTAAGGCTGTCAGAATTGTCCCAGGGAAAGAGAAGCCTTTTCAGTAGCATTTTAGGGTCAGGCTTATTTAATCTGTCTTGTTCGTATTGGTTTGTGTAGTATTTGTTGGTAACGTTTTTGGCAAAGCTGCTCGGTTAAAAAAAAGTCGATTAGCTGTAAAATAGTTGAGACACAGAGAAAAGTAGAGAGTCGTGTAAGCAGAGCACGCCTTTCCTTGACTCTCTGTCGAGAGCTTGTGTGATTCCAGCTGCTCTCTGCCTCAGACACGGTGCCCTCTGTGTGTCCCGTCATCCAAACAGGGCAGGGTCTGGAACCGTGGAGAATCTAAGGCAGTCCAGTCCAGTCATGCTTTGCTTAACAGTGGGGATGAGTTCTGAGGAGTGTGTCATGGTCAGGCAATCTCGTGATCGTGCAAAGCACCACGGAGTTCCTGAACCTAGACGGCGGAGCCTCCTACACACCTAGGCTCTACGGGACTAATCTTATGGGGCCCCCGTTGTTGACTGAAACGTCCCGGGGTAGGGCATGGCTGTACTTCCCAACTCCCGGGGCACGTAAGTGTAGCCTGTGGGGCTTTGGAAAAGAACGGAGACGCTCAAGGCCTGCTCTGGACCCACTGACTCAGAATCTCCTGGGATAGTTCCCGGCTTTAAAGACCAGACATAGTCCTCATCTGGAGACATCTCATCAGCGGTTTTTCACACTGGGTTTTCCCTCATCTGAAGAAACACGCCAAGAGACTGTGAGGATCCGTAATTAGCGTTTTAATACATTTTGCAGGACTCAGTGTTTTTCACGTTCTGTGATACTGGGATCTGCATCTTCACTGTAATGTGTTAAACCTTTAAATCTTGTCCAAAAGTCACGTCATTAAATAGAGAACCCTTATGGGAATTCCAGGCGGATTGCCATCATTCTGCTTCCGTCTCCTCACCTTTAAAATGGGGAGAGTAGCGGTAACCTAGCTTTTGGATGTGAGGATTAAATGAGATAGTTGGTGCAAAGCGGTTAGCACAGGATCTGGCACAAAGTGAGGCCTTCAATAAATTATTCTTATTATAGTAGTTTTGATTTTCCTCCGGTCGGAATAGAATTTAGTTGAAGTTAGTGACTGTGTCACGGCTGTGTCTCAGGCTGGTGTCTGCCGCCCTGAGCCAAGCCATAAAAACCCCTAGAATACCTTTTCAAAAGCCTGTCAGCCTCTTGAGGCTCCTACACTTCTTTATTTTATTTTATTTTATTTTATTTTATTTTACTGCAGTAACAGTGGATTCTAACATCATATAGCTTTCAGATGTACGTTGTAATATATTTCGAATTCTGTGTAGATTACATCGTGTTCACCACCCAAAAACTAATTATCGTCCGTCACCTCACATGGGAGCCTCATCACCCCTTTTGCTGTCTCCCCTCCCCCCTCCCCCTATGGTAACCACCAATCCAGTCTCCGTTGCTCTGTGTGTGTTTGTGATTGTTTTTATCTTCTGCTCATGAGTGAGATCACACGGTGTTTGACTTTCTCCCTCTGATTTATGTCACTTCACGTAATACCCTCAGGGTCCGTCCAGGTTGTCACAAATGGCCGGGTCTCATCATTTCTTAGGGCCGAGTAGTATTCCGTTGTGTATACATACCACATCTTCTTTATCCATTCCTCCCTTGATGGGCACCTAGGTTGCTTCCAAGTTTTGGCTGTTGTGAATAATGCCGCAGTGAACCTAGGGGTGCACGGGTCTTTCTGCATTTGTGTCTTCGAGTTCTTTGGATGAATAGCCAGCAGTGGGATAGCTGGATCCTAAGGGTAGGTCTATTCTTAGTTTTCTGAGGATACTCCCTACTGCTTTCCATAGTGGCTGCACCAGTCTGCGCTCCCACCAGCAGTGCAGGAGAGTTCCCCTTCTCTCCACATCCTCTCTCCCAGGCTTGTCTCTTGTCTTGTTGATTAGAGCCATTCTGACCAGAGTAAGGTGACATCTCATTGTAGTTTTCATTTGCACTTCTCTGATGGCTAATGATGTTGAGCACCTCTCCATATGCCTGTTGGCCATCCCTGTATCTTCTTTGGAGAAGTCACTGCTCAGATCTTTTGCCCGTTTATTTAATTGGGTTGTTGATTTTTTTTTTTTGTTGCTGAGGTGTATGAGTTCTTTCTGTATTTTGGGTATTAATTAACCCCTTATCCGATATACGGTTTGCAAGTATCTTCTCCCAGGTGTTAGGTTGCGTTTTGGTTTTGTGGATGGTTTCCTTTGCCGTGCAGAAGATTTTTTTACTTTGATGTAGTCCCATTTGTTCATTTTGTATTTTGTTTCCATTGCCCAGTCAGACGTGGTACTTGAACATAGGCTGCTAAGAGTGATGTCAAAGGGCTGACTGCCTATGTTTTCTTCTAGACGTTGCATGGTTTCGGGTCTGACGTTCAAGTAAAACCCGAGGGAGGAGGCTGCAGTTCCCCGAGAGCGAGCTTGGCGGGGACCCTGCAGTCCCTGTCAGCGCACCTTGCGGCTCCGCGAAGGTCCAAAGCATGTGGGCGGGGCCCCGGGAGTTCTCCCAGGAGGGTGTCCCTGTCCCTGTCCGCAGTGCAGTGCACCGCCCGAGGGGGGGGGGCGGGGCAGCGGCCGGGGAGCCTCTGGGCGGCGGCGCTCGCGCGCGCGCGGGCACACGCGGGGAGCGCGCGGCTGCTGGGCCGCCATCCTGGGAGGCATCTGCGAGCCGCGCCTGCCCAGAGCCGAGCCCGGCGGAGTCCGGCCGCGCTCTGCTGCTCTCTCCCGGGCCGGGCTCGTCCGTTCCCCCGGCGTCCGTGGACGCCGCTCCGTGTCCCCGCTGGGCACAGCAGCCCGGGCCCTCCACAGCCACGGCCGCTAGCCTGAGGTGGCCCTCCTGCAGCTCCCGCTCTTCCTGCTCGCGGGACACGGACGACCAGGGCGCCTGAGAAGATGATGCCATCTGGGAGAGGTACCTGGGGGCGTGGGCCTGGGGGCTGGTGGGAGGCGAGCGTGTCCCTGAGGAAGAGGCTTGTGCGCCGAGAGGTGCCCGTCAGGTCGCGGGACAGCTGTGCGGCGCGGGAAGCGGGGGGCGGGGGGGGGGTGTCTCTTCGTGCGCGTCACACGTTCATGGCACGGGCGGTGTGTGCCGGGCACCTGCCCAGGGGCCAGCCTGGGGATGCGGTGCCCGGGAGTCGGGCGCTGAAGCGGCCCCCGTGGTCTTGGCTTCTTGGAAGGACAGACGCGAAGTCCATAAGGACCCTGGTCTCGATGCGTTCTGAGGAGTGCAGGTCTCCCTCTGTTCTGAGGAGTGCAGGTCTCCCTCTTTTCGAGGCTACGTTCCGTTGGGGTTTTCCTGAAGCCTCTTGTGCCCCTGAAGCTCAGGCCGGTTCAGGGGAAGTGGCCTGTCGAGGGCCACGTGACGTTTGTGTGCAGAGCCAGTGCTTTCCAAAGCCCTGGACTGTGCGGAAGTCTACCTGTTAGGGGTGCAGTGGGGGCTGTCCGGGGAGCGTTGTGAGCACAGGTATGTGTCCCACACTTGAAAGTCTGGCAAAGAAAGCGTGAGGCTCGAGGGTGCTCCGTTCGTTGCCTCCTTCCACAGAAAGTCTGGAGAGTTGACTTTGGGCCAAGTCCTTCCTTTCCTCTGGTCGGTGCGTGTTCAGCGGTCTGGACACTTGGTGAGCAAGACTGGCAAGGTGTTTGACGTACTGGGCCTCACAGCCTAGTTGGAAAGGACAGATAGGCAGCAACTCATTACCTAGGAGATACGTAAAAAGTATTTCGTGTTGGGTGCTGAGAAATACGGCATTTACTGATAGACTTTGTGGCTTAGGCAGTGATGTTGAAGCTGAGAGCAGATGCCTACAGGAAAAGGAGGACTTGTGCGGGAGAGTGTTGGGACAGGGCAAGGGAGGAGTGTGGCCTGTCAGAGGAGCTGAAAGAGTGCCCTGGAGCCTTGGGGCCTCGTAGGGACTGTAGGCTGGGGAAAACACAAGTTTTCGGTTAAGGCTGGCGCTTTCTATAGGTTTTTGGAGACGAAGCGTGGTGATTGGGAACGTGGACTCTGGAGCCAGACTCTGTCAAATGGGTCCCAGCTCTGCCACCTACGGGCTGTGTGAACTTGGGCAAGTTACCGTACCCTTCTGTGTGTCAGTTTCCTGATCTGTCAAACGGGGATGATTATCATACACACTCCATAGGTGAGTGTAAAGGTGAGAGGATATTTCATATCCGTAAAGTACTTAGAGCAGTGTCTGGCCTTTAGTAGGCGTTAGTAGTGGCTGATTAAATAAATGGATAAGTGCGTACATAAGTATTAAAGGCTCGGAGGCTGTCCCTGGTGAAGCGTGTGAACTGGAATGGATTACAGCCCACTTTGTTTCCTTTCCAGCTTGCAGTTGCTACTGAGCGCATGTGTGGCACTGTGGAATTAGAACTAATCTCCCTCGACTTGGCTGCTCTTGGTAGAAGAATGTAAGGCTGTCAGAATTGTCCCAGGGAAAGAGAAGCCTTTTCAGTAGCATTTTAGGGTCAGGCTTATTTAATCTGTCTTGTTCGTATTGGTTTGTGTAGTATTTGTTGGTAACGTTTTTGGCAAAGCTGCTCGGTTAAAAAAAAGTCGATTAGCTGTAAAATAGTTGAGACACAGAGAAAAGTAGAGAGTCGTGTAAGCAGAGCACGCCTTTCCTTGACTCTCTGTCGAGAGCTTGTGTGATTCCAGCTGCTCTCTGCCTCAGACACGGTGCCCTCTGTGTGTCCCGTCATCCAAACAGGGCAGGGTCTGGAACCGTGGAGAATCTAAGGCAGTCCAGTCCAGTCATGCTTTGCTTAACAGTGGGGATGAGTTCTGAGGAGTGTGTCATGGTCAGGCAATCTCGTGATCGTGCAAAGCACCACGGAGTTCCTGAACCTAGACGGCGGAGCCTCCTACACACCTAGGCTCTACGGGACTAATCTTATGGGGCCCCCGTTGTTGACTGAAACGTCCCGGGGTAGGGCATGGCTGTACTTCCCAACTCCCGGGGCACGTAAGTGTAGCCTGTGGGGCTTTGGAAAAGAACGGAGACGCTCAAGGCCTGCTCTGGACCCACTGACTCAGAATCTCCTGGGATAGTTCCCGGCTTTAAAGACCAGACATAGTCCTCATCTGGAGACATCTCATCAGCGGTTTTTCACACTGGGTTTTCCCTCATCTGAAGAAACACGCCAAGAGACTGTGAGGATCCGTAATTAGCGTTTTAATACATTTTGCAGGACTCAGTGTTTTTCACGTTCTGTGATACTGGGATCTGCATCTTCACTGTAATGTGTTAAACCTTTAAATCTTGTCCAAAAGTCACGTCATTAAATAGAGAACCCTTATGGGAATTCCAGGCGGATTGCCATCATTCTGCTTCCGTCTCCTCACCTTTAAAATGGGGAGAGTAGCGGTAACCTAGCTTTTGGATGTGAGGATTAAATGAGATAGTTGGTGCAAAGCGGTTAGCACAGGATCTGGCACAAAGTGAGGCCTTCAATAAATTATTCTTATTATAGTAGTTTTGATTTTCCTCCGGTCGGAATAGAATTTAGTTGAAGTTAGTGACTGTGTCACGGCTGTGTCTCAGGCTGGTGTCTGCCGCCCTGAGCCAAGCCATAAAAACCCCTAGAATACCTTTTCAAAAGCCTGTCAGCCTCTTGAGGCTCCTACACTTCTTTATTTTATTTTATTTTATTTTATTTTATTTTACTGCAGTAACAGTGGATTCTAACATCATATAGCTTTCAGATGTACGTTGTAATATATTTCGAATTCTGTGTAGATTACATCGTGTTCACCACCCAAAAACTAATTATCGTCCGTCACCTCACATGGGAGCCTCATCACCCCTTTTGCTGTCTCCCCTCCCCCCTCCCCCTATGGTAACCACCAATCCAGTCTCCGTTGCTCTGTGTGTGTTTGTGATTGTTTTTATCTTCTGCTCATGAGTGAGATCACACGGTGTTTGACTTTCTCCCTCTGATTTATGTCACTTCACGTAATACCCTCAGGGTCCGTCCAGGTTGTCACAAATGGCCGGGTCTCATCATTTCTTAGGGCCGAGTAGTATTCCGTTGTGTATACATACCACATCTTCTTTATCCATTCCTCCCTTGATGGGCACCTAGGTTGCTTCCAAGTTTTGGCTGTTGTGAATAATGCCGCAGTGAACCTAGGGGTGCACGGGTCTTTCTGCATTTGTGTCTTCGAGTTCTTTGGATGAATAGCCAGCAGTGGGATAGCTGGATCCTAAGGGTAGGTCTATTCTTAGTTTTCTGAGGATACTCCCTACTGCTTTCCATAGTGGCTGCACCAGTCTGCGCTCCCACCAGCAGTGCAGGAGAGTTCCCCTTCTCTCCACATCCTCTCTCCCAGGCTTGTCTCTTGTCTTGTTGATTAGAGCCATTCTGACCAGAGTAAGGTGACATCTCATTGTAGTTTTCATTTGCACTTCTCTGATGGCTAATGATGTTGAGCACCTCTCCATATGCCTGTTGGCCATCCCTGTATCTTCTTTGGAGAAGTCACTGCTCAGATCTTTTGCCCGTTTATTTAATTGGGTTGTTGATTTTTTTTTTTTGTTGCTGAGGTGTATGAGTTCTTTCTGTATTTTGGGTATTAATTAACCCCTTATCCGATATACGGTTTGCAAGTATCTTCTCCCAGGTGTTAGGTTGCGTTTTGGTTTTGTGGATGGTTTCCTTTGCCGTGCAGAAGATTTTTTTACTTTGATGTAGTCCCATTTGTTCATTTTGTATTTTGTTTCCATTGCCCAGTCAGACGTGGTACTTGAACATAGGCTGCTAAGAGTGATGTCAAAGGGCTGACTGCCTATGTTTTCTTCTAGACGTTGCATGGTTTCGGGTCTGACGTTCAAGTAAAACCCGAGGGAGGAGGCTGCAGTTCCCCGAGAGCGAGCTTGGCGGGGACCCTGCAGTCCCTGTCAGCGCACCTTGCGGCTCCGCGAAGGTCCAAAGCATGTGGGCGGGGCCCCGGGAGTTCTCCCAGGAGGGTGTCCCTGTCCCTGTCCGCAGTGCAGTGCACCGCCCGAGGGGGGGGGGGCGGGGCAGCGGCCGGGGAGCCTCTGGGCGGCGGCGCTCGCGCGCGCGCGGGCACACGCGGGGAGCGCGCGGCTGCTGGGCCGCCATCCTGGGAGGCATCTGCGAGCCGCGCCTGCCCAGAGCCGAGCCCGGCGGAGTCCGGCCGCGCTCTGCTGCTCTCTCCCGGGCCGGGCTCGTCCGTTCCCCCGGCGTCCGTGGACGCCGCTCCGTGTCCCCGCTGGGCACAGCAGCCCGGGCCCTCCACAGCCACGGCCGCTAGCCTGAGGTGGCCCTCCTGCAGCTCCCGCTCTTCCTGCTCGCGGGACACGGACGACCAGGGCGCCTGAGAAGATGATGCCATCTGGGAGAGGTACCTGGGGGCGTGGGCCTGGGGGCTGGTGGGAGGCGAGCGTGTCCCTGAGGAAGAGGCTTGTGCGCCGAGAGGTGCCCGTCAGGTCGCGGGACAGCTGTGCGGCGCGGGAAGCGGGGGGCGGGGGGGGGGTGTCTCTTCGTGCGCGTCACACGTTCATGGCACGGGCGGTGTGTGCCGGGCACCTGCCCAGGGGCCAGCCTGGGGATGCGGTGCCCGGGAGTCGGGCGCTGAAGCGGCCCCCGTGGTCTTGGCTTCTTGGAAGGACAGACGCGAAGTCCATAAGGACCCTGGTCTCGATGCGTTCTGAGGAGTGCAGGTCTCCCTCTGTTCTGAGGAGTGCAGGTCTCCCTCTTTTCGAGGCTACGTTCCGTTGGGGTTTTCCTGAAGCCTCTTGTGCCCCTGAAGCTCAGGCCGGTTCAGGGGAAGTGGCCTGTCGAGGGCCACGTGACGTTTGTGTGCAGAGCCAGTGCTTTCCAAAGCCCTGGACTGTGCGGAAGTCTACCTGTTAGGGGTGCAGTGGGGGCTGTCCGGGGAGCGTTGTGAGCACAGGTATGTGTCCCACACTTGAAAGTCTGGCAAAGAAAGCGTGAGGCTCGAGGGTGCTCCGTTCGTTGCCTCCTTCCACAGAAAGTCTGGAGAGTTGACTTTGGGCCAAGTCCTTCCTTTCCTCTGGTCGGTGCGTGTTCAGCGGTCTGGACACTTGGTGAGCAAGACTGGCAAGGTGTTTGACGTACTGGGCCTCACAGCCTAGTTGGAAAGGACAGATAGGCAGCAACTCATTACCTAGGAGATACGTAAAAAGTATTTCGTGTTGGGTGCTGAGAAATACGGCATTTACTGATAGACTTTGTGGCTTAGGCAGTGATGTTGAAGCTGAGAGCAGATGCCTACAGGAAAAGGAGGACTTGTGCGGGAGAGTGTTGGGACAGGGCAAGGGAGGAGTGTGGCCTGTCAGAGGAGCTGAAAGAGTGCCCTGGAGCCTTGGGGCCGCGTAGGGACTGTAGGCTGGGGAAAACACAAGTTTTCGGTTAAGGCTGGCGCTTTCTATAGGTTTTTGGAGACGAAGCGTGGTGATTGGGAACGTGGACTCTGGAGCCAGACTCTGTCAAATGGGTCCCAGCTCTGCCACCTACGGGCTGTGTGAACTTGGGCAAGTTACCGTACCCTTCTGTGTGTCAGTTTCCTGATCTGTCAAACGGGGATGATTATCATACACACTCCATAGGTGAGTGTAAAGGTGAGAGGATATTTCATATCCGTAAAGTACTTAGAGCAGTGTCTGGCCTTTAGTAGGCGTTAGTAGTGGCTGATTAAATAAATGGATAAGTGCGTACATAAGTATTAAAGGCTCGGAGGCTGTCCCTGGTGAAGCGTGTGAACTGGAATGGATTACAGCCCACTTTGTTTCCTTTCCAGCTTGCAGTTGCTACTGAGCGCATGTGTGGCACTGTGGAATTAGAACTAATCTCCCTCGACTTGGCTGCTCTTGGTAGAAGAATGTAAGGCTGTCAGAATTGTCCCAGGGAAAGAGAAGCCTTTTCAGTAGCATTTTAGGGTCAGGCTTATTTAATCTGTCTTGTTCGTATTGGTTTGTGTAGTATTTGTTGGTAACGTTTTTGGCAAAGCTGCTCGGTTAAAAAAAAGTCGATTAGCTGTAAAATAGTTGAGACACAGAGAAAAGTAGAGAGTCGTGTAAGCAGAGCACGCCTTTCCTTGACTCTCTGTCGAGAGCTTGTGTGATTCCAGCTGCTCTCTGCCTCAGACACGGTGCCCTCTGTGTGTCCCGTCATCCAAACAGGGCAGGGTCTGGAACCGTGGAGAATCTAAGGCAGTCCAGTCCAGTCATGCTTTGCTTAACAGTGGGGATGAGTTCTGAGGAGTGTGTCATGGTCAGGCAATCTCGTGATCGTGCAAAGCACCACGGAGTTCCTGAACCTAGACGGCGGAGCCTCCTACACACCTAGGCTCTACGGGACTAATCTTATGGGGCCCCCGTTGTTGACTGAAACGTCCCGGGGTAGGGCATGGCTGTACTTCCCAACTCCCGGGGCACGTAAGTGTAGCCTGTGGGGCTTTGGAAAAGAACGGAGACGCTCAAGGCCTGCTCTGGACCCACTGACTCAGAATCTCCTGGGATAGTTCCCGGCTTTAAAGACCAGACATAGTCCTCATCTGGAGACATCTCATCAGCGGTTTTTCACACTGGGTTTTCCCTCATCTGAAGAAACACGCCAAGAGACTGTGAGGATCCGTAATTAGCGTTTTAATACATTTTGCAGGACTCAGTGTTTTTCACGTTCTGTGATACTGGGATCTGCATCTTCACTGTAATGTGTTAAACCTTTAAATCTTGTCCAAAAGTCACGTCATTAAATAGAGAACCCTTATGGGAATTCCAGGCGGATTGCCATCATTCTGCTTCCGTCTCCTCACCTTTAAAATGGGGAGAGTAGCGGTAACCTAGCTTTTGGATGTGAGGATTAAATGAGATAGTTGGTGCAAAGCGGTTAGCACAGGATCTGGCACAAAGTGAGGCCTTCAATAAATTATTCTTATTATAGTAGTTTTGATTTTCCTCCGGTCGGAATAGAATTTAGTTGAAGTTAGTGACTGTGTCACGGCTGTGTCTCAGGCTGGTGTCTGCCGCCCTGAGCCAAGCCATAAAAACCCCTAGAATACCTTTTCAAAAGCCTGTCAGCCTCTTGAGGCTCCTACACTTCTTTATTTTATTTTATTTTATTTTATTTTATTTTACTGCAGTAACAGTGGATTCTAACATCATATAGCTTTCAGATGTACGTTGTAATATATTTCGAATTCTGTGTAGATTACATCGTGTTCACCACCCAAAAACTAATTATCGTCCGTCACCTCACATGGGAGCCTCATCACCCCTTTTGCTGTCTCCCCTCCCCCCTCCCCCTATGGTAACCACCAATCCAGTCTCCGTTGCTCTGTGTGTGTTTGTGATTGTTTTTATCTTCTGCTCATGAGTGAGATCACACGGTGTTTGACTTTCTCCCTCTGATTTATGTCACTTCACGTAATACCCTCAGGGTCCGTCCAGGTTGTCACAAATGGCCGGGTCTCATCATTTCTTAGGGCCGAGTAGTATTCCGTTGTGTATACATACCACATCTTCTTTATCCATTCCTCCCTTGATGGGCACCTAGGTTGCTTCCAAGTTTTGGCTGTTGTGAATAATGCCGCAGTGAACCTAGGGGTGCACGGGTCTTTCTGCATTTGTGTCTTCGAGTTCTTTGGATGAATAGCCAGCAGTGGGATAGCTGGATCCTAAGGGTAGGTCTATTCTTAGTTTTCTGAGGATACTCCCTACTGCTTTCCATAGTGGCTGCACCAGTCTGCGCTCCCACCAGCAGTGCAGGAGAGTTCCCCTTCTCTCCACATCCTCTCTCCCAGGCTTGTCTCTTGTCTTGTTGATTAGAGCCATTCTGACCAGAGTAAGGTGACATCTCATTGTAGTTTTCATTTGCACTTCTCTGATGGCTAATGATGTTGAGCACCTCTCCATATGCCTGTTGGCCATCCCTGTATCTTCTTTGGAGAAGTCACTGCTCAGATCTTTTGCCCGTTTATTTAATTGGGTTGTTGATTTTTTTTTTTTGTTGCTGAGGTGTATGAGTTCTTTCTGTATTTTGGGTATTAATTAACCCCTTATCCGATATACGGTTTGCAAGTATCTTCTCCCAGGTGTTAGGTTGCGTTTTGGTTTTGTGGATGGTTTCCTTTGCCGTGCAGAAGATTTTTTTACTTTGATGTAGTCCCATTTGTTCATTTTGTATTTTGTTTCCATTGCCCAGTCAGACGTGGTACTTGAACATAGGCTGCTAAGAGTGATGTCAAAGGGCTGACTGCCTATGTTTTCTTCTAGACGTTGCATGGTTTCGGGTCTGACGTTCAAGTAAAACCCGAGGGAGGAGGCTGCAGTTCCCCGAGAGCGAGCTTGGCGGGGACCCTGCAGTCCCTGTCAGCGCACCTTGCGGCTCCGCGAAGGTCCAAAGCATGTGGGCGGGGCCCCGGGAGTTCTCCCAGGAGGGTGTCCCTGTCCCTGTCCGCAGTGCAGTGCACCGCCCGAGGGGGGGGGGGCGGGGCAGCGGCCGGGGAGCCTCTGGGCGGCGGCGCTCGCGCGCGCGCGGGCACACGCGGGGAGCGCGCGGCTGCTGGGCCGCCATCCTGGGAGGCATCTGCGAGCCGCGCCTGCCCAGAGCCGAGCCCGGCGGAGTCCGGCCGCGCTCTGCTGCTCTCTCCCGGGCCGGGCTCGTCCGTTCCCCCGGCGTCCGTGGACGCCGCTCCGTGTCCCCGCTGGGCACAGCAGCCCGGGCCCTCCACAGCCACGGCCGCTAGCCTGAGGTGGCCCTCCTGCAGCTCCCGCTCTTCCTGCTCGCGGGACACGGACGACCAGGGCGCCTGAGAAGATGATGCCATCTGGGAGAGGTACCTGGGGGCGTGGGCCTGGGGGCTGGTGGGAGGCGAGCGTGTCCCTGAGGAAGAGGCTTGTGCGCCGAGAGGTGCCCGTCAGGTCGCGGGACAGCTGTGCGGCGCGGGAAGCGGGGGGCGGGGGGGGGGTGTCTCTTCGTGCGCGTCACACGTTCATGGCACGGGCGGTGTGTGCCGGGCACCTGCCCAGGGGCCAGCCTGGGGATGCGGTGCCCGGGAGTCGGGCGCTGAAGCGGCCCCCGTGGTCTTGGCTTCTTGGAAGGACAGACGCGAAGTCCATAAGGACCCTGGTCTCGATGCGTTCTGAGGAGTGCAGGTCTCCCTCTGTTCTGAGGAGTGCAGGTCTCCCTCTTTTCGAGGCTACGTTCCGTTGGGGTTTTCCTGAAGCCTCTTGTGCCCCTGAAGCTCAGGCCGGTTCAGGGGAAGTGGCCTGTCGAGGGCCACGTGACGTTTGTGTGCAGAGCCAGTGCTTTCCAAAGCCCTGGACTGTGCGGAAGTCTACCTGTTAGGGGTGCAGTGGGGGCTGTCCGGGGAGCGTTGTGAGCACAGGTATGTGTCCCACACTTGAAAGTCTGGCAAAGAAAGCGTGAGGCTCGAGGGTGCTCCGTTCGTTGCCTCCTTCCACAGAAAGTCTGGAGAGTTGACTTTGGGCCAAGTCCTTCCTTTCCTCTGGTCGGTGCGTGTTCAGCGGTCTGGACACTTGGTGAGCAAGACTGGCAAGGTGTTTGACGTACTGGGCCTCACAGCCTAGTTGGAAAGGACAGATAGGCAGCAACTCATTACCTAGGAGATACGTAAAAAGTATTTCGTGTTGGGTGCTGAGAAATACGGCATTTACTGATAGACTTTGTGGCTTAGGCAGTGATGTTGAAGCTGAGAGCAGATGCCTACAGGAAAAGGAGGACTTGTGCGGGAGAGTGTTGGGACAGGGCAAGGGAGGAGTGTGGCCTGTCAGAGGAGCTGAAAGAGTGCCCTGGAGCCTTGGGGCCTCGTAGGGACTGTAGGCTGGGGAAAACACAAGTTTTCGGTTAAGGCTGGCGCTTTCTATAGGTTTTTGGAGACGAAGCGTGGTGATTGGGAACGTGGACTCTGGAGCCAGACTCTGTCAAATGGGTCCCAGCTCTGCCACCTACGGGCTGTGTGAACTTGGGCAAGTTACCGTACCCTTCTGTGTGTCAGTTTCCTGATCTGTCAAACGGGGATGATTATCATACACACTCCATAGGTGAGTGTAAAGGTGAGAGGATATTTCATATCCGTAAAGTACTTAGAGCAGTGTCTGGCCTTTAGTAGGCGTTAGTAGTGGCTGATTAAATAAATGGATAAGTGCGTACATAAGTATTAAAGGCTCGGAGGCTGTCCCTGGTGAAGCGTGTGAACTGGAATGGATTACAGCCCACTTTGTTTCCTTTCCAGCTTGCAGTTGCTACTGAGCGCATGTGTGGCACTGTGGAATTAGAACTAATCTCCCTCGACTTGGCTGCTCTTGGTAGAAGAATGTAAGGCTGTCAGAATTGTCCCAGGGAAAGAGAAGCCTTTTCAGTAGCATTTTAGGGTCAGGCTTATTTAATCTGTCTTGTTCGTATTGGTTTGTGTAGTATTTGTTGGTAACGTTTTTGGCAAAGCTGCTCGGTTAAAAAAAAGTCGATTAGCTGTAAAATAGTTGAGACACAGAGAAAAGTAGAGAGTCGTGTAAGCAGAGCACGCCTTTCCTTGACTCTCTGTCGAGAGCTTGTGTGATTCCAGCTGCTCTCTGCCTCAGACACGGTGCCCTCTGTGTGTCCCGTCATCCAAACAGGGCAGGGTCTGGAACCGTGGAGAATCTAAGGCAGTCCAGTCCAGTCATGCTTTGCTTAACAGTGGGGATGAGTTCTGAGGAGTGTGTCATGGTCAGGCAATCTCGTGATCGTGCAAAGCACCACGGAGTTCCTGAACCTAGACGGCGGAGCCTCCTACACACCTAGGCTCTACGGGACTAATCTTATGGGGCCCCCGTTGTTGACTGAAACGTCCCGGGGTAGGGCATGGCTGTACTTCCCAACTCCCGGGGCACGTAAGTGTAGCCTGTGGGGCTTTGGAAAAGAACGGAGACGCTCAAGGCCTGCTCTGGACCCACTGACTCAGAATCTCCTGGGATAGTTCCCGGCTTTAAAGACCAGACATAGTCCTCATCTGGAGACATCTCATCAGCGGTTTTTCACACTGGGTTTTCCCTCATCTGAAGAAACACGCCAAGAGACTGTGAGGATCCGTAATTAGCGTTTTAATACATTTTGCAGGACTCAGTGTTTTTCACGTTCTGTGATACTGGGATCTGCATCTTCACTGTAATGTGTTAAACCTTTAAATCTTGTCCAAAAGTCACGTCATTAAATAGAGAACCCTTATGGGAATTCCAGGCGGATTGCCATCATTCTGCTTCCGTCTCCTCACCTTTAAAATGGGGAGAGTAGCGGTAACCTAGCTTTTGGATGTGAGGATTAAATGAGATAGTTGGTGCAAAGCGGTTAGCACAGGATCTGGCACAAAGTGAGGCCTTCAATAAATTATTCTTATTATAGTAGTTTTGATTTTCCTCCGGTCGGAATAGAATTTAGTTGAAGTTAGTGACTGTGTCACGGCTGTGTCTCAGGCTGGTGTCTGCCGCCCTGAGCCAAGCCATAAAAACCCCTAGAATACCTTTTCAAAAGCCTGTCAGCCTCTTGAGGCTCCTACACTTCTTTATTTTATTTTATTTTATTTTATTTTATTTTACTGCAGTAACAGTGGATTCTAACATCATATAGCTTTCAGATGTACGTTGTAATATATTTCGAATTCTGTGTAGATTACATCGTGTTCACCACCCAAAAACTAATTATCGTCCGTCACCTCACATGGGAGCCTCATCACCCCTTTTGCTGTCTCCCCTCCCCCCTCCCCCTATGGTAACCACCAATCCAGTCTCCGTTGCTCTGTGTGTGTTTGTGATTGTTTTTATCTTCTGCTCATGAGTGAGATCACACGGTGTTTGACTTTCTCCCTCTGATTTATGTCACTTCACGTAATACCCTCAGGGTCCGTCCAGGTTGTCACAAATGGCCGGGTCTCATCATTTCTTAGGGCCGAGTAGTATTCCGTTGTGTATACATACCACATCTTCTTTATCCATTCCTCCCTTGATGGGCACCTAGGTTGCTTCCAAGTTTTGGCTGTTGTGAATAATGCCGCAGTGAACCTAGGGGTGCACGGGTCTTTCTGCATTTGTGTCTTCGAGTTCTTTGGATGAATAGCCAGCAGTGGGATAGCTGGATCCTAAGGGTAGGTCTATTCTTAGTTTTCTGAGGATACTCCCTACTGCTTTCCATAGTGGCTGCACCAGTCTGCGCTCCCACCAGCAGTGCAGGAGAGTTCCCCTTCTCTCCACATCCTCTCTCCCAGGCTTGTCTCTTGTCTTGTTGATTAGAGCCATTCTGACCAGAGTAAGGTGACATCTCATTGTAGTTTTCATTTGCACTTCTCTGATGGCTAATGATGTTGAGCACCTCTCCATATGCCTGTTGGCCATCCCTGTATCTTCTTTGGAGAAGTCACTGCTCAGATCTTTTGCCCGTTTATTTAATTGGGTTGTTGATTTTTTTTTTTTGTTGCTGAGGTGTATGAGTTCTTTCTGTATTTTGGGTATTAATTAACCCCTTATCCGATATACGGTTTGCAAGTATCTTCTCCCAGGTGTTAGGTTGCGTTTTGGTTTTGTGGATGGTTTCCTTTGCCGTGCAGAAGATTTTTTTACTTTGATGTAGTCCCATTTGTTCATTTTGTATTTTGTTTCCATTGCCCAGTCAGACGTGGTACTTGAACATAGGCTGCTAAGAGTGATGTCAAAGGGCTGACTGCCTATGTTTTCTTCTAGACGTTGCATGGTTTCGGGTCTGACGTTCAAGTAAAACCCGAGGGAGGAGGCTGCAGTTCCCCGAGAGCGAGCTTGGCGGGGACCCTGCAGTCCCTGTCAGCGCACCTTGCGGCTCCGCGAAGGTCCAAAGCATGTGGGCGGGGCCCCGGGAGTTCTCCCAGGAGGGTGTCCCTGTCCCTGTCCGCAGTGCAGTGCACCGCCCGAGGGGGGGGGGGCGGGGCAGCGGCCGGGGAGCCTCTGGGCGGCGGCGCTCGCGCGCGCGCGGGCACACGCGGGGAGCGCGCGGCTGCTGGGCCGCCATCCTGGGAGGCATCTGCGAGCCGCGCCTGCCCAGAGCCGAGCCCGGCGGAGTCCGGCCGCGCTCTGCTGCTCTCTCCCGGGCCGGGCTCGTCCGTTCCCCCGGCGTCCGTGGACGCCGCTCCGTGTCCCCGCTGGGCACAGCAGCCCGGGCCCTCCACAGCCACGGCCGCTAGCCTGAGGTGGCCCTCCTGCAGCTCCCGCTCTTCCTGCTCGCGGGACACGGACGACCAGGGCGCCTGAGAAGATGATGCCATCTGGGAGAGGTACCTGGGGGCGTGGGCCTGGGGGCTGGTGGGAGGCGAGCGTGTCCCTGAGGAAGAGGCTTGTGCGCCGAGAGGTGCCCGTCAGGTCGCGGGACAGCTGTGCGGCGCGGGAAGCGGGGGGCGGGGGGGGGGTGTCTCTTCGTGCGCGTCACACGTTCATGGCACGGGCGGTGTGTGCCGGGCACCTGCCCAGGGGCCAGCCTGGGGATGCGGTGCCCGGGAGTCGGGCGCTGAAGCGGCCCCCGTGGTCTTGGCTTCTTGGAAGGACAGACGCGAAGTCCATAAGGACCCTGGTCTCGATGCGTTCTGAGGAGTGCAGGTCTCCCTCTGTTCTGAGGAGTGCAGGTCTCCCTCTTTTCGAGGCTACGTTCCGTTGGGGTTTTCCTGAAGCCTCTTGTGCCCCTGAAGCTCAGGCCGGTTCAGGGGAAGTGGCCTGTCGAGGGCCACGTGACGTTTGTGTGCAGAGCCAGTGCTTTCCAAAGCCCTGGACTGTGCGGAAGTCTACCTGTTAGGGGTGCAGTGGGGGCTGTCCGGGGAGCGTTGTGAGCACAGGTATGTGTCCCACACTTGAAAGTCTGGCAAAGAAAGCGTGAGGCTCGAGGGTGCTCCGTTCGTTGCCTCCTTCCACAGAAAGTCTGGAGAGTTGACTTTGGGCCAAGTCCTTCCTTTCCTCTGGTCGGTGCGTGTTCAGCGGTCTGGACACTTGGTGAGCAAGACTGGCAAGGTGTTTGACGTACTGGGCCTCACAGCCTAGTTGGAAAGGACAGATAGGCAGCAACTCATTACCTAGGAGATACGTAAAAAGTATTTCGTGTTGGGTGCTGAGAAATACGGCATTTACTGATAGACTTTGTGGCTTAGGCAGTGATGTTGAAGCTGAGAGCAGATGCCTACAGGAAAAGGAGGACTTGTGCGGGAGAGTGTTGGGACAGGGCAAGGGAGGAGTGTGGCCTGTCAGAGGAGCTGAAAGAGTGCCCTGGAGCCTTGGGGCCGCGTAGGGACTGTAGGCTGGGGAAAACACAAGTTTTCGGTTAAGGCTGGCGCTTTCTATAGGTTTTTGGAGACGAAGCGTGGTGATTGGGAACGTGGACTCTGGAGCCAGACTCTGTCAAATGGGTCCCAGCTCTGCCACCTACGGGCTGTGTGAACTTGGGCAAGTTACCGTACCCTTCTGTGTGTCAGTTTCCTGATCTGTCAAACGGGGATGATTATCATACACACTCCATAGGTGAGTGTAAAGGTGAGAGGATATTTCATATCCGTAAAGTACTTAGAGCAGTGTCTGGCCTTTAGTAGGCGTTAGTAGTGGCTGATTAAATAAATGGATAAGTGCGTACATAAGTATTAAAGGCTCGGAGGCTGTCCCTGGTGAAGCGTGTGAACTGGAATGGATTACAGCCCACTTTGTTTCCTTTCCAGCTTGCAGTTGCTACTGAGCGCATGTGTGGCACTGTGGAATTAGAACTAATCTCCCTCGACTTGGCTGCTCTTGGTAGAAGAATGTAAGGCTGTCAGAATTGTCCCAGGGAAAGAGAAGCCTTTTCAGTAGCATTTTAGGGTCAGGCTTATTTAATCTGTCTTGTTCGTATTGGTTTGTGTAGTATTTGTTGGTAACGTTTTTGGCAAAGCTGCTCGGTTAAAAAAAAGTCGATTAGCTGTAAAATAGTTGAGACACAGAGAAAAGTAGAGAGTCGTGTAAGCAGAGCACGCCTTTCCTTGACTCTCTGTCGAGAGCTTGTGTGATTCCAGCTGCTCTCTGCCTCAGACACGGTGCCCTCTGTGTGTCCCGTCATCCAAACAGGGCAGGGTCTGGAACCGTGGAGAATCTAAGGCAGTCCAGTCCAGTCATGCTTTGCTTAACAGTGGGGATGAGTTCTGAGGAGTGTGTCATGGTCAGGCAATCTCGTGATCGTGCAAAGCACCACGGAGTTCCTGAACCTAGACGGCGGAGCCTCCTACACACCTAGGCTCTACGGGACTAATCTTATGGGGCCCCCGTTGTTGACTGAAACGTCCCGGGGTAGGGCATGGCTGTACTTCCCAACTCCCGGGGCACGTAAGTGTAGCCTGTGGGGCTTTGGAAAAGAACGGAGACGCTCAAGGCCTGCTCTGGACCCACTGACTCAGAATCTCCTGGGATAGTTCCCGGCTTTAAAGACCAGACATAGTCCTCATCTGGAGACATCTCATCAGCGGTTTTTCACACTGGGTTTTCCCTCATCTGAAGAAACACGCCAAGAGACTGTGAGGATCCGTAATTAGCGTTTTAATACATTTTGCAGGACTCAGTGTTTTTCACGTTCTGTGATACTGGGATCTGCATCTTCACTGTAATGTGTTAAACCTTTAAATCTTGTCCAAAAGTCACGTCATTAAATAGAGAACCCTTATGGGAATTCCAGGCGGATTGCCATCATTCTGCTTCCGTCTCCTCACCTTTAAAATGGGGAGAGTAGCGGTAACCTAGCTTTTGGATGTGAGGATTAAATGAGATAGTTGGTGCAAAGCGGTTAGCACAGGATCTGGCACAAAGTGAGGCCTTCAATAAATTATTCTTATTATAGTAGTTTTGATTTTCCTCCGGTCGGAATAGAATTTAGTTGAAGTTAGTGACTGTGTCACGGCTGTGTCTCAGGCTGGTGTCTGCCGCCCTGAGCCAAGCCATAAAAACCCCTAGAATACCTTTTCAAAAGCCTGTCAGCCTCTTGAGGCTCCTACACTTCTTTATTTTATTTTATTTTATTTTATTTTATTTTACTGCAGTAACAGTGGATTCTAACATCATATAGCTTTCAGATGTACGTTGTAATATATTTCGAATTCTGTGTAGATTACATCGTGTTCACCACCCAAAAACTAATTATCGTCCGTCACCTCACATGGGAGCCTCATCACCCCTTTTGCTGTCTCCCCTCCCCCCTCCCCCTATGGTAACCACCAATCCAGTCTCCGTTGCTCTGTGTGTGTTTGTGATTGTTTTTATCTTCTGCTCATGAGTGAGATCACACGGTGTTTGACTTTCTCCCTCTGATTTATGTCACTTCACGTAATACCCTCAGGGTCCGTCCAGGTTGTCACAAATGGCCGGGTCTCATCATTTCTTAGGGCCGAGTAGTATTCCGTTGTGTATACATACCACATCTTCTTTATCCATTCCTCCCTTGATGGGCACCTAGGTTGCTTCCAAGTTTTGGCTGTTGTGAATAATGCCGCAGTGAACCTAGGGGTGCACGGGTCTTTCTGCATTTGTGTCTTCGAGTTCTTTGGATGAATAGCCAGCAGTGGGATAGCTGGATCCTAAGGGTAGGTCTATTCTTAGTTTTCTGAGGATACTCCCTACTGCTTTCCATAGTGGCTGCACCAGTCTGCGCTCCCACCAGCAGTGCAGGAGAGTTCCCCTTCTCTCCACATCCTCTCTCCCAGGCTTGTCTCTTGTCTTGTTGATTAGAGCCATTCTGACCAGAGTAAGGTGACATCTCATTGTAGTTTTCATTTGCACTTCTCTGATGGCTAATGATGTTGAGCACCTCTCCATATGCCTGTTGGCCATCCCTGTATCTTCTTTGGAGAAGTCACTGCTCAGATCTTTTGCCCGTTTATTTAATTGGGTTGTTGATTTTTTTTTTTTGTTGCTGAGGTGTATGAGTTCTTTCTGTATTTTGGGTATTAATTAACCCCTTATCCGATATACGGTTTGCAAGTATCTTCTCCCAGGTGTTAGGTTGCGTTTTGGTTTTGTGGATGGTTTCCTTTGCCGTGCAGAAGATTTTTTTACTTTGATGTAGTCCCATTTGTTCATTTTGTATTTTGTTTCCATTGCCCAGTCAGACGTGGTACTTGAACATAGGCTGCTAAGAGTGATGTCAAAGGGCTGACTGCCTATGTTTTCTTCTAGACGTTGCATGGTTTCGGGTCTGACGTTCAAGTAAAACCCGAGGGAGGAGGCTGCAGTTCCCCGAGAGCGAGCTTGGCGGGGACCCTGCAGTCCCTGTCAGCGCACCTTGCGGCTCCGCGAAGGTCCAAAGCATGTGGGCGGGGCCCCGGGAGTTCTCCCAGGAGGGTGTCCCTGTCCCTGTCCGCAGTGCAGTGCACCGCCCGAGGGGGGGGGGGCGGGGCAGCGGCCGGGGAGCCTCTGGGCGGCGGCGCTCGCGCGCGCGCGGGCACACGCGGGGAGCGCGCGGCTGCTGGGCCGCCATCCTGGGAGGCATCTGCGAGCCGCGCCTGCCCAGAGCCGAGCCCGGCGGAGTCCGGCCGCGCTCTGCTGCTCTCTCCCGGGCCGGGCTCGTCCGTTCCCCCGGCGTCCGTGGACGCCGCTCCGTGTCCCCGCTGGGCACAGCAGCCCGGGCCCTCCACAGCCACGGCCGCTAGCCTGAGGTGGCCCTCCTGCAGCTCCCGCTCTTCCTGCTCGCGGGACACGGACGACCAGGGCGCCTGAGAAGATGATGCCATCTGGGAGAGGTACCTGGGGGCGTGGGCCTGGGGGCTGGTGGGAGGCGAGCGTGTCCCTGAGGAAGAGGCTTGTGCGCCGAGAGGTGCCCGTCAGGTCGCGGGACAGCTGTGCGGCGCGGGAAGCGGGGGGCGGGGGGGGGGTGTCTCTTCGTGCGCGTCACACGTTCATGGCACGGGCGGTGTGTGCCGGGCACCTGCCCAGGGGCCAGCCTGGGGATGCGGTGCCCGGGAGTCGGGCGCTGAAGCGGCCCCCGTGGTCTTGGCTTCTTGGAAGGACAGACGCGAAGTCCATAAGGACCCTGGTCTCGATGCGTTCTGAGGAGTGCAGGTCTCCCTCTGTTCTGAGGAGTGCAGGTCTCCCTCTTTTCGAGGCTACGTTCCGTTGGGGTTTTCCTGAAGCCTCTTGTGCCCCTGAAGCTCAGGCCGGTTCAGGGGAAGTGGCCTGTCGAGGGCCACGTGACGTTTGTGTGCAGAGCCAGTGCTTTCCAAAGCCCTGGACTGTGCGGAAGTCTACCTGTTAGGGGTGCAGTGGGGGCTGTCCGGGGAGCGTTGTGAGCACAGGTATGTGTCCCACACTTGAAAGTCTGGCAAAGAAAGCGTGAGGCTCGAGGGTGCTCCGTTCGTTGCCTCCTTCCACAGAAAGTCTGGAGAGTTGACTTTGGGCCAAGTCCTTCCTTTCCTCTGGTCGGTGCGTGTTCAGCGGTCTGGACACTTGGTGAGCAAGACTGGCAAGGTGTTTGACGTACTGGGCCTCACAGCCTAGTTGGAAAGGACAGATAGGCAGCAACTCATTACCTAGGAGATACGTAAAAAGTATTTCGTGTTGGGTGCTGAGAAATACGGCATTTACTGATAGACTTTGTGGCTTAGGCAGTGATGTTGAAGCTGAGAGCAGATGCCTACAGGAAAAGGAGGACTTGTGCGGGAGAGTGTTGGGACAGGGCAAGGGAGGAGTGTGGCCTGTCAGAGGAGCTGAAAGAGTGCCCTGGAGCCTTGGGGCCTCGTAGGGACTGTAGGCTGGGGAAAACACAAGTTTTCGGTTAAGGCTGGCGCTTTCTATAGGTTTTTGGAGACGAAGCGTGGTGATTGGGAACGTGGACTCTGGAGCCAGACTCTGTCAAATGGGTCCCAGCTCTGCCACCTACGGGCTGTGTGAACTTGGGCAAGTTACCGTACCCTTCTGTGTGTCAGTTTCCTGATCTGTCAAACGGGGATGATTATCATACACACTCCATAGGTGAGTGTAAAGGTGAGAGGATATTTCATATCCGTAAAGTACTTAGAGCAGTGTCTGGCCTTTAGTAGGCGTTAGTAGTGGCTGATTAAATAAATGGATAAGTGCGTACATAAGTATTAAAGGCTCGGAGGCTGTCCCTGGTGAAGCGTGTGAACTGGAATGGATTACAGCCCACTTTGTTTCCTTTCCAGCTTGCAGTTGCTACTGAGCGCATGTGTGGCACTGTGGAATTAGAACTAATCTCCCTCGACTTGGCTGCTCTTGGTAGAAGAATGTAAGGCTGTCAGAATTGTCCCAGGGAAAGAGAAGCCTTTTCAGTAGCATTTTAGGGTCAGGCTTATTTAATCTGTCTTGTTCGTATTGGTTTGTGTAGTATTTGTTGGTAACGTTTTTGGCAAAGCTGCTCGGTTAAAAAAAAGTCGATTAGCTGTAAAATAGTTGAGACACAGAGAAAAGTAGAGAGTCGTGTAAGCAGAGCACGCCTTTCCTTGACTCTCTGTCGAGAGCTTGTGTGATTCCAGCTGCTCTCTGCCTCAGACACGGTGCCCTCTGTGTGTCCCGTCATCCAAACAGGGCAGGGTCTGGAACCGTGGAGAATCTAAGGCAGTCCAGTCCAGTCATGCTTTGCTTAACAGTGGGGATGAGTTCTGAGGAGTGTGTCATGGTCAGGCAATCTCGTGATCGTGCAAAGCACCACGGAGTTCCTGAACCTAGACGGCGGAGCCTCCTACACACCTAGGCTCTACGGGACTAATCTTATGGGGCCCCCGTTGTTGACTGAAACGTCCCGGGGTAGGGCATGGCTGTACTTCCCAACTCCCGGGGCACGTAAGTGTAGCCTGTGGGGCTTTGGAAAAGAACGGAGACGCTCAAGGCCTGCTCTGGACCCACTGACTCAGAATCTCCTGGGATAGTTCCCGGCTTTAAAGACCAGACATAGTCCTCATCTGGAGACATCTCATCAGCGGTTTTTCACACTGGGTTTTCCCTCATCTGAAGAAACACGCCAAGAGACTGTGAGGATCCGTAATTAGCGTTTTAATACATTTTGCAGGACTCAGTGTTTTTCACGTTCTGTGATACTGGGATCTGCATCTTCACTGTAATGTGTTAAACCTTTAAATCTTGTCCAAAAGTCACGTCATTAAATAGAGAACCCTTATGGGAATTCCAGGCGGATTGCCATCATTCTGCTTCCGTCTCCTCACCTTTAAAATGGGGAGAGTAGCGGTAACCTAGCTTTTGGATGTGAGGATTAAATGAGATAGTTGGTGCAAAGCGGTTAGCACAGGATCTGGCACAAAGTGAGGCCTTCAATAAATTATTCTTATTATAGTAGTTTTGATTTTCCTCCGGTCGGAATAGAATTTAGTTGAAGTTAGTGACTGTGTCACGGCTGTGTCTCAGGCTGGTGTCTGCCGCCCTGAGCCAAGCCATAAAAACCCCTAGAATACCTTTTCAAAAGCCTGTCAGCCTCTTGAGGCTCCTACACTTCTTTATTTTATTTTATTTTATTTTATTTTATTTTACTGCAGTAACAGTGGATTCTAACATCATATAGCTTTCAGATGTACGTTGTAATATATTTCGAATTCTGTGTAGATTACATCGTGTTCACCACCCAAAAACTAATTATCGTCCGTCACCTCACATGGGAGCCTCATCACCCCTTTTGCTGTCTCCCCTCCCCCCTCCCCCTATGGTAACCACCAATCCAGTCTCCGTTGCTCTGTGTGTGTTTGTGATTGTTTTTATCTTCTGCTCATGAGTGAGATCACACGGTGTTTGACTTTCTCCCTCTGATTTATGTCACTTCACGTAATACCCTCAGGGTCCGTCCAGGTTGTCACAAATGGCCGGGTCTCATCATTTCTTAGGGCCGAGTAGTATTCCGTTGTGTATACATACCACATCTTCTTTATCCATTCCTCCCTTGATGGGCACCTAGGTTGCTTCCAAGTTTTGGCTGTTGTGAATAATGCCGCAGTGAACCTAGGGGTGCACGGGTCTTTCTGCATTTGTGTCTTCGAGTTCTTTGGATGAATAGCCAGCAGTGGGATAGCTGGATCCTAAGGGTAGGTCTATTCTTAGTTTTCTGAGGATACTCCCTACTGCTTTCCATAGTGGCTGCACCAGTCTGCGCTCCCACCAGCAGTGCAGGAGAGTTCCCCTTCTCTCCACATCCTCTCTCCCAGGCTTGTCTCTTGTCTTGTTGATTAGAGCCATTCTGACCAGAGTAAGGTGACATCTCATTGTAGTTTTCATTTGCACTTCTCTGATGGCTAATGATGTTGAGCACCTCTCCATATGCCTGTTGGCCATCCCTGTATCTTCTTTGGAGAAGTCACTGCTCAGATCTTTTGCCCGTTTATTTAATTGGGTTGTTGATTTTTTTTTTTTGTTGCTGAGGTGTATGAGTTCTTTCTGTATTTTGGGTATTAATTAACCCCTTATCCGATATACGGTTTGCAAGTATCTTCTCCCAGGTGTTAGGTTGCGTTTTGGTTTTGTGGATGGTTTCCTTTGCCGTGCAGAAGATTTTTTTACTTTGATGTAGTCCCATTTGTTCATTTTGTATTTTGTTTCCATTGCCCAGTCAGACGTGGTACTTGAACATAGGCTGCTAAGAGTGATGTCAAAGGGCTGACTGCCTATGTTTTCTTCTAGACGTTGCATGGTTTCGGGTCTGACGTTCAAGTAAAACCCGAGGGAGGAGGCTGCAGTTCCCCGAGAGCGAGCTTGGCGGGGACCCTGCAGTCCCTGTCAGCGCACCTTGCGGCTCCGCGAAGGTCCAAAGCATGTGGGCGGGGCCCCGGGAGTTCTCCCAGGAGGGTGTCCCTGTCCCTGTCCGCAGTGCAGTGCACCGCCCGAGGGGGGGGGGGCGGGGCAGCGGCCGGGGAGCCTCTGGGCGGCGGCGCTCGCGCGCGCGCGGGCACACGCGGGGAGCGCGCGGCTGCTGGGCCGCCATCCTGGGAGGCATCTGCGAGCCGCGCCTGCCCAGAGCCGAGCCCGGCGGAGTCCGGCCGCGCTCTGCTGCTCTCTCCCGGGCCGGGCTCGTCCGTTCCCCCGGCGTCCGTGGACGCCGCTCCGTGTCCCCGCTGGGCACAGCAGCCCGGGCCCTCCACAGCCACGGCCGCTAGCCTGAGGTGGCCCTCCTGCAGCTCCCGCTCTTCCTGCTCGCGGGACACGGACGACCAGGGCGCCTGAGAAGATGATGCCATCTGGGAGAGGTACCTGGGGGCGTGGGCCTGGGGGCTGGTGGGAGGCGAGCGTGTCCCTGAGGAAGAGGCTTGTGCGCCGAGAGGTGCCCGTCAGGTCGCGGGACAGCTGTGCGGCGCGGGAAGCGGGGGGCGGGGGGGGGGTGTCTCTTCGTGCGCGTCACACGTTCATGGCACGGGCGGTGTGTGCCGGGCACCTGCCCAGGGGCCAGCCTGGGGATGCGGTGCCCGGGAGTCGGGCGCTGAAGCGGCCCCCGTGGTCTTGGCTTCTTGGAAGGACAGACGCGAAGTCCATAAGGACCCTGGTCTCGATGCGTTCTGAGGAGTGCAGGTCTCCCTCTGTTCTGAGGAGTGCAGGTCTCCCTCTTTTCGAGGCTACGTTCCGTTGGGGTTTTCCTGAAGCCTCTTGTGCCCCTGAAGCTCAGGCCGGTTCAGGGGAAGTGGCCTGTCGAGGGCCACGTGACGTTTGTGTGCAGAGCCAGTGCTTTCCAAAGCCCTGGACTGTGCGGAAGTCTACCTGTTAGGGGTGCAGTGGGGGCTGTCCGGGGAGCGTTGTGAGCACAGGTATGTGTCCCACACTTGAAAGTCTGGCAAAGAAAGCGTGAGGCTCGAGGGTGCTCCGTTCGTTGCCTCCTTCCACAGAAAGTCTGGAGAGTTGACTTTGGGCCAAGTCCTTCCTTTCCTCTGGTCGGTGCGTGTTCAGCGGTCTGGACACTTGGTGAGCAAGACTGGCAAGGTGTTTGACGTACTGGGCCTCACAGCCTAGTTGGAAAGGACAGATAGGCAGCAACTCATTACCTAGGAGATACGTAAAAAGTATTTCGTGTTGGGTGCTGAGAAATACGGCATTTACTGATAGACTTTGTGGCTTAGGCAGTGATGTTGAAGCTGAGAGCAGATGCCTACAGGAAAAGGAGGACTTGTGCGGGAGAGTGTTGGGACAGGGCAAGGGAGGAGTGTGGCCTGTCAGAGGAGCTGAAAGAGTGCCCTGGAGCCTTGGGGCCGCGTAGGGACTGTAGGCTGGGGAAAACACAAGTTTTCGGTTAAGGCTGGCGCTTTCTATAGGTTTTTGGAGACGAAGCGTGGTGATTGGGAACGTGGACTCTGGAGCCAGACTCTGTCAAATGGGTCCCAGCTCTGCCACCTACGGGCTGTGTGAACTTGGGCAAGTTACCGTACCCTTCTGTGTGTCAGTTTCCTGATCTGTCAAACGGGGATGATTATCATACACACTCCATAGGTGAGTGTAAAGGTGAGAGGATATTTCATATCCGTAAAGTACTTAGAGCAGTGTCTGGCCTTTAGTAGGCGTTAGTAGTGGCTGATTAAATAAATGGATAAGTGCGTACATAAGTATTAAAGGCTCGGAGGCTGTCCCTGGTGAAGCGTGTGAACTGGAATGGATTACAGCCCACTTTGTTTCCTTTCCAGCTTGCAGTTGCTACTGAGCGCATGTGTGGCACTGTGGAATTAGAACTAATCTCCCTCGACTTGGCTGCTCTTGGTAGAAGAATGTAAGGCTGTCAGAATTGTCCCAGGGAAAGAGAAGCCTTTTCAGTAGCATTTTAGGGTCAGGCTTATTTAATCTGTCTTGTTCGTATTGGTTTGTGTAGTATTTGTTGGTAACGTTTTTGGCAAAGCTGCTCGGTTAAAAAAAAGTCGATTAGCTGTAAAATAGTTGAGACACAGAGAAAAGTAGAGAGTCGTGTAAGCAGAGCACGCCTTTCCTTGACTCTCTGTCGAGAGCTTGTGTGATTCCAGCTGCTCTCTGCCTCAGACACGGTGCCCTCTGTGTGTCCCGTCATCCAAACAGGGCAGGGTCTGGAACCGTGGAGAATCTAAGGCAGTCCAGTCCAGTCATGCTTTGCTTAACAGTGGGGATGAGTTCTGAGGAGTGTGTCATGGTCAGGCAATCTCGTGATCGTGCAAAGCACCACGGAGTTCCTGAACCTAGACGGCGGAGCCTCCTACACACCTAGGCTCTACGGGACTAATCTTATGGGGCCCCCGTTGTTGACTGAAACGTCCCGGGGTAGGGCATGGCTGTACTTCCCAACTCCCGGGGCACGTAAGTGTAGCCTGTGGGGCTTTGGAAAAGAACGGAGACGCTCAAGGCCTGCTCTGGACCCACTGACTCAGAATCTCCTGGGATAGTTCCCGGCTTTAAAGACCAGACATAGTCCTCATCTGGAGACATCTCATCAGCGGTTTTTCACACTGGGTTTTCCCTCATCTGAAGAAACACGCCAAGAGACTGTGAGGATCCGTAATTAGCGTTTTAATACATTTTGCAGGACTCAGTGTTTTTCACGTTCTGTGATACTGGGATCTGCATCTTCACTGTAATGTGTTAAACCTTTAAATCTTGTCCAAAAGTCACGTCATTAAATAGAGAACCCTTATGGGAATTCCAGGCGGATTGCCATCATTCTGCTTCCGTCTCCTCACCTTTAAAATGGGGAGAGTAGCGGTAACCTAGCTTTTGGATGTGAGGATTAAATGAGATAGTTGGTGCAAAGCGGTTAGCACAGGATCTGGCACAAAGTGAGGCCTTCAATAAATTATTCTTATTATAGTAGTTTTGATTTTCCTCCGGTCGGAATAGAATTTAGTTGAAGTTAGTGACTGTGTCACGGCTGTGTCTCAGGCTGGTGTCTGCCGCCCTGAGCCAAGCCATAAAAACCCCTAGAATACCTTTTCAAAAGCCTGTCAGCCTCTTGAGGCTCCTACACTTCTTTATTTTATTTTATTTTATTTTATTTTATTTTACTGCAGTAACAGTGGATTCTAACATCATATAGCTTTCAGATGTACGTTGTAATATATTTCGAATTCTGTGTAGATTACATCGTGTTCACCACCCAAAAACTAATTATCGTCCGTCACCTCACATGGGAGCCTCATCACCCCTTTTGCTGTCTCCCCTCCCCCCTCCCCCTATGGTAACCACCAATCCAGTCTCCGTTGCTCTGTGTGTGTTTGTGATTGTTTTTATCTTCTGCTCATGAGTGAGATCACACGGTGTTTGACTTTCTCCCTCTGATTTATGTCACTTCACGTAATACCCTCAGGGTCCGTCCAGGTTGTCACAAATGGCCGGGTCTCATCATTTCTTAGGGCCGAGTAGTATTCCGTTGTGTATACATACCACATCTTCTTTATCCATTCCTCCCTTGATGGGCACCTAGGTTGCTTCCAAGTTTTGGCTGTTGTGAATAATGCCGCAGTGAACCTAGGGGTGCACGGGTCTTTCTGCATTTGTGTCTTCGAGTTCTTTGGATGAATAGCCAGCAGTGGGATAGCTGGATCCTAAGGGTAGGTCTATTCTTAGTTTTCTGAGGATACTCCCTACTGCTTTCCATAGTGGCTGCACCAGTCTGCGCTCCCACCAGCAGTGCAGGAGAGTTCCCCTTCTCTCCACATCCTCTCTCCCAGGCTTGTCTCTTGTCTTGTTGATTAGAGCCATTCTGACCAGAGTAAGGTGACATCTCATTGTAGTTTTCATTTGCACTTCTCTGATGGCTAATGATGTTGAGCACCTCTCCATATGCCTGTTGGCCATCCCTGTATCTTCTTTGGAGAAGTCACTGCTCAGATCTTTTGCCCGTTTATTTAATTGGGTTGTTGATTTTTTTTTTTTGTTGCTGAGGTGTATGAGTTCTTTCTGTATTTTGGGTATTAATTAACCCCTTATCCGATATACGGTTTGCAAGTATCTTCTCCCAGGTGTTAGGTTGCGTTTTGGTTTTGTGGATGGTTTCCTTTGCCGTGCAGAAGATTTTTTTACTTTGATGTAGTCCCATTTGTTCATTTTGTATTTTGTTTCCATTGCCCAGTCAGACGTGGTACTTGAACATAGGCTGCTAAGAGTGATGTCAAAGGGCTGACTGCCTATGTTTTCTTCTAGACGTTGCATGGTTTCGGGTCTGACGTTCAAGTAAAACCCGAGGGAGGAGGCTGCAGTTCCCCGAGAGCGAGCTTGGCGGGGACCCTGCAGTCCCTGTCAGCGCACCTTGCGGCTCCGCGAAGGTCCAAAGCATGTGGGCGGGGCCCCGGGAGTTCTCCCAGGAGGGTGTCCCTGTCCCTGTCCGCAGTGCAGTGCACCGCCCGAGGGGGGGGGGCGGGGCAGCGGCCGGGGAGCCTCTGGGCGGCGGCGCTCGCGCGCGCGCGGGCACACGCGGGGAGCGCGCGGCTGCTGGGCCGCCATCCTGGGAGGCATCTGCGAGCCGCGCCTGCCCAGAGCCGAGCCCGGCGGAGTCCGGCCGCGCTCTGCTGCTCTCTCCCGGGCCGGGCTCGTCCGTTCCCCCGGCGTCCGTGGACGCCGCTCCGTGTCCCCGCTGGGCACAGCAGCCCGGGCCCTCCACAGCCACGGCCGCTAGCCTGAGGTGGCCCTCCTGCAGCTCCCGCTCTTCCTGCTCGCGGGACACGGACGACCAGGGCGCCTGAGAAGATGATGCCATCTGGGAGAGGTACCTGGGGGCGTGGGCCTGGGGGCTGGTGGGAGGCGAGCGTGTCCCTGAGGAAGAGGCTTGTGCGCCGAGAGGTGCCCGTCAGGTCGCGGGACAGCTGTGCGGCGCGGGAAGCGGGGGGCGGGGGGGGGTGTCTCTTCGTGCGCGTCACACGTTCATGGCACGGGCGGTGTGTGCCGGGCACCTGCCCAGGGGCCAGCCTGGGGATGCGGTGCCCGGGAGTCGGGCGCTGAAGCGGCCCCCGTGGTCTTGGCTTCTTGGAAGGACAGACGCGAAGTCCATAAGGACCCTGGTCTCGATGCGTTCTGAGGAGTGCAGGTCTCCCTCTGTTCTGAGGAGTGCAGGTCTCCCTCTTTTCGAGGCTACGTTCCGTTGGGGTTTTCCTGAAGCCTCTTGTGCCCCTGAAGCTCAGGCCGGTTCAGGGGAAGTGGCCTGTCGAGGGCCACGTGACGTTTGTGTGCAGAGCCAGTGCTTTCCAAAGCCCTGGACTGTGCGGAAGTCTACCTGTTAGGGGTGCAGTGGGGGCTGTCCGGGGAGCGTTGTGAGCACAGGTATGTGTCCCACACTTGAAAGTCTGGCAAAGAAAGCGTGAGGCTCGAGGGTGCTCCGTTCGTTGCCTCCTTCCACAGAAAGTCTGGAGAGTTGACTTTGGGCCAAGTCCTTCCTTTCCTCTGGTCGGTGCGTGTTCAGCGGTCTGGACACTTGGTGAGCAAGACTGGCAAGGTGTTTGACGTACTGGGCCTCACAGCCTAGTTGGAAAGGACAGATAGGCAGCAACTCATTACCTAGGAGATACGTAAAAAGTATTTCGTGTTGGGTGCTGAGAAATACGGCATTTACTGATAGACTTTGTGGCTTAGGCAGTGATGTTGAAGCTGAGAGCAGATGCCTACAGGAAAAGGAGGACTTGTGCGGGAGAGTGTTGGGACAGGGCAAGGGAGGAGTGTGGCCTGTCAGAGGAGCTGAAAGAGTGCCCTGGAGCCTTGGGGCCGCGTAGGGACTGTAGGCTGGGGAAAACACAAGTTTTCGGTTAAGGCTGGCGCTTTCTATAGGTTTTTGGAGACGAAGCGTGGTGATTGGGAACGTGGACTCTGGAGCCAGACTCTGTCAAATGGGTCCCAGCTCTGCCACCTACGGGCTGTGTGAACTTGGGCAAGTTACCGTACCCTTCTGTGTGTCAGTTTCCTGATCTGTCAAACGGGGATGATTATCATACACACTCCATAGGTGAGTGTAAAGGTGAGAGGATATTTCATATCCGTAAAGTACTTAGAGCAGTGTCTGGCCTTTAGTAGGCGTTAGTAGTGGCTGATTAAATAAATGGATAAGTGCGTACATAAGTATTAAAGGCTCGGAGGCTGTCCCTGGTGAAGCGTGTGAACTGGAATGGATTACAGCCCACTTTGTTTCCTTTCCAGCTTGCAGTTGCTACTGAGCGCATGTGTGGCACTGTGGAATTAGAACTAATCTCCCTCGACTTGGCTGCTCTTGGTAGAAGAATGTAAGGCTGTCAGAATTGTCCCAGGGAAAGAGAAGCCTTTTCAGTAGCATTTTAGGGTCAGGCTTATTTAATCTGTCTTGTTCGTATTGGTTTGTGTAGTATTTGTTGGTAACGTTTTTGGCAAAGCTGCTCGGTTAAAAAAAAGTCGATTAGCTGTAAAATAGTTGAGACACAGAGAAAAGTAGAGAGTCGTGTAAGCAGAGCACGCCTTTCCTTGACTCTCTGTCGAGAGCTTGTGTGATTCCAGCTGCTCTCTGCCTCAGACACGGTGCCCTCTGTGTGTCCCGTCATCCAAACAGGGCAGGGTCTGGAACCGTGGAGAATCTAAGGCAGTCCAGTCCAGTCATGCTTTGCTTAACAGTGGGGATGAGTTCTGAGGAGTGTGTCATGGTCAGGCAATCTCGTGATCGTGCAAAGCACCACGGAGTTCCTGAACCTAGACGGCGGAGCCTCCTACACACCTAGGCTCTACGGGACTAATCTTATGGGGCCCCCGTTGTTGACTGAAACGTCCCGGGGTAGGGCATGGCTGTACTTCCCAACTCCCGGGGCACGTAAGTGTAGCCTGTGGGGCTTTGGAAAAGAACGGAGACGCTCAAGGCCTGCTCTGGACCCACTGACTCAGAATCTCCTGGGATAGTTCCCGGCTTTAAAGACCAGACATAGTCCTCATCTGGAGACATCTCATCAGCGGTTTTTCACACTGGGTTTTCCCTCATCTGAAGAAACACGCCAAGAGACTGTGAGGATCCGTAATTAGCGTTTTAATACATTTTGCAGGACTCAGTGTTTTTCACGTTCTGTGATACTGGGATCTGCATCTTCACTGTAATGTGTTAAACCTTTAAATCTTGTCCAAAAGTCACGTCATTAAATAGAGAACCCTTATGGGAATTCCAGGCGGATTGCCATCATTCTGCTTCCGTCTCCTCACCTTTAAAATGGGGAGAGTAGCGGTAACCTAGCTTTTGGATGTGAGGATTAAATGAGATAGTTGGTGCAAAGCGGTTAGCACAGGATCTGGCACAAAGTGAGGCCTTCAATAAATTATTCTTATTATAGTAGTTTTGATTTTCCTCCGGTCGGAATAGAATTTAGTTGAAGTTAGTGACTGTGTCACGGCTGTGTCTCAGGCTGGTGTCTGCCGCCCTGAGCCAAGCCATAAAAACCCCTAGAATACCTTTTCAAAAGCCTGTCAGCCTCTTGAGGCTCCTACACTTCTTTATTTTATTTTATTTTATTTTACTGCAGTAACAGTGGATTCTAACATCATATAGCTTTCAGATGTACGTTGTAATATATTTCGAATTCTGTGTAGATTACATCGTGTTCACCACCCAAAAACTAATTATCGTCCGTCACCTCACATGGGAGCCTCATCACCCCTTTTGCTGTCTCCCCTCCCCCCTCCCCCTATGGTAACCACC
The DNA here is from genome assembly GCF_041296235.1 of Equus asinus. Lineage (NCBI taxonomy): Eukaryota > Metazoa > Chordata > Mammalia > Perissodactyla > Equidae > Equus > Equus asinus. The sequence continues at coordinate 10,969,790 of NC_091803.1, read as the reverse complement.
AATCCAGTCTCCGTTGCTCTGTGTGTGTTTGTGATTGTTTTTATCTTCTGCTCATGAGTGAGATCACACGGTGTTTGACTTTCTCCCTCTGATTTATGTCACTTCACGTAATACCCTCAGGGTCCATCCAGGTTGTCACAAATGGCCGGGTCTCATCATTTCTTAGGGCCGAGTAGTATTCCGTTGTGTATACATACCACATCTTCTTTATCCATTCCTCCCTTGATGGGCACCTAGGTTGCTTCCAAGTTTTGGCTGTTGTGAATAATGCCGCAGTGAACCTAGGGGTGCACGGGTCTTTCTGCATTTGTGTCTTCGAGTTCTTTGGATGAATAGCCAGCAGTGGGATAGCTGGATCCTAAGGGTAGGTCTATTCTTAGTTTTCTGAGGATACTCCCTACTGCTTTCCATAGTGGCTGCACCAGTCTGCGCTCCCACCAGCAGTGCAGGAGAGTTCCCCTTCTCTCCACATCCTCTCTCCCAGGCTTGTCTCTTGTCTTGTTGATTAGAGCCATTCTGACCAGAGTAAGGTGACATCTCATTGTAGTTTTCATTTGCACTTCTCTGATGGCTAATGATGTTGAGCACCTCTCCATATGCCTGTTGGCCATCCCTGTATCTTCTTTGGAGAAGTCACTGCTCAGATCTTTTGCCCGTTTATTTAATTGGGTTGTTGATTTTTTTTTTTTGTTGCTGAGGTGTATGAGTTCTTTCTGTATTTTGGGTATTAATTAACCCCTTATCCGATATACGGTTTGCAAGTATCTTCTCCCAGGTGTTAGGTTGCGTTTTGGTTTTGTGGATGGTTTCCTTTGCCGTGCAGAAGATTTTTTTACTTTGATGTAGTCCCATTTGTTCATTTTGTATTTTGTTTCCATTGCCCAGTCAGACGTGGTACTTGAACATAGGCTGCTAAGAGTGATGTCAAAGGGCTGACTGCCTATGTTTTCTTCTAGACGTTGCATGGTTTCGGGTCTGACGTTCAAGTAAAACCCGAGGGAGGAGGCTGCAGTTCCCCGAGAGCGAGCTTGGCGGGGACCCTGCAGTCCCTGTCAGCGCACCTTGCGGCTCCGCGAAGGTCCAAAGCATGTGGGCGGGGCCCCGGGAGTTCTCCCAGGAGGGTGTCCCTGTCCCTGTCCGCAGTGCAGTGCACCGCCCGAGGGGGGGGGGGGCGGGGCAGCGGCCGGGGAGCCTCTGGGCGGCGGCGCTCGCGCGCGCGCGGGCACACGCGGGGAGCGCGCGGCTGCTGGGCCGCCATCCTGGGAGGCATCTGCGAGCCGCGCCTGCCCAGAGCCGAGCCCGGCGGAGTCCGGCCGCGCTCTGCTGCTCTCTCCCGGGCCGGGCTCGTCCGTTCCCCCGGCGTCCGTGGACGCCGCTCCGTGTCCCCGCTGGGCACAGCAGCCCGGGCCCTCCACAGCCACGGCCGCTAGCCTGAGGTGGCCCTCCTGCAGCTCCCGCTCTTCCTGCTCGCGGGACACGGACGACCAGGGCGCCTGAGAAGATGATGCCATCTGGGAGAGGTACCTGGGGGCGTGGGCCTGGGGGCTGGTGGGAGGCGAGCGTGTCCCTGAGGAAGAGGCTTGTGCGCCGAGAGGTGCCCGTCAGGTCGCGGGACAGCTGTGCGGCGCGGGAAGCGGGGGGCGGGGGGGGGGTGTCTCTTCGTGCGCGTCACACGTTCATGGCACGGGCGGTGTGTGCCGGGCACCTGCCCAGGGGCCAGCCTGGGGATGCGGTGCCCGGGAGTCGGGCGCTGAAGCGGCCCCCGTGGTCTTGGCTTCTTGGAAGGACAGACGCGAAGTCCATAAGGACCCTGGTCTCGATGCGTTCTGAGGAGTGCAGGTCTCCCTCTGTTCTGAGGAGTGCAGGTCTCCCTCTTTTCGAGGCTACGTTCCGTTGGGGTTTTCCTGAAGCCTCTTGTGCCCCTGAAGCTCAGGCCGGTTCAGGGGAAGTGGCCTGTCGAGGGCCACGTGACGTTTGTGTGCAGAGCCAGTGCTTTCCAAAGCCCTGGACTGTGCGGAAGTCTACCTGTTAGGGGTGCAGTGGGGGCTGTCCGGGGAGCGTTGTGAGCACAGGTATGTGTCCCACACTTGAAAGTCTGGCAAAGAAAGCGTGAGGCTCGAGGGTGCTCCGTTCGTTGCCTCCTTCCACAGAAAGTCTGGAGAGTTGACTTTGGGCCAAGTCCTTCCTTTCCTCTGGTCGGTGCGTGTTCAGCGGTCTGGACACTTGGTGAGCAAGACTGGCAAGGTGTTTGACGTACTGGGCCTCACAGCCTAGTTGGAAAGGACAGATAGGCAGCAACTCATTACCTAGGAGATACGTAAAAAGTATTTCGTGTTGGGTGCTGAGAAATACGGCATTTACTGATAGACTTTGTGGCTTAGGCAGTGATGTTGAAGCTGAGAGCAGATGCCTACAGGAAAAGGAGGACTTGTGCGGGAGAGTGTTGGGACAGGGCAAGGGAGGAGTGTGGCCTGTCAGAGGAGCTGAAAGAGTGCCCTGGAGCCTTGGGGCCTCGTAGGGACTGTAGGCTGGGGAAAACACAAGTTTTCGGTTAAGGCTGGCGCTTTCTATAGGTTTTTGGAGACGAAGCGTGGTGATTGGGAACGTGGACTCTGGAGCCAGACTCTGTCAAATGGGTCCCAGCTCTGCCACCTACGGGCTGTGTGAACTTGGGCAAGTTACCGTACCCTTCTGTGTGTCAGTTTCCTGATCTGTCAAACGGGGATGATTATCATACACACTCCATAGGTGAGTGTAAAGGTGAGAGGATATTTCATATCCGTAAAGTACTTAGAGCAGTGTCTGGCCTTTAGTAGGCGTTAGTAGTGGCTGATTAAATAAATGGATAAGTGCGTACATAAGTATTAAAGGCTCGGAGGCTGTCCCTGGTGAAGCGTGTGAACTGGAATGGATTACAGCCCACTTTGTTTCCTTTCCAGCTTGCAGTTGCTACTGAGCGCATGTGTGGCACTGTGGAATTAGAACTAATCTCCCTCGACTTGGCTGCTCTTGGTAGAAGAATGTAAGGCTGTCAGAATTGTCCCAGGGAAAGAGAAGCCTTTTCAGTAGCATTTTAGGGTCAGGCTTATTTAATCTGTCTTGTTCGTATTGGTTTGTGTAGTATTTGTTGGTAACGTTTTTGGCAAAGCTGCTCGGTTAAAAAAAAGTCGATTAGCTGTAAAATAGTTGAGACACAGAGAAAAGTAGAGAGTCGTGTAAGCAGAGCACGCCTTTCCTTGACTCTCTGTCGAGAGCTTGTGTGATTCCAGCTGCTCTCTGCCTCAGACACGGTGCCCTCTGTGTGTCCCGTCATCCAAACAGGGCAGGGTCTGGAACCGTGGAGAATCTAAGGCAGTCCAGTCCAGTCATGCTTTGCTTAACAGTGGGGATGAGTTCTGAGGAGTGTGTCATGGTCAGGCAATCTCGTGATCGTGCAAAGCACCACGGAGTTCCTGAACCTAGACGGCGGAGCCTCCTACACACCTAGGCTCTACGGGACTAATCTTATGGGGCCCCCGTTGTTGACTGAAACGTCCCGGGGTAGGGCATGGCTGTACTTCCCAACTCCCGGGGCACGTAAGTGTAGCCTGTGGGGCTTTGGAAAAGAACGGAGACGCTCAAGGCCTGCTCTGGACCCACTGACTCAGAATCTCCTGGGATAGTTCCCGGCTTTAAAGACCAGACATAGTCCTCATCTGGAGACATCTCATCAGCGGTTTTTCACACTGGGTTTTCCCTCATCTGAAGAAACACGCCAAGAGACTGTGAGGATCCGTAATTAGCGTTTTAATACATTTTGCAGGACTCAGTGTTTTTCACGTTCTGTGATACTGGGATCTGCATCTTCACTGTAATGTGTTAAACCTTTAAATCTTGTCCAAAAGTCACGTCATTAAATAGAGAACCCTTATGGGAATTCCAGGCGGATTGCCATCATTCTGCTTCCGTCTCCTCACCTTTAAAATGGGGAGAGTAGCGGTAACCTAGCTTTTGGATGTGAGGATTAAATGAGATAGTTGGTGCAAAGCGGTTAGCACAGGATCTGGCACAAAGTGAGGCCTTCAATAAATTATTCTTATTATAGTAGTTTTGATTTTCCTCCGGTCGGAATAGAATTTAGTTGAAGTTAGTGACTGTGTCACGGCTGTGTCTCAGGCTGGTGTCTGCCGCCCTGAGCCAAGCCATAAAAACCCCTAGAATACCTTTTCAAAAGCCTGTCAGCCTCTTGAGGCTCCTACACTTCTTTATTTTATTTTATTTTATTTTATTTTATTTTACTGCAGTAACAGTGGATTCTAACATCATATAGCTTTCAGATGTACGTTGTAATATATTTCGAATTCTGTGTAGATTACATCGTGTTCACCACCCAAAAACTAATTATCGTCCGTCACCTCACATGGGAGCCTCATCACCCCTTTTGCTGTCTCCCCTCCCCCCTCCCCCTATGGTAACCACCAATCCAGTCTCCGTTGCTCTGTGTGTGTTTGTGATTGTTTTTATCTTCTGCTCATGAGTGAGATCACACGGTGTTTGACTTTCTCCCTCTGATTTATGTCACTTCACGTAATACCCTCAGGGTCCATCCAGGTTGTCACAAATGGCCGGGTCTCATCATTTCTTAGGGCCGAGTAGTATTCCGTTGTGTATACATACCACATCTTCTTTATCCATTCCTCCCTTGATGGGCACCTAGGTTGCTTCCAAGTTTTGGCTGTTGTGAATAATGCCGCAGTGAACCTAGGGGTGCACGGGTCTTTCTGCATTTGTGTCTTCGAGTTCTTTGGATGAATAGCCAGCAGTGGGATAGCTGGATCCTAAGGGTAGGTCTATTCTTAGTTTTCTGAGGATACTCCCTACTGCTTTCCATAGTGGCTGCACCAGTCTGCGCTCCCACCAGCAGTGCAGGAGAGTTCCCCTTCTCTCCACATCCTCTCTCCCAGGCTTGTCTCTTGTCTTGTTGATTAGAGCCATTCTGACCAGAGTAAGGTGACATCTCATTGTAGTTTTCATTTGCACTTCTCTGATGGCTAATGATGTTGAGCACCTCTCCATATGCCTGTTGGCCATCCCTGTATCTTCTTTGGAGAAGTCACTGCTCAGATCTTTTGCCCGTTTATTTAATTGGGTTGTTGATTTTTTTTTTTTGTTGCTGAGGTGTATGAGTTCTTTCTGTATTTTGGGTATTAATTAACCCCTTATCCGATATACGGTTTGCAAGTATCTTCTCCCAGGTGTTAGGTTGCGTTTTGGTTTTGTGGATGGTTTCCTTTGCCGTGCAGAAGATTTTTTTACTTTGATGTAGTCCCATTTGTTCATTTTGTATTTTGTTTCCATTGCCCAGTCAGACGTGGTACTTGAACATAGGCTGCTAAGAGTGATGTCAAAGGGCTGACTGCCTATGTTTTCTTCTAGACGTTGCATGGTTTCGGGTCTGACGTTCAAGTAAAACCCGAGGGAGGAGGCTGCAGTTCCCCGAGAGCGAGCTTGGCGGGGACCCTGCAGTCCCTGTCAGCGCACCTTGCGGCTCCGCGAAGGTCCAAAGCATGTGGGCGGGGCCCCGGGAGTTCTCCCAGGAGGGTGTCCCTGTCCCTGTCCGCAGTGCAGTGCACCGCCCGAGGGGGGGGGGCGGGGCAGCGGCCGGGGAGCCTCTGGGCGGCGGCGCTCGCGCGCGCGCGGGCACACGCGGGGAGCGCGCGGCTGCTGGGCCGCCATCCTGGGAGGCATCTGCGAGCCGCGCCTGCCCAGAGCCGAGCCCGGCGGAGTCCGGCCGCGCTCTGCTGCTCTCTCCCGGGCCGGGCTCGTCCGTTCCCCCGGCGTCCGTGGACGCCGCTCCGTGTCCCCGCTGGGCACAGCAGCCCGGGCCCTCCACAGCCACGGCCGCTAGCCTGAGGTGGCCCTCCTGCAGCTCCCGCTCTTCCTGCTCGCGGGACACGGACGACCAGGGCGCCTGAGAAGATGATGCCATCTGGGAGAGGTACCTGGGGGCGTGGGCCTGGGGGCTGGTGGGAGGCGAGCGTGTCCCTGAGGAAGAGGCTTGTGCGCCGAGAGGTGCCCGTCAGGTCGCGGGACAGCTGTGCGGCGCGGGAAGCGGGGGGCGGGGGGGGGGGTGTCTCTTCGTGCGCGTCACACGTTCATGGCACGGGCGGTGTGTGCCGGGCACCTGCCCAGGGGCCAGCCTGGGGATGCGGTGCCCGGGAGTCGGGCGCTGAAGCGGCCCCCGTGGTCTTGGCTTCTTGGAAGGACAGACGCGAAGTCCATAAGGACCCTGGTCTCGATGCGTTCTGAGGAGTGCAGGTCTCCCTCTGTTCTGAGGAGTGCAGGTCTCCCTCTTTTCGAGGCTACGTTCCGTTGGGGTTTTCCTGAAGCCTCTTGTGCCCCTGAAGCTCAGGCCGGTTCAGGGGAAGTGGCCTGTCGAGGGCCACGTGACGTTTGTGTGCAGAGCCAGTGCTTTCCAAAGCCCTGGACTGTGCGGAAGTCTACCTGTTAGGGGTGCAGTGGGGGCTGTCCGGGGAGCGTTGTGAGCACAGGTATGTGTCCCACACTTGAAAGTCTGGCAAAGAAAGCGTGAGGCTCGAGGGTGCTCCGTTCGTTGCCTCCTTCCACAGAAAGTCTGGAGAGTTGACTTTGGGCCAAGTCCTTCCTTTCCTCTGGTCGGTGCGTGTTCAGCGGTCTGGACACTTGGTGAGCAAGACTGGCAAGGTGTTTGACGTACTGGGCCTCACAGCCTAGTTGGAAAGGACAGATAGGCAGCAACTCATTACCTAGGAGATACGTAAAAAGTATTTCGTGTTGGGTGCTGAGAAATACGGCATTTACTGATAGACTTTGTGGCTTAGGCAGTGATGTTGAAGCTGAGAGCAGATGCCTACAGGAAAAGGAGGACTTGTGCGGGAGAGTGTTGGGACAGGGCAAGGGAGGAGTGTGGCCTGTCAGAGGAGCTGAAAGAGTGCCCTGGAGCCTTGGGGCCTCGTAGGGACTGTAGGCTGGGGAAAACACAAGTTTTCGGTTAAGGCTGGCGCTTTCTATAGGTTTTTGGAGACGAAGCGTGGTGATTGGGAACGTGGACTCTGGAGCCAGACTCTGTCAAATGGGTCCCAGCTCTGCCACCTACGGGCTGTGTGAACTTGGGCAAGTTACCGTACCCTTCTGTGTGTCAGTTTCCTGATCTGTCAAACGGGGATGATTATCATACACACTCCATAGGTGAGTGTAAAGGTGAGAGGATATTTCATATCCGTAAAGTACTTAGAGCAGTGTCTGGCCTTTAGTAGGCGTTAGTAGTGGCTGATTAAATAAATGGATAAGTGCGTACATAAGTATTAAAGGCTCGGAGGCTGTCCCTGGTGAAGCGTGTGAACTGGAATGGATTACAGCCCACTTTGTTTCCTTTCCAGCTTGCAGTTGCTACTGAGCGCATGTGTGGCACTGTGGAATTAGAACTAATCTCCCTCGACTTGGCTGCTCTTGGTAGAAGAATGTAAGGCTGTCAGAATTGTCCCAGGGAAAGAGAAGCCTTTTCAGTAGCATTTTAGGGTCAGGCTTATTTAATCTGTCTTGTTCGTATTGGTTTGTGTAGTATTTGTTGGTAACGTTTTTGGCAAAGCTGCTCGGTTAAAAAAAAGTCGATTAGCTGTAAAATAGTTGAGACACAGAGAAAAGTAGAGAGTCGTGTAAGCAGAGCACGCCTTTCCTTGACTCTCTGTCGAGAGCTTGTGTGATTCCAGCTGCTCTCTGCCTCAGACACGGTGCCCTCTGTGTGTCCCGTCATCCAAACAGGGCAGGGTCTGGAACCGTGGAGAATCTAAGGCAGTCCAGTCCAGTCATGCTTTGCTTAACAGTGGGGATGAGTTCTGAGGAGTGTGTCATGGTCAGGCAATCTCGTGATCGTGCAAAGCACCACGGAGTTCCTGAACCTAGACGGCGGAGCCTCCTACACACCTAGGCTCTACGGGACTAATCTTATGGGGCCCCCGTTGTTGACTGAAACGTCCCGGGGTAGGGCATGGCTGTACTTCCCAACTCCCGGGGCACGTAAGTGTAGCCTGTGGGGCTTTGGAAAAGAACGGAGACGCTCAAGGCCTGCTCTGGACCCACTGACTCAGAATCTCCTGGGATAGTTCCCGGCTTTAAAGACCAGACATAGTCCTCATCTGGAGACATCTCATCAGCGGTTTTTCACACTGGGTTTTCCCTCATCTGAAGAAACACGCCAAGAGACTGTGAGGATCCGTAATTAGCGTTTTAATACATTTTGCAGGACTCAGTGTTTTTCACGTTCTGTGATACTGGGATCTGCATCTTCACTGTAATGTGTTAAACCTTTAAATCTTGTCCAAAAGTCACGTCATTAAATAGAGAACCCTTATGGGAATTCCAGGCGGATTGCCATCATTCTGCTTCCGTCTCCTCACCTTTAAAATGGGGAGAGTAGCGGTAACCTAGCTTTTGGATGTGAGGATTAAATGAGATAGTTGGTGCAAAGCGGTTAGCACAGGATCTGGCACAAAGTGAGGCCTTCAATAAATTATTCTTATTATAGTAGTTTTGATTTTCCTCCGGTCGGAATAGAATTTAGTTGAAGTTAGTGACTGTGTCACGGCTGTGTCTCAGGCTGGTGTCTGCCGCCCTGAGCCAAGCCATAAAAACCCCTAGAATACCTTTTCAAAAGCCTGTCAGCCTCTTGAGGCTCCTACACTTCTTTATTTTATTTTATTTTATTTTATTTTATTTTACTGCAGTAACAGTGGATTCTAACATCATATAGCTTTCAGATGTACGTTGTAATATATTTCGAATTCTGTGTAGATTACATCGTGTTCACCACCCAAAAACTAATTATCGTCCGTCACCTCACATGGGAGCCTCATCACCCCTTTTGCTGTCTCCCCTCCCCCCTCCCCCTATGGTAACCACCAATCCAGTCTCCGTTGCTCTGTGTGTGTTTGTGATTGTTTTTATCTTCTGCTCATGAGTGAGATCACACGGTGTTTGACTTTCTCCCTCTGATTTATGTCACTTCACGTAATACCCTCAGGGTCCGTCCAGGTTGTCACAAATGGCCGGGTCTCATCATTTCTTAGGGCCGAGTAGTATTCCGTTGTGTATACATACCACATCTTCTTTATCCATTCCTCCCTTGATGGGCACCTAGGTTGCTTCCAAGTTTTGGCTGTTGTGAATAATGCCGCAGTGAACCTAGGGGTGCACGGGTCTTTCTGCATTTGTGTCTTCGAGTTCTTTGGATGAATAGCCAGCAGTGGGATAGCTGGATCCTAAGGGTAGGTCTATTCTTAGTTTTCTGAGGATACTCCCTACTGCTTTCCATAGTGGCTGCACCAGTCTGCGCTCCCACCAGCAGTGCAGGAGAGTTCCCCTTCTCTCCACATCCTCTCTCCCAGGCTTGTCTCTTGTCTTGTTGATTAGAGCCATTCTGACCAGAGTAAGGTGACATCTCATTGTAGTTTTCATTTGCACTTCTCTGATGGCTAATGATGTTGAGCACCTCTCCATATGCCTGTTGGCCATCCCTGTATCTTCTTTGGAGAAGTCACTGCTCAGATCTTTTGCCCGTTTATTTAATTGGGTTGTTGATTTTTTTTTTTTGTTGCTGAGGTGTATGAGTTCTTTCTGTATTTTGGGTATTAATTAACCCCTTATCCGATATACGGTTTGCAAGTATCTTCTCCCAGGTGTTAGGTTGCGTTTTGGTTTTGTGGATGGTTTCCTTTGCCGTGCAGAAGATTTTTTTACTTTGATGTAGTCCCATTTGTTCATTTTGTATTTTGTTTCCATTGCCCAGTCAGACGTGGTACTTGAACATAGGCTGCTAAGAGTGATGTCAAAGGGCTGACTGCCTATGTTTTCTTCTAGACGTTGCATGGTTTCGGGTCTGACGTTCAAGTAAAACCCGAGGGAGGAGGCTGCAGTTCCCCGAGAGCGAGCTTGGCGGGGACCCTGCAGTCCCTGTCAGCGCACCTTGCGGCTCCGCGAAGGTCCAAAGCATGTGGGCGGGGCCCCGGGAGTTCTCCCAGGAGGGTGTCCCTGTCCCTGTCCGCAGTGCAGTGCACCGCCCGAGGGGGGGGGGCGGGGCAGCGGCCGGGGAGCCTCTGGGCGGCGGCGCTCGCGCGCGCGCGGGCACACGCGGGGAGCGCGCGGCTGCTGGGCCGCCATCCTGGGAGGCATCTGCGAGCCGCGCCTGCCCAGAGCCGAGCCCGGCGGAGTCCGGCCGCGCTCTGCTGCTCTCTCCCGGGCCGGGCTCGTCCGTTCCCCCGGCGTCCGTGGACGCCGCTCCGTGTCCCCGCTGGGCACAGCAGCCCGGGCCCTCCACAGCCACGGCCGCTAGCCTGAGGTGGCCCTCCTGCAGCTCCCGCTCTTCCTGCTCGCGGGACACGGACGACCAGGGCGCCTGAGAAGATGATGCCATCTGGGAGAGGTACCTGGGGGCGTGGGCCTGGGGGCTGGTGGGAGGCGAGCGTGTCCCTGAGGAAGAGGCTTGTGCGCCGAGAGGTGCCCGTCAGGTCGCGGGACAGCTGTGCGGCGCGGGAAGCGGGGGGCGGGGGGGGGGTGTCTCTTCGTGCGCGTCACACGTTCATGGCACGGGCGGTGTGTGCCGGGCACCTGCCCAGGGGCCAGCCTGGGGATGCGGTGCCCGGGAGTCGGGCGCTGAAGCGGCCCCCGTGGTCTTGGCTTCTTGGAAGGACAGACGCGAAGTCCATAAGGACCCTGGTCTCGATGCGTTCTGAGGAGTGCAGGTCTCCCTCTGTTCTGAGGAGTGCAGGTCTCCCTCTTTTCGAGGCTACGTTCCGTTGGGGTTTTCCTGAAGCCTCTTGTGCCCCTGAAGCTCAGGCCGGTTCAGGGGAAGTGGCCTGTCGAGGGCCACGTGACGTTTGTGTGCAGAGCCAGTGCTTTCCAAAGCCCTGGACTGTGCGGAAGTCTACCTGTTAGGGGTGCAGTGGGGGCTGTCCGGGGAGCGTTGTGAGCACAGGTATGTGTCCCACACTTGAAAGTCTGGCAAAGAAAGCGTGAGGCTCGAGGGTGCTCCGTTCGTTGCCTCCTTCCACAGAAAGTCTGGAGAGTTGACTTTGGGCCAAGTCCTTCCTTTCCTCTGGTCGGTGCGTGTTCAGCGGTCTGGACACTTGGTGAGCAAGACTGGCAAGGTGTTTGACGTACTGGGCCTCACAGCCTAGTTGGAAAGGACAGATAGGCAGCAACTCATTACCTAGGAGATACGTAAAAAGTATTTCGTGTTGGGTGCTGAGAAATACGGCATTTACTGATAGACTTTGTGGCTTAGGCAGTGATGTTGAAGCTGAGAGCAGATGCCTACAGGAAAAGGAGGACTTGTGCGGGAGAGTGTTGGGACAGGGCAAGGGAGGAGTGTGGCCTGTCAGAGGAGCTGAAAGAGTGCCCTGGAGCCTTGGGGCCGCGTAGGGACTGTAGGCTGGGGAAAACACAAGTTTTCGGTTAAGGCTGGCGCTTTCTATAGGTTTTTGGAGACGAAGCGTGGTGATTGGGAACGTGGACTCTGGAGCCAGACTCTGTCAAATGGGTCCCAGCTCTGCCACCTACGGGCTGTGTGAACTTGGGCAAGTTACCGTACCCTTCTGTGTGTCAGTTTCCTGATCTGTCAAACGGGGATGATTATCATACACACTCCATAGGTGAGTGTAAAGGTGAGAGGATATTTCATATCCGTAAAGTACTTAGAGCAGTGTCTGGCCTTTAGTAGGCGTTAGTAGTGGCTGATTAAATAAATGGATAAGTGCGTACATAAGTATTAAAGGCTCGGAGGCTGTCCCTGGTGAAGCGTGTGAACTGGAATGGATTACAGCCCACTTTGTTTCCTTTCCAGCTTGCAGTTGCTACTGAGCGCATGTGTGGCACTGTGGAATTAGAACTAATCTCCCTCGACTTGGCTGCTCTTGGTAGAAGAATGTAAGGCTGTCAGAATTGTCCCAGGGAAAGAGAAGCCTTTTCAGTAGCATTTTAGGGTCAGGCTTATTTAATCTGTCTTGTTCGTATTGGTTTGTGTAGTATTTGTTGGTAACGTTTTTGGCAAAGCTGCTCGGTTAAAAAAAAGTCGATTAGCTGTAAAATAGTTGAGACACAGAGAAAAGTAGAGAGTCGTGTAAGCAGAGCACGCCTTTCCTTGACTCTCTGTCGAGAGCTTGTGTGATTCCAGCTGCTCTCTGCCTCAGACACGGTGCCCTCTGTGTGTCCCGTCATCCAAACAGGGCAGGGTCTGGAACCGTGGAGAATCTAAGGCAGTCCAGTCCAGTCATGCTTTGCTTAACAGTGGGGATGAGTTCTGAGGAGTGTGTCATGGTCAGGCAATCTCGTGATCGTGCAAAGCACCACGGAGTTCCTGAACCTAGACGGCGGAGCCTCCTACACACCTAGGCTCTACGGGACTAATCTTATGGGGCCCCCGTTGTTGACTGAAACGTCCCGGGGTAGGGCATGGCTGTACTTCCCAACTCCCGGGGCACGTAAGTGTAGCCTGTGGGGCTTTGGAAAAGAACGGAGACGCTCAAGGCCTGCTCTGGACCCACTGACTCAGAATCTCCTGGGATAGTTCCCGGCTTTAAAGACCAGACATAGTCCTCATCTGGAGACATCTCATCAGCGGTTTTTCACACTGGGTTTTCCCTCATCTGAAGAAACACGCCAAGAGACTGTGAGGATCCGTAATTAGCGTTTTAATACATTTTGCAGGACTCAGTGTTTTTCACGTTCTGTGATACTGGGATCTGCATCTTCACTGTAATGTGTTAAACCTTTAAATCTTGTCCAAAAGTCACGTCATTAAATAGAGAACCCTTATGGGAATTCCAGGCGGATTGCCATCATTCTGCTTCCGTCTCCTCACCTTTAAAATGGGGAGAGTAGCGGTAACCTAGCTTTTGGATGTGAGGATTAAATGAGATAGTTGGTGCAAAGCGGTTAGCACAGGATCTGGCACAAAGTGAGGCCTTCAATAAATTATTCTTATTATAGTAGTTTTGATTTTCCTCCGGTCGGAATAGAATTTAGTTGAAGTTAGTGACTGTGTCACGGCTGTGTCTCAGGCTGGTGTCTGCCGCCCTGAGCCAAGCCATAAAAACCCCTAGAATACCTTTTCAAAAGCCTGTCAGCCTCTTGAGGCTCCTACACTTCTTTATTTTATTTTATTTTATTTTATTTTATTTTACTGCAGTAACAGTGGATTCTAACATCATATAGCTTTCAGATGTACGTTGTAATATATTTCGAATTCTGTGTAGATTACATCGTGTTCACCACCCAAAAACTAATTATCGTCCGTCACCTCACATGGGAGCCTCATCACCCCTTTTGCTGTCTCCCCTCCCCCCTCCCCCTATGGTAACCACCAATCCAGTCTCCGTTGCTCTGTGTGTGTTTGTGATTGTTTTTATCTTCTGCTCATGAGTGAGATCACACGGTGTTTGACTTTCTCCCTCTGATTTATGTCACTTCACGTAATACCCTCAGGGTCCATCCAGGTTGTCACAAATGGCCGGGTCTCATCATTTCTTAGGGCCGAGTAGTATTCCGTTGTGTATACATACCACATCTTCTTTATCCATTCCTCCCTTGATGGGCACCTAGGTTGCTTCCAAGTTTTGGCTGTTGTGAATAATGCCGCAGTGAACCTAGGGGTGCACGGGTCTTTCTGCATTTGTGTCTTCGAGTTCTTTGGATGAATAGCCAGCAGTGGGATAGCTGGATCCTAAGGGTAGGTCTATTCTTAGTTTTCTGAGGATACTCCCTACTGCTTTCCATAGTGGCTGCACCAGTCTGCGCTCCCACCAGCAGTGCAGGAGAGTTCCCCTTCTCTCCACATCCTCTCTCCCAGGCTTGTCTCTTGTCTTGTTGATTAGAGCCATTCTGACCAGAGTAAGGTGACATCTCATTGTAGTTTTCATTTGCACTTCTCTGATGGCTAATGATGTTGAGCACCTCTCCATATGCCTGTTGGCCATCCCTGTATCTTCTTTGGAGAAGTCACTGCTCAGATCTTTTGCCCGTTTATTTAATTGGGTTGTTGATTTTTTTTTTTTGTTGCTGAGGTGTATGAGTTCTTTCTGTATTTTGGGTATTAATTAACCCCTTATCCGATATACGGTTTGCAAGTATCTTCTCCCAGGTGTTAGGTTGCGTTTTGGTTTTGTGGATGGTTTCCTTTGCCGTGCAGAAGATTTTTTTACTTTGATGTAGTCCCATTTGTTCATTTTGTATTTTGTTTCCATTGCCCAGTCAGACGTGGTACTTGAACATAGGCTGCTAAGAGTGATGTCAAAGGGCTGACTGCCTATGTTTTCTTCTAGACGTTGCATGGTTTCGGGTCTGACGTTCAAGTAAAACCCGAGGGAGGAGGCTGCAGTTCCCCGAGAGCGAGCTTGGCGGGGACCCTGCAGTCCCTGTCAGCGCACCTTGCGGCTCCGCGAAGGTCCAAAGCATGTGGGCGGGGCCCCGGGAGTTCTCCCAGGAGGGTGTCCCTGTCCCTGTCCGCAGTGCAGTGCACCGCCCGAGGGGGGGGGCGGGGCAGCGGCCGGGGAGCCTCTGGGCGGCGGCGCTCGCGCGCGCGCGGGCACACGCGGGGAGCGCGCGGCTGCTGGGCCGCCATCCTGGGAGGCATCTGCGAGCCGCGCCTGCCCAGAGCCGAGCCCGGCGGAGTCCGGCCGCGCTCTGCTGCTCTCTCCCGGGCCGGGCTCGTCCGTTCCCCCGGCGTCCGTGGACGCCGCTCCGTGTCCCCGCTGGGCACAGCAGCCCGGGCCCTCCACAGCCACGGCCGCTAGCCTGAGGTGGCCCTCCTGCAGCTCCCGCTCTTCCTGCTCGCGGGACACGGACGACCAGGGCGCCTGAGAAGATGATGCCATCTGGGAGAGGTACCTGGGGGCGTGGGCCTGGGGGCTGGTGGGAGGCGAGCGTGTCCCTGAGGAAGAGGCTTGTGCGCCGAGAGGTGCCCGTCAGGTCGCGGGACAGCTGTGCGGCGCGGGAAGCGGGGGGCGGGGGGGGGGTGTCTCTTCGTGCGCGTCACACGTTCATGGCACGGGCGGTGTGTGCCGGGCACCTGCCCAGGGGCCAGCCTGGGGATGCGGTGCCCGGGAGTCGGGCGCTGAAGCGGCCCCCGTGGTCTTGGCTTCTTGGAAGGACAGACGCGAAGTCCATAAGGACCCTGGTCTCGATGCGTTCTGAGGAGTGCAGGTCTCCCTCTGTTCTGAGGAGTGCAGGTCTCCCTCTTTTCGAGGCTACGTTCCGTTGGGGTTTTCCTGAAGCCTCTTGTGCCCCTGAAGCTCAGGCCGGTTCAGGGGAAGTGGCCTGTCGAGGGCCACGTGACGTTTGTGTGCAGAGCCAGTGCTTTCCAAAGCCCTGGACTGTGCGGAAGTCTACCTGTTAGGGGTGCAGTGGGGGCTGTCCGGGGAGCGTTGTGAGCACAGGTATGTGTCCCACACTTGAAAGTCTGGCAAAGAAAGCGTGAGGCTCGAGGGTGCTCCGTTCGTTGCCTCCTTCCACAGAAAGTCTGGAGAGTTGACTTTGGGCCAAGTCCTTCCTTTCCTCTGGTCGGTGCGTGTTCAGCGGTCTGGACACTTGGTGAGCAAGACTGGCAAGGTGTTTGACGTACTGGGCCTCACAGCCTAGTTGGAAAGGACAGATAGGCAGCAACTCATTACCTAGGAGATACGTAAAAAGTATTTCGTGTTGGGTGCTGAGAAATACGGCATTTACTGATAGACTTTGTGGCTTAGGCAGTGATGTTGAAGCTGAGAGCAGATGCCTACAGGAAAAGGAGGACTTGTGCGGGAGAGTGTTGGGACAGGGCAAGGGAGGAGTGTGGCCTGTCAGAGGAGCTGAAAGAGTGCCCTGGAGCCTTGGGGCCTCGTAGGGACTGTAGGCTGGGGAAAACACAAGTTTTCGGTTAAGGCTGGCGCTTTCTATAGGTTTTTGGAGACGAAGCGTGGTGATTGGGAACGTGGACTCTGGAGCCAGACTCTGTCAAATGGGTCCCAGCTCTGCCACCTACGGGCTGTGTGAACTTGGGCAAGTTACCGTACCCTTCTGTGTGTCAGTTTCCTGATCTGTCAAACGGGGATGATTATCATACACACTCCATAGGTGAGTGTAAAGGTGAGAGGATATTTCATATCCGTAAAGTACTTAGAGCAGTGTCTGGCCTTTAGTAGGCGTTAGTAGTGGCTGATTAAATAAATGGATAAGTGCGTACATAAGTATTAAAGGCTCGGAGGCTGTCCCTGGTGAAGCGTGTGAACTGGAATGGATTACAGCCCACTTTGTTTCCTTTCCAGCTTGCAGTTGCTACTGAGCGCATGTGTGGCACTGTGGAATTAGAACTAATCTCCCTCGACTTGGCTGCTCTTGGTAGAAGAATGTAAGGCTGTCAGAATTGTCCCAGGGAAAGAGAAGCCTTTTCAGTAGCATTTTAGGGTCAGGCTTATTTAATCTGTCTTGTTCGTATTGGTTTGTGTAGTATTTGTTGGTAACGTTTTTGGCAAAGCTGCTCGGTTAAAAAAAAGTCGATTAGCTGTAAAATAGTTGAGACACAGAGAAAAGTAGAGAGTCGTGTAAGCAGAGCACGCCTTTCCTTGACTCTCTGTCGAGAGCTTGTGTGATTCCAGCTGCTCTCTGCCTCAGACACGGTGCCCTCTGTGTGTCCCGTCATCCAAACAGGGCAGGGTCTGGAACCGTGGAGAATCTAAGGCAGTCCAGTCCAGTCATGCTTTGCTTAACAGTGGGGATGAGTTCTGAGGAGTGTGTCATGGTCAGGCAATCTCGTGATCGTGCAAAGCACCACGGAGTTCCTGAACCTAGACGGCGGAGCCTCCTACACACCTAGGCTCTACGGGACTAATCTTATGGGGCCCCCGTTGTTGACTGAAACGTCCCGGGGTAGGGCATGGCTGTACTTCCCAACTCCCGGGGCACGTAAGTGTAGCCTGTGGGGCTTTGGAAAAGAACGGAGACGCTCAAGGCCTGCTCTGGACCCACTGACTCAGAATCTCCTGGGATAGTTCCCGGCTTTAAAGACCAGACATAGTCCTCATCTGGAGACATCTCATCAGCGGTTTTTCACACTGGGTTTTCCCTCATCTGAAGAAACACGCCAAGAGACTGTGAGGATCCGTAATTAGCGTTTTAATACATTTTGCAGGACTCAGTGTTTTTCACGTTCTGTGATACTGGGATCTGCATCTTCACTGTAATGTGTTAAACCTTTAAATCTTGTCCAAAAGTCACGTCATTAAATAGAGAACCCTTATGGGAATTCCAGGCGGATTGCCATCATTCTGCTTCCGTCTCCTCACCTTTAAAATGGGGAGAGTAGCGGTAACCTAGCTTTTGGATGTGAGGATTAAATGAGATAGTTGGTGCAAAGCGGTTAGCACAGGATCTGGCACAAAGTGAGGCCTTCAATAAATTATTCTTATTATAGTAGTTTTGATTTTCCTCCGGTCGGAATAGAATTTAGTTGAAGTTAGTGACTGTGTCACGGCTGTGTCTCAGGCTGGTGTCTGCCGCCCTGAGCCAAGCCATAAAAACCCCTAGAATACCTTTTCAAAAGCCTGTCAGCCTCTTGAGGCTCCTACACTTCTTTATTTTATTTTATTTTATTTTATTTTATTTTACTGCAGTAACAGTGGATTCTAACATCATATAGCTTTCAGATGTACGTTGTAATATATTTCGAATTCTGTGTAGATTACATCGTGTTCACCACCCAAAAACTAATTATCGTCCGTCACCTCACATGGGAGCCTCATCACCCCTTTTGCTGTCTCCCCTCCCCCCTCCCCCTATGGTAACCACCAATCCAGTCTCCGTTGCTCTGTGTGTGTTTGTGATTGTTTTTATCTTCTGCTCATGAGTGAGATCACACGGTGTTTGACTTTCTCCCTCTGATTTATGTCACTTCACGTAATACCCTCAGGGTCCGTCCAGGTTGTCACAAATGGCCGGGTCTCATCATTTCTTAGGGCCGAGTAGTATTCCGTTGTGTATACATACCACATCTTCTTTATCCATTCCTCCCTTGATGGGCACCTAGGTTGCTTCCAAGTTTTGGCTGTTGTGAATAATGCCGCAGTGAACCTAGGGGTGCACGGGTCTTTCTGCATTTGTGTCTTCGAGTTCTTTGGATGAATAGCCAGCAGTGGGATAGCTGGATCCTAAGGGTAGGTCTATTCTTAGTTTTCTGAGGATACTCCCTACTGCTTTCCATAGTGGCTGCACCAGTCTGCGCTCCCACCAGCAGTGCAGGAGAGTTCCCCTTCTCTCCACATCCTCTCTCCCAGGCTTGTCTCTTGTCTTGTTGATTAGAGCCATTCTGACCAGAGTAAGGTGACATCTCATTGTAGTTTTCATTTGCACTTCTCTGATGGCTAATGATGTTGAGCACCTCTCCATATGCCTGTTGGCCATCCCTGTATCTTCTTTGGAGAAGTCACTGCTCAGATCTTTTGCCCGTTTATTTAATTGGGTTGTTGATTTTTTTTTTTTGTTGCTGAGGTGTATGAGTTCTTTCTGTATTTTGGGTATTAATTAACCCCTTATCCGATATACGGTTTGCAAGTATCTTCTCCCAGGTGTTAGGTTGCGTTTTGGTTTTGTGGATGGTTTCCTTTGCCGTGCAGAAGATTTTTTTACTTTGATGTAGTCCCATTTGTTCATTTTGTATTTTGTTTCCATTGCCCAGTCAGACGTGGTACTTGAACATAGGCTGCTAAGAGTGATGTCAAAGGGCTGACTGCCTATGTTTTCTTCTAGACGTTGCATGGTTTCGGGTCTGACGTTCAAGTAAAACCCGAGGGAGGAGGCTGCAGTTCCCCGAGAGCGAGCTTGGCGGGGACCCTGCAGTCCCTGTCAGCGCACCTTGCGGCTCCGCGAAGGTCCAAAGCATGTGGGCGGGGCCCCGGGAGTTCTCCCAGGAGGGTGTCCCTGTCCCTGTCCGCAGTGCAGTGCACCGCCCGAGGGGGGGGGGGCGGGGCAGCGGCCGGGGAGCCTCTGGGCGGCGGCGCTCGCGCGCGCGCGGGCACACGCGGGGAGCGCGCGGCTGCTGGGCCGCCATCCTGGGAGGCATCTGCGAGCCGCGCCTGCCCAGAGCCGAGCCCGGCGGAGTCCGGCCGCGCTCTGCTGCTCTCTCCCGGGCCGGGCTCGTCCGTTCCCCCGGCGTCCGTGGACGCCGCTCCGTGTCCCCGCTGGGCACAGCAGCCCGGGCCCTCCACAGCCACGGCCGCTAGCCTGAGGTGGCCCTCCTGCAGCTCCCGCTCTTCCTGCTCGCGGGACACGGACGACCAGGGCGCCTGAGAAGATGATGCCATCTGGGAGAGGTACCTGGGGGCGTGGGCCTGGGGGCTGGTGGGAGGCGAGCGTGTCCCTGAGGAAGAGGCTTGTGCGCCGAGAGGTGCCCGTCAGGTCGCGGGACAGCTGTGCGGCGCGGGAAGCGGGGGGCGGGGGGGGGGTGTCTCTTCGTGCGCGTCACACGTTCATGGCACGGGCGGTGTGTGCCGGGCACCTGCCCAGGGGCCAGCCTGGGGATGCGGTGCCCGGGAGTCGGGCGCTGAAGCGGCCCCCGTGGTCTTGGCTTCTTGGAAGGACAGACGCGAAGTCCATAAGGACCCTGGTCTCGATGCGTTCTGAGGAGTGCAGGTCTCCCTCTGTTCTGAGGAGTGCAGGTCTCCCTCTTTTCGAGGCTACGTTCCGTTGGGGTTTTCCTGAAGCCTCTTGTGCCCCTGAAGCTCAGGCCGGTTCAGGGGAAGTGGCCTGTCGAGGGCCACGTGACGTTTGTGTGCAGAGCCAGTGCTTTCCAAAGCCCTGGACTGTGCGGAAGTCTACCTGTTAGGGGTGCAGTGGGGGCTGTCCGGGGAGCGTTGTGAGCACAGGTATGTGTCCCACACTTGAAAGTCTGGCAAAGAAAGCGTGAGGCTCGAGGGTGCTCCGTTCGTTGCCTCCTTCCACAGAAAGTCTGGAGAGTTGACTTTGGGCCAAGTCCTTCCTTTCCTCTGGTCGGTGCGTGTTCAGCGGTCTGGACACTTGGTGAGCAAGACTGGCAAGGTGTTTGACGTACTGGGCCTCACAGCCTAGTTGGAAAGGACAGATAGGCAGCAACTCATTACCTAGGAGATACGTAAAAAGTATTTCGTGTTGGGTGCTGAGAAATACGGCATTTACTGATAGACTTTGTGGCTTAGGCAGTGATGTTGAAGCTGAGAGCAGATGCCTACAGGAAAAGGAGGACTTGTGCGGGAGAGTGTTGGGACAGGGCAAGGGAGGAGTGTGGCCTGTCAGAGGAGCTGAAAGAGTGCCCTGGAGCCTTGGGGCCGCGTAGGGACTGTAGGCTGGGGAAAACACAAGTTTTCGGTTAAGGCTGGCGCTTTCTATAGGTTTTTGGAGACGAAGCGTGGTGATTGGGAACGTGGACTCTGGAGCCAGACTCTGTCAAATGGGTCCCAGCTCTGCCACCTACGGGCTGTGTGAACTTGGGCAAGTTACCGTACCCTTCTGTGTGTCAGTTTCCTGATCTGTCAAACGGGGATGATTATCATACACACTCCATAGGTGAGTGTAAAGGTGAGAGGATATTTCATATCCGTAAAGTACTTAGAGCAGTGTCTGGCCTTTAGTAGGCGTTAGTAGTGGCTGATTAAATAAATGGATAAGTGCGTACATAAGTATTAAAGGCTCGGAGGCTGTCCCTGGTGAAGCGTGTGAACTGGAATGGATTACAGCCCACTTTGTTTCCTTTCCAGCTTGCAGTTGCTACTGAGCGCATGTGTGGCACTGTGGAATTAGAACTAATCTCCCTCGACTTGGCTGCTCTTGGTAGAAGAATGTAAGGCTGTCAGAATTGTCCCAGGGAAAGAGAAGCCTTTTCAGTAGCATTTTAGGGTCAGGCTTATTTAATCTGTCTTGTTCGTATTGGTTTGTGTAGTATTTGTTGGTAACGTTTTTGGCAAAGCTGCTCGGTTAAAAAAAAGTCGATTAGCTGTAAAATAGTTGAGACACAGAGAAAAGTAGAGAGTCGTGTAAGCAGAGCACGCCTTTCCTTGACTCTCTGTCGAGAGCTTGTGTGATTCCAGCTGCTCTCTGCCTCAGACACGGTGCCCTCTGTGTGTCCCGTCATCCAAACAGGGCAGGGTCTGGAACCGTGGAGAATCTAAGGCAGTCCAGTCCAGTCATGCTTTGCTTAACAGTGGGGATGAGTTCTGAGGAGTGTGTCATGGTCAGGCAATCTCGTGATCGTGCAAAGCACCACGGAGTTCCTGAACCTAGACGGCGGAGCCTCCTACACACCTAGGCTCTACGGGACTAATCTTATGGGGCCCCCGTTGTTGACTGAAACGTCCCGGGGTAGGGCATGGCTGTACTTCCCAACTCCCGGGGCACGTAAGTGTAGCCTGTGGGGCTTTGGAAAAGAACGGAGACGCTCAAGGCCTGCTCTGGACCCACTGACTCAGAATCTCCTGGGATAGTTCCCGGCTTTAAAGACCAGACATAGTCCTCATCTGGAGACATCTCATCAGCGGTTTTTCACACTGGGTTTTCCCTCATCTGAAGAAACACGCCAAGAGACTGTGAGGATCCGTAATTAGCGTTTTAATACATTTTGCAGGACTCAGTGTTTTTCACGTTCTGTGATACTGGGATCTGCATCTTCACTGTAATGTGTTAAACCTTTAAATCTTGTCCAAAAGTCACGTCATTAAATAGAGAACCCTTATGGGAATTCCAGGCGGATTGCCATCATTCTGCTTCCGTCTCCTCACCTTTAAAATGGGGAGAGTAGCGGTAACCTAGCTTTTGGATGTGAGGATTAAATGAGATAGTTGGTGCAAAGCGGTTAGCACAGGATCTGGCACAAAGTGAGGCCTTCAATAAATTATTCTTATTATAGTAGTTTTGATTTTCCTCCGGTCGGAATAGAATTTAGTTGAAGTTAGTGACTGTGTCACGGCTGTGTCTCAGGCTGGTGTCTGCCGCCCTGAGCCAAGCCATAAAAACCCCTAGAATACCTTTTCAAAAGCCTGTCAGCCTCTTGAGGCTCCTACACTTCTTTATTTTATTTTATTTTATTTTATTTTATTTTACTGCAGTAACAGTGGATTCTAACATCATATAGCTTTCAGATGTACGTTGTAATATATTTCGAATTCTGTGTAGATTACATCGTGTTCACCACCCAAAAACTAATTATCGTCCGTCACCTCACATGGGAGCCTCATCACCCCTTTTGCTGTCTCCCCTCCCCCCTCCCCCTATGGTAACCACCAATCCAGTCTCCGTTGCTCTGTGTGTGTTTGTGATTGTTTTTATCTTCTGCTCATGAGTGAGATCACACGGTGTTTGACTTTCTCCCTCTGATTTATGTCACTTCACGTAATACCCTCAGGGTCCGTCCAGGTTGTCACAAATGGCCGGGTCTCATCATTTCTTAGGGCCGAGTAGTATTCCGTTGTGTATACATACCACATCTTCTTTATCCATTCCTCCCTTGATGGGCACCTAGGTTGCTTCCAAGTTTTGGCTGTTGTGAATAATGCCGCAGTGAACCTAGGGGTGCACGGGTCTTTCTGCATTTGTGTCTTCGAGTTCTTTGGATGAATAGCCAGCAGTGGGATAGCTGGATCCTAAGGGTAGGTCTATTCTTAGTTTTCTGAGGATACTCCCTACTGCTTTCCATAGTGGCTGCACCAGTCTGCGCTCCCACCAGCAGTGCAGGAGAGTTCCCCTTCTCTCCACATCCTCTCTCCCAGGCTTGTCTCTTGTCTTGTTGATTAGAGCCATTCTGACCAGAGTAAGGTGACATCTCATTGTAGTTTTCATTTGCACTTCTCTGATGGCTAATGATGTTGAGCACCTCTCCATATGCCTGTTGGCCATCCCTGTATCTTCTTTGGAGAAGTCACTGCTCAGATCTTTTGCCCGTTTATTTAATTGGGTTGTTGATTTTTTTTTTTTGTTGCTGAGGTGTATGAGTTCTTTCTGTATTTTGGGTATTAATTAACCCCTTATCCGATATACGGTTTGCAAGTATCTTCTCCCAGGTGTTAGGTTGCGTTTTGGTTTTGTGGATGGTTTCCTTTGCCGTGCAGAAGATTTTTTTACTTTGATGTAGTCCCATTTGTTCATTTTGTATTTTGTTTCCATTGCCCAGTCAGACGTGGTACTTGAACATAGGCTGCTAAGAGTGATGTCAAAGGGCTGACTGCCTATGTTTTCTTCTAGACGTTGCATGGTTTCGGGTCTGACGTTCAAGTAAAACCCGAGGGAGGAGGCTGCAGTTCCCCGAGAGCGAGCTTGGCGGGGACCCTGCAGTCCCTGTCAGCGCACCTTGCGGCTCCGCGAAGGTCCAAAGCATGTGGGCGGGGCCCCGGGAGTTCTCCCAGGAGGGTGTCCCTGTCCCTGTCCGCAGTGCAGTGCACCGCCCGAGGGGGGGGGGCGGGGCAGCGGCCGGGGAGCCTCTGGGCGGCGGCGCTCGCGCGCGCGCGGGCACACGCGGGGAGCGCGCGGCTGCTGGGCCGCCATCCTGGGAGGCATCTGCGAGCCGCGCCTGCCCAGAGCCGAGCCCGGCGGAGTCCGGCCGCGCTCTGCTGCTCTCTCCCGGGCCGGGCTCGTCCGTTCCCCCGGCGTCCGTGGACGCCGCTCCGTGTCCCCGCTGGGCACAGCAGCCCGGGCCCTCCACAGCCACGGCCGCTAGCCTGAGGTGGCCCTCCTGCAGCTCCCGCTCTTCCTGCTCGCGGGACACGGACGACCAGGGCGCCTGAGAAGATGATGCCATCTGGGAGAGGTACCTGGGGGCGTGGGCCTGGGGGCTGGTGGGAGGCGAGCGTGTCCCTGAGGAAGAGGCTTGTGCGCCGAGAGGTGCCCGTCAGGTCGCGGGACAGCTGTGCGGCGCGGGAAGCGGGGGGCGGGGGGGGGGGTGTCTCTTCGTGCGCGTCACACGTTCATGGCACGGGCGGTGTGTGCCGGGCACCTGCCCAGGGGCCAGCCTGGGGATGCGGTGCCCGGGAGTCGGGCGCTGAAGCGGCCCCCGTGGTCTTGGCTTCTTGGAAGGACAGACGCGAAGTCCATAAGGACCCTGGTCTCGATGCGTTCTGAGGAGTGCAGGTCTCCCTCTGTTCTGAGGAGTGCAGGTCTCCCTCTTTTCGAGGCTACGTTCCGTTGGGGTTTTCCTGAAGCCTCTTGTGCCCCTGAAGCTCAGGCCGGTTCAGGGGAAGTGGCCTGTCGAGGGCCACGTGACGTTTGTGTGCAGAGCCAGTGCTTTCCAAAGCCCTGGACTGTGCGGAAGTCTACCTGTTAGGGGTGCAGTGGGGGCTGTCCGGGGAGCGTTGTGAGCACAGGTATGTGTCCCACACTTGAAAGTCTGGCAAAGAAAGCGTGAGGCTCGAGGGTGCTCCGTTCGTTGCCTCCTTCCACAGAAAGTCTGGAGAGTTGACTTTGGGCCAAGTCCTTCCTTTCCTCTGGTCGGTGCGTGTTCAGCGGTCTGGACACTTGGTGAGCAAGACTGGCAAGGTGTTTGACGTACTGGGCCTCACAGCCTAGTTGGAAAGGACAGATAGGCAGCAACTCATTACCTAGGAGATACGTAAAAAGTATTTCGTGTTGGGTGCTGAGAAATACGGCATTTACTGATAGACTTTGTGGCTTAGGCAGTGATGTTGAAGCTGAGAGCAGATGCCTACAGGAAAAGGAGGACTTGTGCGGGAGAGTGTTGGGACAGGGCAAGGGAGGAGTGTGGCCTGTCAGAGGAGCTGAAAGAGTGCCCTGGAGCCTTGGGGCCGCGTAGGGACTGTAGGCTGGGGAAAACACAAGTTTTCGGTTAAGGCTGGCGCTTTCTATAGGTTTTTGGAGACGAAGCGTGGTGATTGGGAACGTGGACTCTGGAGCCAGACTCTGTCAAATGGGTCCCAGCTCTGCCACCTACGGGCTGTGTGAACTTGGGCAAGTTACCGTACCCTTCTGTGTGTCAGTTTCCTGATCTGTCAAACGGGGATGATTATCATACACACTCCATAGGTGAGTGTAAAGGTGAGAGGATATTTCATATCCGTAAAGTACTTAGAGCAGTGTCTGGCCTTTAGTAGGCGTTAGTAGTGGCTGATTAAATAAATGGATAAGTGCGTACATAAGTATTAAAGGCTCGGAGGCTGTCCCTGGTGAAGCGTGTGAACTGGAATGGATTACAGCCCACTTTGTTTCCTTTCCAGCTTGCAGTTGCTACTGAGCGCATGTGTGGCACTGTGGAATTAGAACTAATCTCCCTCGACTTGGCTGCTCTTGGTAGAAGAATGTAAGGCTGTCAGAATTGTCCCAGGGAAAGAGAAGCCTTTTCAGTAGCATTTTAGGGTCAGGCTTATTTAATCTGTCTTGTTCGTATTGGTTTGTGTAGTATTTGTTGGTAACGTTTTTGGCAAAGCTGCTCGGTTAAAAAAAAGTCGATTAGCTGTAAAATAGTTGAGACACAGAGAAAAGTAGAGAGTCGTGTAAGCAGAGCACGCCTTTCCTTGACTCTCTGTCGAGAGCTTGTGTGATTCCAGCTGCTCTCTGCCTCAGACACGGTGCCCTCTGTGTGTCCCGTCATCCAAACAGGGCAGGGTCTGGAACCGTGGAGAATCTAAGGCAGTCCAGTCCAGTCATGCTTTGCTTAACAGTGGGGATGAGTTCTGAGGAGTGTGTCATGGTCAGGCAATCTCGTGATCGTGCAAAGCACCACGGAGTTCCTGAACCTAGACGGCGGAGCCTCCTACACACCTAGGCTCTACGGGACTAATCTTATGGGGCCCCCGTTGTTGACTGAAACGTCCCGGGGTAGGGCATGGCTGTACTTCCCAACTCCCGGGGCACGTAAGTGTAGCCTGTGGGGCTTTGGAAAAGAACGGAGACGCTCAAGGCCTGCTCTGGACCCACTGACTCAGAATCTCCTGGGATAGTTCCCGGCTTTAAAGACCAGACATAGTCCTCATCTGGAGACATCTCATCAGCGGTTTTTCACACTGGGTTTTCCCTCATCTGAAGAAACACGCCAAGAGACTGTGAGGATCCGTAATTAGCGTTTTAATACATTTTGCAGGACTCAGTGTTTTTCACGTTCTGTGATACTGGGATCTGCATCTTCACTGTAATGTGTTAAACCTTTAAATCTTGTCCAAAAGTCACGTCATTAAATAGAGAACCCTTATGGGAATTCCAGGCGGATTGCCATCATTCTGCTTCCGTCTCCTCACCTTTAAAATGGGGAGAGTAGCGGTAACCTAGCTTTTGGATGTGAGGATTAAATGAGATAGTTGGTGCAAAGCGGTTAGCACAGGATCTGGCACAAAGTGAGGCCTTCAATAAATTATTCTTATTATAGTAGTTTTGATTTTCCTCCGGTCGGAATAGAATTTAGTTGAAGTTAGTGACTGTGTCACGGCTGTGTCTCAGGCTGGTGTCTGCCGCCCTGAGCCAAGCCATAAAAACCCCTAGAATACCTTTTCAAAAGCCTGTCAGCCTCTTGAGGCTCCTACACTTCTTTATTTTATTTTATTTTATTTTATTTTATTTTACTGCAGTAACAGTGGATTCTAACATCATATAGCTTTCAGATGTACGTTGTAATATATTTCGAATTCTGTGTAGATTACATCGTGTTCACCACCCAAAAACTAATTATCGTCCGTCACCTCACATGGGAGCCTCATCACCCCTTTTGCTGTCTCCCCTCCCCCCTCCCCCTATGGTAACCACCAATCCAGTCTCCGTTGCTCTGTGTGTGTTTGTGATTGTTTTTATCTTCTGCTCATGAGTGAGATCACACGGTGTTTGACTTTCTCCCTCTGATTTATGTCACTTCACGTAATACCCTCAGGGTCCATCCAGGTTGTCACAAATGGCCGGGTCTCATCATTTCTTAGGGCCGAGTAGTATTCCGTTGTGTATACATACCACATCTTCTTTATCCATTCCTCCCTTGATGGGCACCTAGGTTGCTTCCAAGTTTTGGCTGTTGTGAATAATGCCGCAGTGAACCTAGGGGTGCACGGGTCTTTCTGCATTTGTGTCTTCGAGTTCTTTGGATGAATAGCCAGCAGTGGGATAGCTGGATCCTAAGGGTAGGTCTATTCTTAGTTTTCTGAGGATACTCCCTACTGCTTTCCATAGTGGCTGCACCAGTCTGCGCTCCCACCAGCAGTGCAGGAGAGTTCCCCTTCTCTCCACATCCTCTCTCCCAGGCTTGTCTCTTGTCTTGTTGATTAGAGCCATTCTGACCAGAGTAAGGTGACATCTCATTGTAGTTTTCATTTGCACTTCTCTGATGGCTAATGATGTTGAGCACCTCTCCATATGCCTGTTGGCCATCCCTGTATCTTCTTTGGAGAAGTCACTGCTCAGATCTTTTGCCCGTTTATTTAATTGGGTTGTTGATTTTTTTTTTTTGTTGCTGAGGTGTATGAGTTCTTTCTGTATTTTGGGTATTAATTAACCCCTTATCCGATATACGGTTTGCAAGTATCTTCTCCCAGGTGTTAGGTTGCGTTTTGGTTTTGTGGATGGTTTCCTTTGCCGTGCAGAAGATTTTTTTACTTTGATGTAGTCCCATTTGTTCATTTTGTATTTTGTTTCCATTGCCCAGTCAGACGTGGTACTTGAACATAGGCTGCTAAGAGTGATGTCAAAGGGCTGACTGCCTATGTTTTCTTCTAGACGTTGCATGGTTTCGGGTCTGACGTTCAAGTAAAACCCGAGGGAGGAGGCTGCAGTTCCCCGAGAGCGAGCTTGGCGGGGACCCTGCAGTCCCTGTCAGCGCACCTTGCGGCTCCGCGAAGGTCCAAAGCATGTGGGCGGGGCCCCGGGAGTTCTCCCAGGAGGGTGTCCCTGTCCCTGTCCGCAGTGCAGTGCACCGCCCGAGGGGGGGGGGCGGGGCAGCGGCCGGGGAGCCTCTGGGCGGCGGCGCTCGCGCGCGCGCGGGCACACGCGGGGAGCGCGCGGCTGCTGGGCCGCCATCCTGGGAGGCATCTGCGAGCCGCGCCTGCCCAGAGCCGAGCCCGGCGGAGTCCGGCCGCGCTCTGCTGCTCTCTCCCGGGCCGGGCTCGTCCGTTCCCCCGGCGTCCGTGGACGCCGCTCCGTGTCCCCGCTGGGCACAGCAGCCCGGGCCCTCCACAGCCACGGCCGCTAGCCTGAGGTGGCCCTCCTGCAGCTCCCGCTCTTCCTGCTCGCGGGACACGGACGACCAGGGCGCCTGAGAAGATGATGCCATCTGGGAGAGGTACCTGGGGGCGTGGGCCTGGGGGCTGGTGGGAGGCGAGCGTGTCCCTGAGGAAGAGGCTTGTGCGCCGAGAGGTGCCCGTCAGGTCGCGGGACAGCTGTGCGGCGCGGGAAGCGGGGGGCGGGGGGGGGGTGTCTCTTCGTGCGCGTCACACGTTCATGGCACGGGCGGTGTGTGCCGGGCACCTGCCCAGGGGCCAGCCTGGGGATGCGGTGCCCGGGAGTCGGGCGCTGAAGCGGCCCCCGTGGTCTTGGCTTCTTGGAAGGACAGACGCGAAGTCCATAAGGACCCTGGTCTCGATGCGTTCTGAGGAGTGCAGGTCTCCCTCTGTTCTGAGGAGTGCAGGTCTCCCTCTTTTCGAGGCTACGTTCCGTTGGGGTTTTCCTGAAGCCTCTTGTGCCCCTGAAGCTCAGGCCGGTTCAGGGGAAGTGGCCTGTCGAGGGCCACGTGACGTTTGTGTGCAGAGCCAGTGCTTTCCAAAGCCCTGGACTGTGCGGAAGTCTACCTGTTAGGGGTGCAGTGGGGGCTGTCCGGGGAGCGTTGTGAGCACAGGTATGTGTCCCACACTTGAAAGTCTGGCAAAGAAAGCGTGAGGCTCGAGGGTGCTCCGTTCGTTGCCTCCTTCCACAGAAAGTCTGGAGAGTTGACTTTGGGCCAAGTCCTTCCTTTCCTCTGGTCGGTGCGTGTTCAGCGGTCTGGACACTTGGTGAGCAAGACTGGCAAGGTGTTTGACGTACTGGGCCTCACAGCCTAGTTGGAAAGGACAGATAGGCAGCAACTCATTACCTAGGAGATACGTAAAAAGTATTTCGTGTTGGGTGCTGAGAAATACGGCATTTACTGATAGACTTTGTGGCTTAGGCAGTGATGTTGAAGCTGAGAGCAGATGCCTACAGGAAAAGGAGGACTTGTGCGGGAGAGTGTTGGGACAGGGCAAGGGAGGAGTGTGGCCTGTCAGAGGAGCTGAAAGAGTGCCCTGGAGCCTTGGGGCCGCGTAGGGACTGTAGGCTGGGGAAAACACAAGTTTTCGGTTAAGGCTGGCGCTTTCTATAGGTTTTTGGAGACGAAGCGTGGTGATTGGGAACGTGGACTCTGGAGCCAGACTCTGTCAAATGGGTCCCAGCTCTGCCACCTACGGGCTGTGTGAACTTGGGCAAGTTACCGTACCCTTCTGTGTGTCAGTTTCCTGATCTGTCAAACGGGGATGATTATCATACACACTCCATAGGTGAGTGTAAAGGTGAGAGGATATTTCATATCCGTAAAGTACTTAGAGCAGTGTCTGGCCTTTAGTAGGCGTTAGTAGTGGCTGATTAAATAAATGGATAAGTGCGTACATAAGTATTAAAGGCTCGGAGGCTGTCCCTGGTGAAGCGTGTGAACTGGAATGGATTACAGCCCACTTTGTTTCCTTTCCAGCTTGCAGTTGCTACTGAGCGCATGTGTGGCACTGTGGAATTAGAACTAATCTCCCTCGACTTGGCTGCTCTTGGTAGAAGAATGTAAGGCTGTCAGAATTGTCCCAGGGAAAGAGAAGCCTTTTCAGTAGCATTTTAGGGTCAGGCTTATTTAATCTGTCTTGTTCGTATTGGTTTGTGTAGTATTTGTTGGTAACGTTTTTGGCAAAGCTGCTCGGTTAAAAAAAAGTCGATTAGCTGTAAAATAGTTGAGACACAGAGAAAAGTAGAGAGTCGTGTAAGCAGAGCACGCCTTTCCTTGACTCTCTGTCGAGAGCTTGTGTGATTCCAGCTGCTCTCTGCCTCAGACACGGTGCCCTCTGTGTGTCCCGTCATCCAAACAGGGCAGGGTCTGGAACCGTGGAGAATCTAAGGCAGTCCAGTCCAGTCATGCTTTGCTTAACAGTGGGGATGAGTTCTGAGGAGTGTGTCATGGTCAGGCAATCTCGTGATCGTGCAAAGCACCACGGAGTTCCTGAACCTAGACGGCGGAGCCTCCTACACACCTAGGCTCTACGGGACTAATCTTATGGGGCCCCCGTTGTTGACTGAAACGTCCCGGGGTAGGGCATGGCTGTACTTCCCAACTCCCGGGGCACGTAAGTGTAGCCTGTGGGGCTTTGGAAAAGAACGGAGACGCTCAAGGCCTGCTCTGGACCCACTGACTCAGAATCTCCTGGGATAGTTCCCGGCTTTAAAGACCAGACATAGTCCTCATCTGGAGACATCTCATCAGCGGTTTTTCACACTGGGTTTTCCCTCATCTGAAGAAACACGCCAAGAGACTGTGAGGATCCGTAATTAGCGTTTTAATACATTTTGCAGGACTCAGTGTTTTTCACGTTCTGTGATACTGGGATCTGCATCTTCACTGTAATGTGTTAAACCTTTAAATCTTGTCCAAAAGTCACGTCATTAAATAGAGAACCCTTATGGGAATTCCAGGCGGATTGCCATCATTCTGCTTCCGTCTCCTCACCTTTAAAATGGGGAGAGTAGCGGTAACCTAGCTTTTGGATGTGAGGATTAAATGAGATAGTTGGTGCAAAGCGGTTAGCACAGGATCTGGCACAAAGTGAGGCCTTCAATAAATTATTCTTATTATAGTAGTTTTGATTTTCCTCCGGTCGGAATAGAATTTAGTTGAAGTTAGTGACTGTGTCACGGCTGTGTCTCAGGCTGGTGTCTGCCGCCCTGAGCCAAGCCATAAAAACCCCTAGAATACCTTTTCAAAAGCCTGTCAGCCTCTTGAGGCTCCTACACTTCTTTATTTTATTTTATTTTATTTTATTTTATTTTACTGCAGTAACAGTGGATTCTAACATCATATAGCTTTCAGATGTACGTTGTAATATATTTCGAATTCTGTGTAGATTACATCGTGTTCACCACCCAAAAACTAATTATCGTCCGTCACCTCACATGGGAGCCTCATCACCCCTTTTGCTGTCTCCCCTCCCCCCTCCCCCTATGGTAACCACCAATCCAGTCTCCGTTGCTCTGTGTGTGTTTGTGATTGTTTTTATCTTCTGCTCATGAGTGAGATCACACGGTGTTTGACTTTCTCCCTCTGATTTATGTCACTTCACGTAATACCCTCAGGGTCCATCCAGGTTGTCACAAATGGCCGGGTCTCATCATTTCTTAGGGCCGAGTAGTATTCCGTTGTGTATACATACCACATCTTCTTTATCCATTCCTCCCTTGATGGGCACCTAGGTTGCTTCCAAGTTTTGGCTGTTGTGAATAATGCCGCAGTGAACCTAGGGGTGCACGGGTCTTTCTGCATTTGTGTCTTCGAGTTCTTTGGATGAATAGCCAGCAGTGGGATAGCTGGATCCTAAGGGTAGGTCTATTCTTAGTTTTCTGAGGATACTCCCTACTGCTTTCCATAGTGGCTGCACCAGTCTGCGCTCCCACCAGCAGTGCAGGAGAGTTCCCCTTCTCTCCACATCCTCTCTCCCAGGCTTGTCTCTTGTCTTGTTGATTAGAGCCATTCTGACCAGAGTAAGGTGACATCTCATTGTAGTTTTCATTTGCACTTCTCTGATGGCTAATGATGTTGAGCACCTCTCCATATGCCTGTTGGCCATCCCTGTATCTTCTTTGGAGAAGTCACTGCTCAGATCTTTTGCCCGTTTATTTAATTGGGTTGTTGATTTTTTTTTTTTGTTGCTGAGGTGTATGAGTTCTTTCTGTATTTTGGGTATTAATTAACCCCTTATCCGATATACGGTTTGCAAGTATCTTCTCCCAGGTGTTAGGTTGCGTTTTGGTTTTGTGGATGGTTTCCTTTGCCGTGCAGAAGATTTTTTTACTTTGATGTAGTCCCATTTGTTCATTTTGTATTTTGTTTCCATTGCCCAGTCAGACGTGGTACTTGAACATAGGCTGCTAAGAGTGATGTCAAAGGGCTGACTGCCTATGTTTTCTTCTAGACGTTGCATGGTTTCGGGTCTGACGTTCAAGTAAAACCCGAGGGAGGAGGCTGCAGTTCCCCGAGAGCGAGCTTGGCGGGGACCCTGCAGTCCCTGTCAGCGCACCTTGCGGCTCCGCGAAGGTCCAAAGCATGTGGGCGGGGCCCCGGGAGTTCTCCCAGGAGGGTGTCCCTGTCCCTGTCCGCAGTGCAGTGCACCGCCCGAGGGGGGGGGGCGGGGCAGCGGCCGGGGAGCCTCTGGGCGGCGGCGCTCGCGCGCGCGCGGGCACACGCGGGGAGCGCGCGGCTGCTGGGCCGCCATCCTGGGAGGCATCTGCGAGCCGCGCCTGCCCAGAGCCGAGCCCGGCGGAGTCCGGCCGCGCTCTGCTGCTCTCTCCCGGGCCGGGCTCGTCCGTTCCCCCGGCGTCCGTGGACGCCGCTCCGTGTCCCCGCTGGGCACAGCAGCCCGGGCCCTCCACAGCCACGGCCGCTAGCCTGAGGTGGCCCTCCTGCAGCTCCCGCTCTTCCTGCTCGCGGGACACGGACGACCAGGGCGCCTGAGAAGATGATGCCATCTGGGAGAGGTACCTGGGGGCGTGGGCCTGGGGGCTGGTGGGAGGCGAGCGTGTCCCTGAGGAAGAGGCTTGTGCGCCGAGAGGTGCCCGTCAGGTCGCGGGACAGCTGTGCGGCGCGGGAAGCGGGGGGCGGGGGGGGGGGTGTCTCTTCGTGCGCGTCACACGTTCATGGCACGGGCGGTGTGTGCCGGGCACCTGCCCAGGGGCCAGCCTGGGGATGCGGTGCCCGGGAGTCGGGCGCTGAAGCGGCCCCCGTGGTCTTGGCTTCTTGGAAGGACAGACGCGAAGTCCATAAGGACCCTGGTCTCGATGCGTTCTGAGGAGTGCAGGTCTCCCTCTGTTCTGAGGAGTGCAGGTCTCCCTCTTTTCGAGGCTACGTTCCGTTGGGGTTTTCCTGAAGCCTCTTGTGCCCCTGAAGCTCAGGCCGGTTCAGGGGAAGTGGCCTGTCGAGGGCCACGTGACGTTTGTGTGCAGAGCCAGTGCTTTCCAAAGCCCTGGACTGTGCGGAAGTCTACCTGTTAGGGGTGCAGTGGGGGCTGTCCGGGGAGCGTTGTGAGCACAGGTATGTGTCCCACACTTGAAAGTCTGGCAAAGAAAGCGTGAGGCTCGAGGGTGCTCCGTTCGTTGCCTCCTTCCACAGAAAGTCTGGAGAGTTGACTTTGGGCCAAGTCCTTCCTTTCCTCTGGTCGGTGCGTGTTCAGCGGTCTGGACACTTGGTGAGCAAGACTGGCAAGGTGTTTGACGTACTGGGCCTCACAGCCTAGTTGGAAAGGACAGATAGGCAGCAACTCATTACCTAGGAGATACGTAAAAAGTATTTCGTGTTGGGTGCTGAGAAATACGGCATTTACTGATAGACTTTGTGGCTTAGGCAGTGATGTTGAAGCTGAGAGCAGATGCCTACAGGAAAAGGAGGACTTGTGCGGGAGAGTGTTGGGACAGGGCAAGGGAGGAGTGTGGCCTGTCAGAGGAGCTGAAAGAGTGCCCTGGAGCCTTGGGGCCGCGTAGGGACTGTAGGCTGGGGAAAACACAAGTTTTCGGTTAAGGCTGGCGCTTTCTATAGGTTTTTGGAGACGAAGCGTGGTGATTGGGAACGTGGACTCTGGAGCCAGACTCTGTCAAATGGGTCCCAGCTCTGCCACCTACGGGCTGTGTGAACTTGGGCAAGTTACCGTACCCTTCTGTGTGTCAGTTTCCTGATCTGTCAAACGGGGATGATTATCATACACACTCCATAGGTGAGTGTAAAGGTGAGAGGATATTTCATATCCGTAAAGTACTTAGAGCAGTGTCTGGCCTTTAGTAGGCGTTAGTAGTGGCTGATTAAATAAATGGATAAGTGCGTACATAAGTATTAAAGGCTCGGAGGCTGTCCCTGGTGAAGCGTGTGAACTGGAATGGATTACAGCCCACTTTGTTTCCTTTCCAGCTTGCAGTTGCTACTGAGCGCATGTGTGGCACTGTGGAATTAGAACTAATCTCCCTCGACTTGGCTGCTCTTGGTAGAAGAATGTAAGGCTGTCAGAATTGTCCCAGGGAAAGAGAAGCCTTTTCAGTAGCATTTTAGGGTCAGGCTTATTTAATCTGTCTTGTTCGTATTGGTTTGTGTAGTATTTGTTGGTAACGTTTTTGGCAAAGCTGCTCGGTTAAAAAAAAGTCGATTAGCTGTAAAATAGTTGAGACACAGAGAAAAGTAGAGAGTCGTGTAAGCAGAGCACGCCTTTCCTTGACTCTCTGTCGAGAGCTTGTGTGATTCCAGCTGCTCTCTGCCTCAGACACGGTGCCCTCTGTGTGTCCCGTCATCCAAACAGGGCAGGGTCTGGAACCGTGGAGAATCTAAGGCAGTCCAGTCCAGTCATGCTTTGCTTAACAGTGGGGATGAGTTCTGAGGAGTGTGTCATGGTCAGGCAATCTCGTGATCGTGCAAAGCACCACGGAGTTCCTGAACCTAGACGGCGGAGCCTCCTACACACCTAGGCTCTACGGGACTAATCTTATGGGGCCCCCGTTGTTGACTGAAACGTCCCGGGGTAGGGCATGGCTGTACTTCCCAACTCCCGGGGCACGTAAGTGTAGCCTGTGGGGCTTTGGAAAAGAACGGAGACGCTCAAGGCCTGCTCTGGACCCACTGACTCAGAATCTCCTGGGATAGTTCCCGGCTTTAAAGACCAGACATAGTCCTCATCTGGAGACATCTCATCAGCGGTTTTTCACACTGGGTTTTCCCTCATCTGAAGAAACACGCCAAGAGACTGTGAGGATCCGTAATTAGCGTTTTAATACATTTTGCAGGACTCAGTGTTTTTCACGTTCTGTGATACTGGGATCTGCATCTTCACTGTAATGTGTTAAACCTTTAAATCTTGTCCAAAAGTCACGTCATTAAATAGAGAACCCTTATGGGAATTCCAGGCGGATTGCCATCATTCTGCTTCCGTCTCCTCACCTTTAAAATGGGGAGAGTAGCGGTAACCTAGCTTTTGGATGTGAGGATTAAATGAGATAGTTGGTGCAAAGCGGTTAGCACAGGATCTGGCACAAAGTGAGGCCTTCAATAAATTATTCTTATTATAGTAGTTTTGATTTTCCTCCGGTCGGAATAGAATTTAGTTGAAGTTAGTGACTGTGTCACGGCTGTGTCTCAGGCTGGTGTCTGCCGCCCTGAGCCAAGCCATAAAAACCCCTAGAATACCTTTTCAAAAGCCTGTCAGCCTCTTGAGGCTCCTACACTTCTTTATTTTATTTTATTTTATTTTATTTTATTTTACTGCAGTAACAGTGGATTCTAACATCATATAGCTTTCAGATGTACGTTGTAATATATTTCGAATTCTGTGTAGATTACATCGTGTTCACCACCCAAAAACTAATTATCGTCCGTCACCTCACATGGGAGCCTCATCACCCCTTTTGCTGTCTCCCCTCCCCCCTCCCCCTATGGTAACCACCAATCCAGTCTCCGTTGCTCTGTGTGTGTTTGTGATTGTTTTTATCTTCTGCTCATGAGTGAGATCACACGGTGTTTGACTTTCTCCCTCTGATTTATGTCACTTCACGTAATACCCTCAGGGTCCATCCAGGTTGTCACAAATGGCCGGGTCTCATCATTTCTTAGGGCCGAGTAGTATTCCGTTGTGTATACATACCACATCTTCTTTATCCATTCCTCCCTTGATGGGCACCTAGGTTGCTTCCAAGTTTTGGCTGTTGTGAATAATGCCGCAGTGAACCTAGGGGTGCACGGGTCTTTCTGCATTTGTGTCTTCGAGTTCTTTGGATGAATAGCCAGCAGTGGGATAGCTGGATCCTAAGGGTAGGTCTATTCTTAGTTTTCTGAGGATACTCCCTACTGCTTTCCATAGTGGCTGCACCAGTCTGCGCTCCCACCAGCAGTGCAGGAGAGTTCCCCTTCTCTCCACATCCTCTCTCCCAGGCTTGTCTCTTGTCTTGTTGATTAGAGCCATTCTGACCAGAGTAAGGTGACATCTCATTGTAGTTTTCATTTGCACTTCTCTGATGGCTAATGATGTTGAGCACCTCTCCATATGCCTGTTGGCCATCCCTGTATCTTCTTTGGAGAAGTCACTGCTCAGATCTTTTGCCCGTTTATTTAATTGGGTTGTTGATTTTTTTTTTTTGTTGCTGAGGTGTATGAGTTCTTTCTGTATTTTGGGTATTAATTAACCCCTTATCCGATATACGGTTTGCAAGTATCTTCTCCCAGGTGTTAGGTTGCGTTTTGGTTTTGTGGATGGTTTCCTTTGCCGTGCAGAAGATTTTTTTACTTTGATGTAGTCCCATTTGTTCATTTTGTATTTTGTTTCCATTGCCCAGTCAGACGTGGTACTTGAACATAGGCTGCTAAGAGTGATGTCAAAGGGCTGACTGCCTATGTTTTCTTCTAGACGTTGCATGGTTTCGGGTCTGACGTTCAAGTAAAACCCGAGGGAGGAGGCTGCAGTTCCCCGAGAGCGAGCTTGGCGGGGACCCTGCAGTCCCTGTCAGCGCACCTTGCGGCTCCGCGAAGGTCCAAAGCATGTGGGCGGGGCCCCGGGAGTTCTCCCAGGAGGGTGTCCCTGTCCCTGTCCGCAGTGCAGTGCACCGCCCGAGGGGGGGGGGCGGGGCAGCGGCCGGGGAGCCTCTGGGCGGCGGCGCTCGCGCGCGCGCGGGCACACGCGGGGAGCGCGCGGCTGCTGGGCCGCCATCCTGGGAGGCATCTGCGAGCCGCGCCTGCCCAGAGCCGAGCCCGGCGGAGTCCGGCCGCGCTCTGCTGCTCTCTCCCGGGCCGGGCTCGTCCGTTCCCCCGGCGTCCGTGGACGCCGCTCCGTGTCCCCGCTGGGCACAGCAGCCCGGGCCCTCCACAGCCACGGCCGCTAGCCTGAGGTGGCCCTCCTGCAGCTCCCGCTCTTCCTGCTCGCGGGACACGGACGACCAGGGCGCCTGAGAAGATGATGCCATCTGGGAGAGGTACCTGGGGGCGTGGGCCTGGGGGCTGGTGGGAGGCGAGCGTGTCCCTGAGGAAGAGGCTTGTGCGCCGAGAGGTGCCCGTCAGGTCGCGGGACAGCTGTGCGGCGCGGGAAGCGGGGGGCGGGGGGGGGGGTGTCTCTTCGTGCGCGTCACACGTTCATGGCACGGGCGGTGTGTGCCGGGCACCTGCCCAGGGGCCAGCCTGGGGATGCGGTGCCCGGGAGTCGGGCGCTGAAGCGGCCCCCGTGGTCTTGGCTTCTTGGAAGGACAGACGCGAAGTCCATAAGGACCCTGGTCTCGATGCGTTCTGAGGAGTGCAGGTCTCCCTCTGTTCTGAGGAGTGCAGGTCTCCCTCTTTTCGAGGCTACGTTCCGTTGGGGTTTTCCTGAAGCCTCTTGTGCCCCTGAAGCTCAGGCCGGTTCAGGGGAAGTGGCCTGTCGAGGGCCACGTGACGTTTGTGTGCAGAGCCAGTGCTTTCCAAAGCCCTGGACTGTGCGGAAGTCTACCTGTTAGGGGTGCAGTGGGGGCTGTCCGGGGAGCGTTGTGAGCACAGGTATGTGTCCCACACTTGAAAGTCTGGCAAAGAAAGCGTGAGGCTCGAGGGTGCTCCGTTCGTTGCCTCCTTCCACAGAAAGTCTGGAGAGTTGACTTTGGGCCAAGTCCTTCCTTTCCTCTGGTCGGTGCGTGTTCAGCGGTCTGGACACTTGGTGAGCAAGACTGGCAAGGTGTTTGACGTACTGGGCCTCACAGCCTAGTTGGAAAGGACAGATAGGCAGCAACTCATTACCTAGGAGATACGTAAAAAGTATTTCGTGTTGGGTGCTGAGAAATACGGCATTTACTGATAGACTTTGTGGCTTAGGCAGTGATGTTGAAGCTGAGAGCAGATGCCTACAGGAAAAGGAGGACTTGTGCGGGAGAGTGTTGGGACAGGGCAAGGGAGGAGTGTGGCCTGTCAGAGGAGCTGAAAGAGTGCCCTGGAGCCTTGGGGCCGCGTAGGGACTGTAGGCTGGGGAAAACACAAGTTTTCGGTTAAGGCTGGCGCTTTCTATAGGTTTTTGGAGACGAAGCGTGGTGATTGGGAACGTGGACTCTGGAGCCAGACTCTGTCAAATGGGTCCCAGCTCTGCCACCTACGGGCTGTGTGAACTTGGGCAAGTTACCGTACCCTTCTGTGTGTCAGTTTCCTGATCTGTCAAACGGGGATGATTATCATACACACTCCATAGGTGAGTGTAAAGGTGAGAGGATATTTCATATCCGTAAAGTACTTAGAGCAGTGTCTGGCCTTTAGTAGGCGTTAGTAGTGGCTGATTAAATAAATGGATAAGTGCGTACATAAGTATTAAAGGCTCGGAGGCTGTCCCTGGTGAAGCGTGTGAACTGGAATGGATTACAGCCCACTTTGTTTCCTTTCCAGCTTGCAGTTGCTACTGAGCGCATGTGTGGCACTGTGGAATTAGAACTAATCTCCCTCGACTTGGCTGCTCTTGGTAGAAGAATGTAAGGCTGTCAGAATTGTCCCAGGGAAAGAGAAGCCTTTTCAGTAGCATTTTAGGGTCAGGCTTATTTAATCTGTCTTGTTCGTATTGGTTTGTGTAGTATTTGTTGGTAACGTTTTTGGCAAAGCTGCTCGGTTAAAAAAAAGTCGATTAGCTGTAAAATAGTTGAGACACAGAGAAAAGTAGAGAGTCGTGTAAGCAGAGCACGCCTTTCCTTGACTCTCTGTCGAGAGCTTGTGTGATTCCAGCTGCTCTCTGCCTCAGACACGGTGCCCTCTGTGTGTCCCGTCATCCAAACAGGGCAGGGTCTGGAACCGTGGAGAATCTAAGGCAGTCCAGTCCAGTCATGCTTTGCTTAACAGTGGGGATGAGTTCTGAGGAGTGTGTCATGGTCAGGCAATCTCGTGATCGTGCAAAGCACCACGGAGTTCCTGAACCTAGACGGCGGAGCCTCCTACACACCTAGGCTCTACGGGACTAATCTTATGGGGCCCCCGTTGTTGACTGAAACGTCCCGGGGTAGGGCATGGCTGTACTTCCCAACTCCCGGGGCACGTAAGTGTAGCCTGTGGGGCTTTGGAAAAGAACGGAGACGCTCAAGGCCTGCTCTGGACCCACTGACTCAGAATCTCCTGGGATAGTTCCCGGCTTTAAAGACCAGACATAGTCCTCATCTGGAGACATCTCATCAGCGGTTTTTCACACTGGGTTTTCCCTCATCTGAAGAAACACGCCAAGAGACTGTGAGGATCCGTAATTAGCGTTTTAATACATTTTGCAGGACTCAGTGTTTTTCACGTTCTGTGATACTGGGATCTGCATCTTCACTGTAATGTGTTAAACCTTTAAATCTTGTCCAAAAGTCACGTCATTAAATAGAGAACCCTTATGGGAATTCCAGGCGGATTGCCATCATTCTGCTTCCGTCTCCTCACCTTTAAAATGGGGAGAGTAGCGGTAACCTAGCTTTTGGATGTGAGGATTAAATGAGATAGTTGGTGCAAAGCGGTTAGCACAGGATCTGGCACAAAGTGAGGCCTTCAATAAATTATTCTTATTATAGTAGTTTTGATTTTCCTCCGGTCGGAATAGAATTTAGTTGAAGTTAGTGACTGTGTCACGGCTGTGTCTCAGGCTGGTGTCTGCCGCCCTGAGCCAAGCCATAAAAACCCCTAGAATACCTTTTCAAAAGCCTGTCAGCCTCTTGAGGCTCCTACACTTCTTTATTTTATTTTATTTTATTTTATTTTATTTTACTGCAGTAACAGTGGATTCTAACATCATATAGCTTTCAGATGTACGTTGTAATATATTTCGAATTCTGTGTAGATTACATCGTGTTCACCACCCAAAAACTAATTATCGTCCGTCACCTCACATGGGAGCCTCATCACCCCTTTTGCTGTCTCCCCTCCCCCCTCCCCCTATGGTAACCACCAATCCAGTCTCCG
Source organism: Equus asinus (assembly GCF_041296235.1). Lineage (NCBI taxonomy): Eukaryota > Metazoa > Chordata > Mammalia > Perissodactyla > Equidae > Equus > Equus asinus. The sequence goes on along the minus strand of NC_091803.1, from coordinate 10,929,658 downwards.
TTGCTCTGTGTGTGTTTGTGATTGTTTTTATCTTCTGCTCATGAGTGAGATCACACGGTGTTTGACTTTCTCCCTCTGATTTATGTCACTTCACGTAATACCCTCAGGGTCCATCCAGGTTGTCACAAATGGCCGGGTCTCATCATTTCTTAGGGCCGAGTAGTATTCCGTTGTGTATACATACCACATCTTCTTTATCCATTCCTCCCTTGATGGGCACCTAGGTTGCTTCCAAGTTTTGGCTGTTGTGAATAATGCCGCAGTGAACCTAGGGGTGCACGGGTCTTTCTGCATTTGTGTCTTCGAGTTCTTTGGATGAATAGCCAGCAGTGGGATAGCTGGATCCTAAGGGTAGGTCTATTCTTAGTTTTCTGAGGATACTCCCTACTGCTTTCCATAGTGGCTGCACCAGTCTGCGCTCCCACCAGCAGTGCAGGAGAGTTCCCCTTCTCTCCACATCCTCTCTCCCAGGCTTGTCTCTTGTCTTGTTGATTAGAGCCATTCTGACCAGAGTAAGGTGACATCTCATTGTAGTTTTCATTTGCACTTCTCTGATGGCTAATGATGTTGAGCACCTCTCCATATGCCTGTTGGCCATCCCTGTATCTTCTTTGGAGAAGTCACTGCTCAGATCTTTTGCCCGTTTATTTAATTGGGTTGTTGATTTTTTTTTTTTGTTGCTGAGGTGTATGAGTTCTTTCTGTATTTTGGGTATTAATTAACCCCTTATCCGATATACGGTTTGCAAGTATCTTCTCCCAGGTGTTAGGTTGCGTTTTGGTTTTGTGGATGGTTTCCTTTGCCGTGCAGAAGATTTTTTTACTTTGATGTAGTCCCATTTGTTCATTTTGTATTTTGTTTCCATTGCCCAGTCAGACGTGGTACTTGAACATAGGCTGCTAAGAGTGATGTCAAAGGGCTGACTGCCTATGTTTTCTTCTAGACGTTGCATGGTTTCGGGTCTGACGTTCAAGTAAAACCCGAGGGAGGAGGCTGCAGTTCCCCGAGAGCGAGCTTGGCGGGGACCCTGCAGTCCCTGTCAGCGCACCTTGCGGCTCCGCGAAGGTCCAAAGCATGTGGGCGGGGCCCCGGGAGTTCTCCCAGGAGGGTGTCCCTGTCCCTGTCCGCAGTGCAGTGCACCGCCCGAGGGGGGGGGGGCGGGGCAGCGGCCGGGGAGCCTCTGGGCGGCGGCGCTCGCGCGCGCGCGGGCACACGCGGGGAGCGCGCGGCTGCTGGGCCGCCATCCTGGGAGGCATCTGCGAGCCGCGCCTGCCCAGAGCCGAGCCCGGCGGAGTCCGGCCGCGCTCTGCTGCTCTCTCCCGGGCCGGGCTCGTCCGTTCCCCCGGCGTCCGTGGACGCCGCTCCGTGTCCCCGCTGGGCACAGCAGCCCGGGCCCTCCACAGCCACGGCCGCTAGCCTGAGGTGGCCCTCCTGCAGCTCCCGCTCTTCCTGCTCGCGGGACACGGACGACCAGGGCGCCTGAGAAGATGATGCCATCTGGGAGAGGTACCTGGGGGCGTGGGCCTGGGGGCTGGTGGGAGGCGAGCGTGTCCCTGAGGAAGAGGCTTGTGCGCCGAGAGGTGCCCGTCAGGTCGCGGGACAGCTGTGCGGCGCGGGAAGCGGGGGGCGGGGGGGGGGTGTCTCTTCGTGCGCGTCACACGTTCATGGCACGGGCGGTGTGTGCCGGGCACCTGCCCAGGGGCCAGCCTGGGGATGCGGTGCCCGGGAGTCGGGCGCTGAAGCGGCCCCCGTGGTCTTGGCTTCTTGGAAGGACAGACGCGAAGTCCATAAGGACCCTGGTCTCGATGCGTTCTGAGGAGTGCAGGTCTCCCTCTGTTCTGAGGAGTGCAGGTCTCCCTCTTTTCGAGGCTACGTTCCGTTGGGGTTTTCCTGAAGCCTCTTGTGCCCCTGAAGCTCAGGCCGGTTCAGGGGAAGTGGCCTGTCGAGGGCCACGTGACGTTTGTGTGCAGAGCCAGTGCTTTCCAAAGCCCTGGACTGTGCGGAAGTCTACCTGTTAGGGGTGCAGTGGGGGCTGTCCGGGGAGCGTTGTGAGCACAGGTATGTGTCCCACACTTGAAAGTCTGGCAAAGAAAGCGTGAGGCTCGAGGGTGCTCCGTTCGTTGCCTCCTTCCACAGAAAGTCTGGAGAGTTGACTTTGGGCCAAGTCCTTCCTTTCCTCTGGTCGGTGCGTGTTCAGCGGTCTGGACACTTGGTGAGCAAGACTGGCAAGGTGTTTGACGTACTGGGCCTCACAGCCTAGTTGGAAAGGACAGATAGGCAGCAACTCATTACCTAGGAGATACGTAAAAAGTATTTCGTGTTGGGTGCTGAGAAATACGGCATTTACTGATAGACTTTGTGGCTTAGGCAGTGATGTTGAAGCTGAGAGCAGATGCCTACAGGAAAAGGAGGACTTGTGCGGGAGAGTGTTGGGACAGGGCAAGGGAGGAGTGTGGCCTGTCAGAGGAGCTGAAAGAGTGCCCTGGAGCCTTGGGGCCGCGTAGGGACTGTAGGCTGGGGAAAACACAAGTTTTCGGTTAAGGCTGGCGCTTTCTATAGGTTTTTGGAGACGAAGCGTGGTGATTGGGAACGTGGACTCTGGAGCCAGACTCTGTCAAATGGGTCCCAGCTCTGCCACCTACGGGCTGTGTGAACTTGGGCAAGTTACCGTACCCTTCTGTGTGTCAGTTTCCTGATCTGTCAAACGGGGATGATTATCATACACACTCCATAGGTGAGTGTAAAGGTGAGAGGATATTTCATATCCGTAAAGTACTTAGAGCAGTGTCTGGCCTTTAGTAGGCGTTAGTAGTGGCTGATTAAATAAATGGATAAGTGCGTACATAAGTATTAAAGGCTCGGAGGCTGTCCCTGGTGAAGCGTGTGAACTGGAATGGATTACAGCCCACTTTGTTTCCTTTCCAGCTTGCAGTTGCTACTGAGCGCATGTGTGGCACTGTGGAATTAGAACTAATCTCCCTCGACTTGGCTGCTCTTGGTAGAAGAATGTAAGGCTGTCAGAATTGTCCCAGGGAAAGAGAAGCCTTTTCAGTAGCATTTTAGGGTCAGGCTTATTTAATCTGTCTTGTTCGTATTGGTTTGTGTAGTATTTGTTGGTAACGTTTTTGGCAAAGCTGCTCGGTTAAAAAAAAGTCGATTAGCTGTAAAATAGTTGAGACACAGAGTAAAGTAGAGAGTCGTGTAAGCAGAGCACGCCTTTCCTTGACTCTCTGTCGAGAGCTTGTGTGATTCCAGCTGCTCTCTGCCTCAGACACGGTGCCCTCTGTGTGTCCCGTCATCCAAACAGGGCAGGGTCTGGAACCGTGGAGAATCTAAGGCAGTCCAGTCCAGTCATGCTTTGCTTAACAGTGGGGATGAGTTCTGAGGAGTGTGTCATGGTCAGGCAATCTCGTGATCGTGCAAAGCACCACGGAGTTCCTGAACCTAGACGGCGGAGCCTCCTACACACCTAGGCTCTACGGGACTAATCTTATGGGGCCCCCGTTGTTGACTGAAACGTCCCGGGGTAGGGCATGGCTGTACTTCCCAACTCCCGGGGCACGTAAGTGTAGCCTGTGGGGCTTTGGAAAAGAACGGAGACGCTCAAGGCCTGCTCTGGACCCACTGACTCAGAATCTCCTGGGATAGTTCCCGGCTTTAAAGACCAGACATAGTCCTCATCTGGAGACATCTCATCAGCGGTTTTTCACACTGGGTTTTCCCTCATCTGAAGAAACACGCCAAGAGACTGTGAGGATCCGTAATTAGCGTTTTAATACATTTTGCAGGACTCAGTGTTTTTCACGTTCTGTGATACTGGGATCTGCATCTTCACTGTAATGTGTTAAACCTTTAAATCTTGTCCAAAAGTCACGTCATTAAATAGAGAACCCTTATGGGAATTCCAGGCGGATTGCCATCATTCTGCTTCCGTCTCCTCACCTTTAAAATGGGGAGAGTAGCGGTAACCTAGCTTTTGGATGTGAGGATTAAATGAGATAGTTGGTGCAAAGCGGTTAGCACAGGATCTGGCACAAAGTGAGGCCTTCAATAAATTATTCTTATTATAGTAGTTTTGATTTTCCTCCGGTCGGAATAGAATTTAGTTGAAGTTAGTGACTGTGTCACGGCTGTGTCTCAGGCTGGTGTCTGCCGCCCTGAGCCAAGCCATAAAAACCCCTAGAATACCTTTTCAAAAGCCTGTCAGCCTCTTGAGGCTCCTACACTTCTTTATTTTATTTTATTTTATTTTATTTTATTTTACTGCAGTAACAGTGGATTCTAACATCATATAGCTTTCAGATGTACGTTGTAATATATTTCGAATTCTGTGTAGATTACATCGTGTTCACCACCCAAAAACTAATTATCGTCCGTCACCTCACATGGGAGCCTCATCACCCCTTTTGCTGTCTCCCCTCCCCCCTCCCCCTATGGTAACCACCAATCCAGTCTCCGTTGCTCTGTGTGTGTTTGTGATTGTTTTTATCTTCTGCTCATGAGTGAGATCACACGGTGTTTGACTTTCTCCCTCTGATTTATGTCACTTCACGTAATACCCTCAGGGTCCATCCAGGTTGTCACAAATGGCCGGGTCTCATCATTTCTTAGGGCCGAGTAGTATTCCGTTGTGTATACATACCACATCTTCTTTATCCATTCCTCCCTTGATGGGCACCTAGGTTGCTTCCAAGTTTTGGCTGTTGTGAATAATGCCGCAGTGAACCTAGGGGTGCACGGGTCTTTCTGCATTTGTGTCTTCGAGTTCTTTGGATGAATAGCCAGCAGTGGGATAGCTGGATCCTAACGGTAGGTCTATTCTTAGTTTTCTGAGGATACTCCCTACTGCTTTCCATAGTGGCTGCACCAGTCTGCGCTCCCACCAGCAGTGCAGGAGAGTTCCCCTTCTCTCCACATCCTCTCTCCCAGGCTTGTCTCTTGTCTTGTTGATTAGAGCCATTCTGACCAGAGTAAGGTGACATCTCATTGTAGTTTTCATTTGCACTTCTCTGATGGCTAATGATGTTGAGCACCTCTCCATATGCCTGTTGGCCATCCCTGTATCTTCTTTGGAGAAGTCACTGCTCAGATCTTTTGCCCGTTTATTTAATTGGGTTGTTGATTTTTTTTTTTTGTTGCTGAGGTGTATGAGTTCTTTCTGTATTTTGGGTATTAATTAACCCCTTATCCGATATACGGTTTGCAAGTATCTTCTCCCAGGTGTTAGGTTGCGTTTTGGTTTTGTGGATGGTTTCCTTTGCCGTGCAGAAGATTTTTTTACTTTGATGTAGTCCCATTTGTTCATTTTGTATTTTGTTTCCATTGCCCAGTCAGACGTGGTACTTGAACATAGGCTGCTAAGAGTGATGTCAAAGGGCTGACTGCCTATGTTTTCTTCTAGACGTTGCATGGTTTCGGGTCTGACGTTCAAGTAAAACCCGAGGGAGGAGGCTGCAGTTCCCCGAGAGCGAGCTTGGCGGGGACCCTGCAGTCCCTGTCAGCGCACCTTGCGGCTCCGCGAAGGTCCAAAGCATGTGGGCGGGGCCCCGGGAGTTCTCCCAGGAGGGTGTCCCTGTCCCTGTCCGCAGTGCAGTGCACCGCCCGAGGGGGGGGGGCGGGGCAGCGGCCGGGGAGCCTCTGGGCGGCGGCGCTCGCGCGCGCGCGGGCACACGCGGGGAGCGCGCGGCTGCTGGGCCGCCATCCTGGGAGGCATCTGCGAGCCGCGCCTGCCCAGAGCCGAGCCCGGCGGAGTCCGGCCGCGCTCTGCTGCTCTCTCCCGGGCCGGGCTCGTCCGTTCCCCCGGCGTCCGTGGACGCCGCTCCGTGTCCCCGCTGGGCACAGCAGCCCGGGCCCTCCACAGCCACGGCCGCTAGCCTGAGGTGGCCCTCCTGCAGCTCCCGCTCTTCCTGCTCGCGGGACACGGACGACCAGGGCGCCTGAGAAGATGATGCCATCTGGGAGAGGTACCTGGGGGCGTGGGCCTGGGGGCTGGTGGGAGGCGAGCGTGTCCCTGAGGAAGAGGCTTGTGCGCCGAGAGGTGCCCGTCAGGTCGCGGGACAGCTGTGCGGCGCGGGAAGCGGGGGGCGGGGGGGGGTGTCTCTTCGTGCGCGTCACACGTTCATGGCACGGGCGGTGTGTGCCGGGCACCTGCCCAGGGGCCAGCCTGGGGATGCGGTGCCCGGGAGTCGGGCGCTGAAGCGGCCCCCGTGGTCTTGGCTTCTTGGAAGGACAGACGCGAAGTCCATAAGGACCCTGGTCTCGATGCGTTCTGAGGAGTGCAGGTCTCCCTCTGTTCTGAGGAGTGCAGGTCTCCCTCTTTTCGAGGCTACGTTCCGTTGGGGTTTTCCTGAAGCCTCTTGTGCCCCTGAAGCTCAGGCCGGTTCAGGGGAAGTGGCCTGTCGAGGGCCACGTGACGTTTGTGTGCAGAGCCAGTGCTTTCCAAAGCCCTGGACTGTGCGGAAGTCTACCTGTTAGGGGTGCAGTGGGGGCTGTCCGGGGAGCGTTGTGAGCACAGGTATGTGTCCCACACTTGAAAGTCTGGCAAAGAAAGCGTGAGGCTCGAGGGTGCTCCGTTCGTTGCCTCCTTCCACAGAAAGTCTGGAGAGTTGACTTTGGGCCAAGTCCTTCCTTTCCTCTGGTCGGTGCGTGTTCAGCGGTCTGGACACTTGGTGAGCAAGACTGGCAAGGTGTTTGACGTACTGGGCCTCACAGCCTAGTTGGAAAGGACAGATAGGCAGCAACTCATTACCTAGGAGATACGTAAAAAGTATTTCGTGTTGGGTGCTGAGAAATACGGCATTTACTGATAGACTTTGTGGCTTAGGCAGTGATGTTGAAGCTGAGAGCAGATGCCTACAGGAAAAGGAGGACTTGTGCGGGAGAGTGTTGGGACAGGGCAAGGGAGGAGTGTGGCCTGTCAGAGGAGCTGAAAGAGTGCCCTGGAGCCTGGGGCCGCGTAGGGACTGTAGGCTGGGGAAAACACAAGTTTTCGGTTAAGGCTGGCGCTTTCTATAGGTTTTTGGAGACGAAGCGTGGTGATTGGGAACGTGGACTCTGGAGCCAGACTCTGTCAAATGGGTCCCAGCTCTGCCACCTACGGGCTGTGTGAACTTGGGCAAGTTACCGTACCCTTCTGTGTGTCAGTTTCCTGATCTGTCAAACGGGGATGATTATCAGACACACTCCATAGGTGAGTGTAAAGGTGAGAGGATATTTCATATCCGTAAAGTACTTAGAGCAGTGTCTGGCCTTTAGTAGGCGTTAGTAGTGGCTGATTAAATAAATGGATAAGTGCGTACATAAGTATTAAAGGCTCGGAGGCTGTCCCTGGTGAAGCGTGTGAACTGGAATGGATTACAGCCCACTTTGTTTCCTTTCCAGCTTGCAGTTGCTACTGAGCGCATGTGTGGCACTGTGGAATTAGAACTAATCTCCCTCGACTTGGCTGCTCTTGGTAGAAGAATGTAAGGCTGTCAGAATTGTCCCAGGGAAAGAGAAGCCTTTTCAGTAGCATTTTAGGGTCAGGCTTATTTAATCTGTCTTGTTCGTATTGGTTTGTGTAGTATTTGTTGGTAACGTTTTTGGCAAAGCTGCTCGGTTAAAAAAAAGTCGATTAGCTGTAAAATAGTTGAGACACAGAGAAAAGTAGAGAGTCGTGTAAGCAGAGCACGCCTTTCCTTGACTCTCTGTCGAGAGCTTGTGTGATTCCAGCTGCTCTCTGCCTCAGACACGGTGCCCTCTGTGTGTCCCGTCATCCAAACAGGGCAGGGTCTGGAACCGTGGAGAATCTAAGGCAGTCCAGTCCAGTCATGCTTTGCTTAACAGTGGGGATGAGTTCTGAGGAGTGTGTCATGGTCAGGCAATCTCGTGATCGTGCAAAGCACCACGGAGTTCCTGAACCTAGACGGCAGAGCCTCCTACACACCTAGGCTCTACGGGACTAATCTTATGGGGCCCCCGTTGTTGACTGAAACGTCCCGGGGTAGGGCATGGCTGTACTTCCCAACTCCCGGGGCACGTAAGTGTAGCCTGTGGGGCTTTGGAAAAGAACGGAGACGCTCAAGGCCTGCTCTGGACCCACTGACTCAGAATCTCCTGGGATAGTTCCCGGCTTTAAAGACCAGACATAGTCCTCATCTGGAGACATCTCATCAGCGGTTTTTCACACTGGGTTTTCCCTCATCTGAAGAAACACGCCAAGAGACTGTGAGGATCCGTAATTAGCGTTTTAATACATTTTGCAGGACTCAGTGTTTTTCACGTTCTGTGATACTGGGATCTGCATCTTCACTGTAATGTGTTAAACCTTTAAATCTTGTCCAAAAGTCACGTCATTAAATAGAGAACCCTTATGGGAATTCCAGGCGGATTGCCATCATTCTGCTTCCGTCTCCTCACCTTTAAAATGGGGAGAGTAGCGGTAACCTAGCTTTTGGATGTGAGGATTAAATGAGATAGTTGGTGCAAAGCGGTTAGCACAGGACCTGGCACAAAGTGAGGCCTTCAATAAATTATTCTTATTATAGTAGTTTTGATTTTCCTCCGGTCGGAATAGAATTTAGTTGAAGTTAGTGACTGTGTCACGGCTGTGTCTCAGGCTGGTGTCTGCCGCCCTGAGCCAAGCCATAAAAACCCCTAGAATACCTTTTCAAAAGCCTGTCAGCCTCTTGAGGCTCCTACACTTCTTTATTTTATTTTATTTTATTTTATTTTATTTTACTGCAGTAACAGTGGATTCTAACATCATATAGCTTTCAGATGTACGTTGTAATATATTTCGAATTCTGTGTAGATTACATCGTGTTCACCACCCAAAAACTAATTATCGTCCGTCACCTCACATGGGAGCCTCATCACCCCTTTTGCTGTCTCCCCTCCCCCCTCCCCCTATGGTAACCACCAATCCAGTCTCCGTTGCTCTGTGTGTGTTTGTGATTGTTTTTATCTTCTGCTCATGAGTGAGATCACACGGTGTTTGACTTTCTCCCTCTGATTTATGTCACTTCACGTAATACCCTCAGGGTCCATCCAGGTTGTCACAAATGGCCGGGTCTCATCATTTCTTAGGGCCGAGTAGTATTCCGTTGTGTATACATACCACATCTTCTTTATCCATTCCTCCCTTGATGGGCACCTAGGTTGCTTCCAAGTTTTGGCTGTTGTGAATAATGCCGCAGTGAACCTAGGGGTGCACGGGTCTTTCTGCATTTGTGTCTTCGAGTTCTTTGGATGAATAGCCAGCAGTGGGATAGCTGGATCCTAACGGTAGGTCTATTCTTAGTTTTCTGAGGATACTCCCTACTGCTTTCCACAGTGGCTGCACCAGTCTGCGCTCCCACCAGCAGTGCAGGAGAGTTCCCCTTCTCTCCACATCCTCTCTCCCAGGCTTGTCTCTTGTCTTGTTGATTAGAGCCATTCTGACCAGAGTAAGGTGACATCTCATTGTAGTTTTCATTTGCACTTCTCTGATGGCTAATGATGTTGAGCACCTCTCCATATGCCTGTTGGCCATCCCTGTATCTTCTTTGGAGAAGTCACTGCTCAGATCTTTTGCCCGTTTATTTAATTGGGTTGTTGATTTTTTTTTTGTTGTTGCTGAGGTGTATGAGTTCTTTCTGTATTTTGGGTATTAATTAACCCCTTATCCGATATACGGTTTGCAAGTATCTTCTCCCAGGTGTTAGGTTGCGTTTTGGTTTTGTGGATGGTTTCCTTTGCCGTGCAGAAGATTTTTTTACTTTGATGTAGTCCCATTTGCTCATTTTGTATTTTGTTTCCATTGCCCAGTCAGACGTGGTACTTGAACATAGGCTGCTAAGAGTGATGTCAAAGGGCTGACTGCCTATGTTTTCTTCTAGACGTTGCATGGTTTCGGGTCTGACGTTCAAGTAAAACCCGAGGGAGGAGGCTGCAGTTCCCCGAGAGCGAGCTTGGCGGGGACCCTGCAGTCCCTGTCAGCGCACCTTGCGGCTCCGCGAAGGTCCAAAGCATGTGGGCGGGGCCCCGGGAGTTCTCCCAGGAGGGTGTCCCTGTCCCTGTCCGCAGTGCAGTGCACCGCCCGAGGGGGGGGGCGGGGCAGCGGCCGGGGAGCCTCTGGGCGGCGGCGCTCGCGCGCGCGCGCGGGCACACGCGGGGAGCGCGCGGCTGCTGGGCCGCCATCCTGGGAGGCATCTGCGAGCCGCGCCTGCCCAGAGCCGAGCCCGGCGGAGTCCGGCCGCGCTCTGCTGCTCTCTCCCGGGCCGGGCTCGTCCGTTCCCCCGGCGTCCGTGGACGCCGCTCCGTGTCCCCGCTGGGCACAGCAGCCCGGGCCCTCCACAGCCACGGCCGCTAGCCTGAGGTGGCCCTCCTGCAGCTCCCGCTCTTCCTGCTCGCGGGACACGGACGACCAGGGCGCCTGAGAAGATGATGCCATCTGGGAGAGGTACCTGGGGGCGTGGGCCTGGGGGCTGGTGGGAGGCGAGCGTGTCCCTGAGGAAGAGGCTTGTGCGCCGAGAGGTGCCCGTCAGGTCGCGGGACAGCTGTGCGGCGCGGGAAGCGGGGGGCGGGGGGGGGTGTCTCTTCGTGCGCGTCACACGTTCATGGCACGGGCGGTGTGTGCCGGGCACCTGCCCAGGGGCCAGCCTGGGGATGCGGTGCCCGGGAGTCGGGCGCTGAAGCGGCCCCCGTGGTCTTGGCTTCTTGGAAGGACAGACGCGAAGTCCATAAGGACCCTGGTCTCGATGCGTTCTGAGGAGTGCAGGTCTCCCTCTGTTCTGAGGAGTGCAGGTCTCCCTCTTTTCGAGGCTACGTTCCGTTGGGGTTTTCCTGAAGCCTCTTGTGCCCCTGAAGCTCAGGCCGGTTCAGGGGAAGTGGCCTGTCGAGGGCCACGTGACGTTTGTGTGCAGAGCCAGTGCTTTCCAAAGCCCTGGACTGTGCGGAAGTCTACCTGTTAGGGGTGCAGTGGGGGCTGTCCGGGGAGCGTTGTGAGCACAGGTATGTGTCCCACACTTGAAAGTCTGGCAAAGAAAGCGTGAGGCTCGAGGGTGCTCCGTTCGTTGCCTCCTTCCACAGAAAGTCTGGAGAGTTGACTTTGGGCCAAGTCCTTCCTTTCCTCTGGTCGGTGCGTGTTCAGCGGTCTGGACACTTGGTGAGCAAGACTGGCAAGGTGTTTGACGTACTGGGCCTCACAGCCTAGTTGGAAAGGACAGATAGGCAGCAACTCATTACCTAGGAGATACGTAAAAAGTATTTCGTGTTGGGTGCTGAGAAATACGGCATTTACTGATAGACTTTGTGGCTTAGGCAGTGATGTTGAAGCTGAGAGCAGATGCCTACAGGAAAAGGAGGACTTGTGCGGGAGAGTGTTGGGACAGGGCAAGGGAGGAGTGTGGCCTGTCAGAGGAGCTGAAAGAGTGCCCTGGAGCCTGGGGCCGCGTAGGGACTGTAGGCTGGGGAAAACACAAGTTTTCGGTTAAGGCTGGCGCTTTCTATAGGTTTTTGGAGACGAAGCGTGGTGATTGGGAACGTGGACTCTGGAGCCAGACTCTGTCAAATGGGTCCCAGCTCTGCCACCTACGGGCTGTGTGAACTTGGGCAAGTTACCGTACCCTTCTGTGTGTCAGTTTCCTGATCTGTCAAACGGGGATGATTATCAGACACACTCCATAGGTGAGTGTAAAGGTGAGAGGATATTTCATATCCGTAAAGTACTTAGAGCAGTGTCTGGCCTTTAGTAGGCGTTAGTAGTGGCTGATTAAATAAATGGATAAGTGCGTACATAAGTATTAAAGGCTCGGAGGCTGTCCCTGGTGAAGCGTGTGAACTGGAATGGATTACAGCCCACTTTGTTTCCTTTCCAGCTTGCAGTTGCTACTGAGCGCATCTGTGGCACTGTGGAATTAGAACTAATCTCCCTCGACTTGGCTGCTCTTGGTAAAACAATCTAATGCTGTCAAAATTATCCCAGGGAAATAAAAGCCTTTTCAGTAGCATAGATCACTTGACTTTTACACCCAAAGTCCTGGACATTATTGTTGTCTCCAGTTTATATGAGGACACTGAGACTTAGATGGATGAAAGGTCTTTGCCAAGGTCACCCAGTTAGTAAAGTGTAGAATCAGTATTAGAACCTGACTTTATATCCCCATCTCTCTGCATAGTGCCGTAGGTGCTAAACAGGTTATTTCAGTTAACGTGATCATGCACAAAGTACCCTGAACTCTCTTATAATTTCTTTGTCCCTTAGAAAAGGAATCTGCTGCTGTCCTTAAGGAGTCGATAAGATCTCTGGGGTAATAGAATTCATTCTTTGTAATAGAAAATTATGAAAGGGTGAATCTGCAGGGCTAAAATGTTGAAGAATGTGTGTTCATTAAGAGTCTTTTAGTTGCAAGTGGTAGAAACTCAACTCAAAATGGCTTCAGGATAAAAGAATACATGTATTGGAACACTTAACTGATTCAGATATGGCTGGATCAAGGAGTTCAAATAATGCCATTGGGCATATGTCTCCTTTTGTTTTATTCTTGATTCTTAACCAGTCTCTCCTCAGTAAGGGAAAAGATGGGCACAGGCATCTCCAGGGTCTACACCCTACCAGCTTGTCCACCCCAGAATAAAAATTGTGTCTATTTCCCAACATCGGTTTAACAAACCTCCTGAGGTACGGTAGTTGGCCCAGGTTGGGTGGTATCTCATTCTTGGAGCCTGGGGTTGGAGTTGAGCTTCAGATAAATCACCTGGACTGATAATTTGGATGTGCTGGCTCCCTCAAAAGAAAATAGGAGGTTACTTCCAGAAGGAGTGATTAATGACATAGGCAGGCAATAAAAGAGAAAACATACTTTCACTACAGATGGAATATTTGGAGTTTCAGATTAACCCGTTTGTCCCGGTGTGATCCCTGTTGGCTTCCTGGAGGAAGTAGATCTTCCCTTTGGCCTTGATAAACATGGAGGGTATTGTGGTGAGGAGAGAAACAGGAAAGGTATTTCAGGCAGGGAGCCCCTTGTTCGCAAAGACTTAGATGTGGGAAGATGTGTGCAGGGGCACTGAGGAGAGGGTTTGCCCTCACAGAAAGGTTAGGGCTAGTGTCTCTTGATTAGGTCCCTGCTGTGTGCCCACAAGTGATCGAGCTCCTCGAAGGGCTATGGATAGTCGAGAGTCATCTCACAGTCTCTGGAGGCGGATGCTTGAGTTTTATCGTCATTTTCAAGCTGTGTGATGTTGGGCAAAATCTTCACGTTCCAGGGCTCAGTCTCCTGTTCTGAAGAATGGGAATAATAGTACCACCTCGCTGTAAGAATTAAAGCCAGTGGGGGCCGGCCCGGTGGCACGGCGGTTAAGTGCGCACCTTCTGCTTCTCGGTGGCCCGGGCTTCGCCAGTTCGGATGCCCGGTGCGGACATGGCACAGCTTGGCAAGCCATGCTGTGGTAGGCGTCCCATGTATAAAGTAGAGGAAGCTGGGCAAAGATATTAGCTCAGGGCCAGGCTTCCTCAGCAAAAAAGAGGAGGATTGGAAGCAGTTAGCTCAGGGCTAATCTTCCTCGAAAAAAAAAAAAAAAAGAAAAAAGAAGAATTAAAGCCAGTGATGCCCAGAGAGTGCTTAGCATTGTGTCTGTCACCTTAATATTCGATAAACGTATTATTTTTATTTCCCTCAGTGACATGAGGTTAGTTTGACTCCCCCCTTTCAGATGAAGGTAAGTAACACGTGTAATGTGCTCTGAATCCAGAGACATGGCCCTCCTCTTATCAGAAAGCTCTTCGTTGGGGGGAAAGACAATTAGATAGCTAAGGCAGGGCTGAATCGTGTGGAGTCTTACCTCGTCCTAACAGAGCTGTGCTCCCACCATCCCAAATCCATGTCCATGTGGGGTTTTGAGTCAGAAACACCTGCCTTTAGGTCCCACTTCTACCCTGTACTGGTTTTGTGACTCATGAGCTACTCTCATGGTGCACATTTTAGGATACGTGACATCTTTCAATATCACACAGTTAAGAAGATTCAAAGCCCAGATTTGAATGTTGGTCTTCTGATTCCAGACAGGGGAAATCACAATCTAGGAAGTTCAACTCTAGGAATCTCTAGAAATTCAAGGGCTAAAATGACACGGTAGCATCCTCCTCCATCCATAAAAGCCCTTAGGAATTCAGGTAGCTCTTGGGGAAACCAAGGCCCCTCCTTGTCTCTCCACACCCCTTGGCCTCGTTCAGTCTCTGGGCCAACAGCTGAGCGCCCACCACACGTGGACACTAGGAGGTAGGAGGCCGCCTGTTGTTCAACACATGACCCAGGACCCTCTGGCCTTCCTGGGGTCAAACGCAGCTTTTCCTGCCCATGGCATCCATCTTAGGGTCGCTCTTGATTGCAGGATGGGGTGTCAGAAGTCCACTCAGTCATTCACACACATTAACCCACTCATCTGGATTATACAGCTCTGCCATTTTGAAAGCTCTCTCATATATGTATTTTCATACCATTCTCCTGGGAACAGCAATACCTACCATCTATTGGATATTTACTGTGTGAGTCTGGCTCTCTGCTCAAGTCCTGATGTATGTAGACCCACCAGGTTGTTTAAATGTCACCTTCTCAGTATGACCTTCTTGACCACTCTATTTAAAATTGCCTGCATCCTCCACCGCCCATTAGCATCCCCAGTCTCCTTCTTTCAGTTAATTTTTCTCAGTAACAGTTACCTCTCCCTAACCTAGCATCCAACGTAATTATTCATTTCCTAGTGTCTGTCTTCTCCCACTGGGATGTAAGTTCCACACAAGCAGTTGTTTCTGTTTTGATTACTTCCATGTGCCCAGAACCAAGCCTGGAAACTGGCATTATGGATGAATGAATAAATGAGCTTAATATTCACAATATCTCTGGGAGGTCAGTTGTATTATTATCCCTTTACAGACGATGAGGCTGAAGGTTAGGGGGAGTGCTTTGTTTTCGTTTTCGTTTTTAGTCAATTTGCCCCCAATGTCACAAAACAGGAGAGACCAGAAGCGAGACCCATGGCCAGGGTCTCTGGTTCCCAGTCCCCTGCTGTCTGAGCAGCCACGCAGAGGGAAACAAGTCAGTTCAGTGGCAGTCCTGTTTCAGTCAGCACTGCTGTTTGTGCTTGCAGTGTCCATAAAAATGTTATTTTAGTCCTGACACTGATGCTTATGAATAAAATTTAGTCCTCATTCAAAAGCACATTAGCTGAAGCCATTTGGCGTCCTGTTACAACGTTAATTTTTATGGAGAAGAATACATTGGCGAGGAGTACCTCTTTCACCTTCAAACAGAACAAGCGCCTCGAAGGCCAGGCCTGGTGACGCTCCCTCTGATCATAAGGCATTCCGGCATGTTGCTGCCGCTTTACTTATGGGACCAGGGATGTAATTTTCAGATGGTGGTTTGTTTTGCCGCCGCGTTACGTCTTGGGCTTGGCAATTACATTTCATTAACAGGGAAACAATAAGCCATAAATCATTGATCAGAAACAGGTTGTTAATCGGTCTAGTTAAAGCGGCTGCCGGCTGGTAGGGCGCGGACTACAAATTGATGGATGCCTGGGCTCAAAACTTGCCCAGGTAGCCCATTAAAGCAATACTGCTAATAATTTTCACTACTATTTATTGAGTTAGATTCCTATGTGCCTGTAAGTGCTTTATCCTCACAGCAACCCTAAAAGGACTATTCCCACATTACAGATGAGGAAATTGAATTCCAAAATGGTTAAATGATTGGCGGCAGTTCGCACACCTTGCACGTGGCAGGGTTTGGACTCTGAAGCTGGTGCTCTTAGTACATTCCTCCTTCCCGAACTTCACCATTGGAGGGGGAAAGGGGACCGCATTTGAGGCCACCGGCCAAATGTCTGACTTGCACACTGCTCCCCGTGGCGGCGCCTTTCTGGGGAACAGACCTAAGGCAACCGCGAGGAGGTTTTGGGAGAAACGTAGAATTTGCAAGACTGAATTTTAATCTGTGCCTCCAAACAGCTGAAGTTGACCAGCACGGCCAGGCTGCAGGCTAATTCATCTGACTTCGTCTCCACGCCTGTCGTCCGCGAGCAGAGTGGTGGCAGCTGGGCCCGTTCACATCCTATCAACCTTGTCTGTTGGAATGACACCTGGCTGTGCTGAAGCCTTGGTTCCTGTAATTAGGAATGTAAACAACTCCAGCTTCCTCCCATCAGCGCTGGCTCTGTGCCTGCCTCCAGGTCTCCCAGCCCCAGGCTGTGCCTCCTGAAACAGGTGCCCTCCCCAAGCTGAGGCCCCATGGAACTGTGGGTGCCTTTTATTTTGGGTCTACCAGTGACCTATTGGTCCCCTTACCCTTTCTAAGGCATGACCCCAGTTAAACTCATAGTGACCTCACCTGGGTTATTTATTCCCATTTTATGGATAAGAGCATGACTTTGGGAGAGATTGAATGCATGAGCTAAGGTGACACAGCTACTTTATCTCTGGGACAGGTTTCTTTATTTAATCATCAAAAGTCCAGAGTATACATTAGTGTTCACTCTTGGTGTCGTACATTCTGTGTACAACATAAATTTGTTTGGACACATTTCTCAAGACATATACCCACCATCGTAGTATCATACAGAATAGTTTCACTGCTCTAAAAAATCTCTGTGCTCTGCCTGTTTCTCTGCCGGCCCCCCAACCCTGTGAAACACGCATCTTATTACTGTTTCCGTAGTGTTCCCTTTTCCAGAATGTCATATAGTTGGAATTATACAGTATGTAGCCTTTTCAGATTGGCTCCTTTCACTTAGTAATGTGCATTTAAGCTTCCTCCGTGTCTTTTCATGACTTAATAGCTCATTTCTTTTCAGCACAGAATAATATTCCATTGTCTGGATGTCCCACAGCTTATTTATCCATTCACCTGTGGAACGACATCTTGATTGCTTGCAGGTTTCGGCAGTTATGAATAAAGCCGCTGTAAACATCCACGTGCAGGTTTTTGTGTGGACATAAGTTTTCAGCTCCTTTGCATAAATACCAAGGAGCACAATTGCTGGGTCCTTGGTAAGAGTATGCTTAGTTTTGTGAGCAGCCGCCAAACTGTCTTCCACAGTGGCTGGACCATTTTGCATTCCCACCAGCAATGAACAAGAGTTCCTGCTGCTCCTCATCCTCGCTCGCATTTGGTGGTGTCAGTGGTCTGGATTTTGGCCAGTCTAAAAAACTTTTGAACCCAGATGTTTTGGCTCTAAATCCAGTGAACCTTCTAGTGGGATAATAATGCGTATCTAATAGGACCAGTGTGAAGATGAAATGACATCACACATGTATTAGGAAAAGGAGAATATCTAACCTTTGGCATGTGCCTGGCGCTGTGCTAAGTGACAGGTGGACTTCATCCTCACAATAACCTCGGGACTCAGGTGCTGTTACTATCTCCATTTTGCAGATAAAGACAGCAGCTCAGCGAGATTAAGTGCTGTGCCCAAGGATGTGTAGGGAGTGGCAGAGGCAGATTGAAACCCAAAGCTGCCTGATTCTGGGGTCAGTGCCTTTAACCACTGGGCTCTGCCTTGCCTCGTACATAAGATAGATGTTCAATAACAGTGTTGTTCTCCCTCAGGCACACAGCAGGATCAGTTTCCATTCATTGCAGCAAAGGATCCACTGTGATGCCAGGGTCTCCATCAGGTGGCCTGTGGTGGTCCTCCTTGTAGCTTTTGTTATAAGACCCTGCGGTCAGCTCGCCAGCACACCCCGGCAGAGCCCCGAGTCCGTGCGTGCAGAGAATACGGAAGCCCAGAGCATCACCCTCCTCACAGCTTCAGCATGCGCTCTGAATCCTCGTATCATCAATAACATTGATACCAACTAATTTAAACCCACTGAACCAGTGAACTTGGGCTGCAGATGTGTTTATGAGCAGGATACTAAGTAGCTATTTTAACTAAGTGGAACATTTCTTGCTTCAATTAATGAAAAGGTAGCAACTCTAAGGAAATATTAGGGGCATTAAGTTTTATATTGGTGCCATTTATTATATATGATTTTTAACACTTTTAATCACTTTATTCCATGTTGACAGCTACTGAGAGAAAAAGAGCTTTCCACGGTGAGTGTGACCCAGGAATTACTGTCAAGCTGAGACAGATGATTATTAGCCCCTGAGTTGCCTTGGTCTTTTGAGGAAATAGTGAGGATTTTATTAGTTTTATTAATGGCACTCGGGGAGATCAAGTTATTGATTAGCAAAGAATGAGTCCTTAACACGCACATTTCTTGGAAAGGGTAAATGAAGTAGAAGGGAATTAACATTTATTCAGCACCTACTGTGTGCCAGGTGTGTGCTGGGCTATCTACATACTGAATTAAATCTCCAAGCAGTCCTGTGAGGCTGGCTACAGTGATGTCCATTACACAGAGGAGGAAATGGAAAGACTGAGATACTTGCTCATTCAGTAAAACTTTTGCACCCTGCTAGTTCACGACGGGGCTTAGATCGTGAATACTGTAATACACTCCCTGCCCTCAGGAAGCTTCTATTCTGGTGGGGGAACTAGATATTTATGATTATTTTTGATGATTATAATAGTGAAACAAGTGCTGGGACAAGGAGAGAATGGAGGTTCTCTGGGAACCTGGAAAAGGCAAACTTCATTTAGACCTTAGGATGAGAAGTTAAGGAGGGCTTCCTGGAGGAAGTGATGTCTAAGCTGAGATCTGGATGATGACCAGGGCTCAGCCAGGCAAACAGGGGAGGTGGAAGAGGGGTGGAAGCATGTGCCAGGTAGAGGGAATAGTATGTACCAAGGCACAGTGGTAGGGCAGAACCACTAACTTCCCAAGGCTCGTGTCTCTAGTATGTGACAAAGCTAATGTCTGAATCCAGCTTTATCTGACACTTTCTATTGAAACCCAACACAAAAGGGAACCCGTGCTCTTCTTAGCCACATAATTAAAATCTCTAGTCCTCAAAGCAAGCATCCAAGTAGTCTGAGATATGCCAGCGGCTCCTAGTTCATGCCTTGGTGGTCTGACAGTGACGTCCGTGGTCCCAGAGAGTCAGCATCTTAGGGCTTTGAAGCTAGGCGTGAGAATTGTTCTTGGCTTCCTTCATGGTTTCTCACACAGCGATGTAAGGCTTCAAGGGGATGTCTCTGTAAATGTTAGGTTGTGAGGAAGGAATCCCCGGGCTCGCCAGCTCAAGCGCTTGTAAGGTGCAGGGAGCATTTTGCCTTCGCGTTGGCGTGACTGAGGGTAAAGCAGTGCCAGCAGAATGGTGGTTCTTTCTCCACTGCCTGGCTCTGTCTTGCACCCTATGTGGCCCATTCCCAGGCAGGTGCTCCCCCTTGTGGGGTGGATGGCTCTCGCCGTTGTGATTCTTCATATTGTCAGTTGAAGTCCCGACCATATACGCAGGATGGGGTGGGATGCGAGCGACAACCTAAGCTCAAATGGAAGCCCTGCCATCTGAGACCCCTGGCTCTGATTGGCCGGCTTCAGCCGACTGCTCTCCCTGGAACACTCGCTGTTGTGAAGGGAATGTGATAAGCTGGTTGGCTGAGGCCGGGCTTGGGCGCTCCACGCCAGCTGTGCAGGGGCTGCGCGTGTCCAAGACACAGTTCTGGGGTGGGGGGGGGAATGGGGCTGTAACTGAAAGGATGGGGGGTGGATCCCGGGCTCTTGTGAGACTACCTCATGCCCTAAGGATATCAGTCCTCTCTTGAAATCCCAGTGACACCCACGACAAATACCAGCCTTGGGGAAACACTGAGGGGGAGCCCCAGCTGTTTCAGGGGTCGCGTGGAAGGAAGCCAGTCTGCTCTAGAAACCCCAACACCGGTGTTCCCGTCGAAGCTGCACTTCCACGCGCTGTGACACCTCACGCACATCTTTTAGTCACTCCGGGCCTCAGCTTCCCTCTTTGTGAAATAGGAATGTTGATCCTGGGTTTGCAGTGCTATTGGTAGGATAGATGGGATACGGGACATAAAACCCCCGGTACCTGTCACACACCGTCCACGCGGTAACCGCCAGCAGATCCAGTGAGCTGCCTGGCTTTGAATCCTTCCGCTCCTCTTAGTATGTTATTCAACTCCGTTAGCTGTATGATATCTTCCTTTTTCCTATTATTACCTTATCATATTTTTCTTTTTGTTCTAGGTAGTCTTGTTTGGTATTTTTAATCTTTTAGATTTCTTTTTTCAATCTTATTATAACTTATTCTCTCTGTTTACCCATTTTATCTTATGTTATCTACATAGCTTATCATTTCGTACGATATTGTAAAGAGAACATGATATACAGTGTTTATTTTCTAGTCACCATTTTTATCTTTCTAAGACTGCCTTTGAGCGAATTTCTTCTATTAGTAAATGCAATTAAGTTGATCCTACTTATTTATTTTTTAACCAATATTCGTTTCTTTAAATATGTTATTTGTTTTTAATGCTGGGTCTAAATACTCGGTGATTATCTGTTGTAATAATGGCACTGGAACTCTAAGCTGTACCCAGATACCCCAGCAACATTTAACAATATTACATTAGAGCCCTTTGCAATTAAAAAAATAAATAAAGGTACTTTAATAGCCAAGATCTTATTTTCGTCTCGCAAAAGCTCTGCCAGGAGGAAGAGAAAAAATTAAAGTTCAGAAAAGTGCACCCTCTTGACTCAAATCGCATAGCTGAATGGTGGAAGCAGAATTCTCTTTCTTTTCTTTTGACTCAGAGCCCATTGTTCTTTCCATGTTAACATGTTCTTTTGCTTCAGGACCATGCACCTGTTGAATAAAGCCAAATCCTTGGGAACTGGACTTCACTGTTTTTTTCAGGACAATTGAAATCTCATTTCCATCAAATTTCCCAGAATGTTCTTCACTAATCAAAGACAGTGTAGAGTTCACAGCAGGCTGAGGACGTGTCAGGTATCACAGCAGATTCTTGAGAGAATTATACTATTTTCCTCCAGCTAAGAGTGTTTTACCAGGAAACAGGGCCTTGTAGAAAGATCATGACCTTTGGAGTCAAGAAGAAAGACGTTTATATCTTGGCTTTATCATTTCTTAGCTCTGTGGTGACTCGGTTAATCAAGACATTTTCCATACCAGGGACAGCAGCCCAATGTAAAGTGATTTAAGTAAATAGAGGAATTTATCAGTCTATGTATATGCAGAGTTCAAAGGTAGCATTTGCTAGGTCTCGTGTCCAGGGAGGGAAACTCAGTGATTGGCTCTGACCAGAAATCTGAGTAGCTGGCAAATCCAGGTGAATGGTGGAAGGGTGGGCCTAGGTGTTGGGGGCTATCCAGAAATAAGAGCTGTTGGACATATGCCTTTAGACAGAACACAAGAATTGGATCATTCCATGTTTCCAGAGAAAGGACTTTCGCTGCCCAAACGCATCGCTAGAGTTCCTTACTTGAAAACGAGTGACAGAAGTGTTTATTAAGGTATTTTGCACAAATAGTCTTTCTCTGCTTGTCAGGTTCCCATCAGTAAAGATTTCCGGGTAGACGAGATAGTTGACTGGTTAAGTCTCTCTCCGACAGAAGGGACAGAAATCCACCTCCAGCTGACTTAAACGAGTGTGTTGACTCACGGAACTCCCCACCAGGGATTATGCAGTATAATGTTTAAACTTTTAGGCTCTGGAACCTGACACCCTGAGTTAGAATCTTTGCTCCGCTACTTACTTATCCAAACAGTTTTCTCATCAGGAAAACAGAGACAATTATAGTGCCTACGTCATAAGGCTGCATGAGGGTTAATTGATTTAATATCAGTAAATCTCTTAGAACAGGGTCTGACACAGAGTAACTGCTAGTAAGCGTTGGCTAATTTTATCCCGCAGTAACTGGTGTTCCAACAATGCCCTGCATGAATCTGCCTCTGCCAGTTTTTGGACTGGCTCTCCTGTTGACATTGATCTCAGGCAAGCTGTCCCCTGTGCAAAGACAACCACCAGAAGCTGCAGGCTCGATGCTACCGGGTTAGCAATCCCGGCAGAAGGAATGTGTCTTTTGCTTAATATTTCCAGCAAAAGTTCTGAGGGGCCGGCTCCGTGGCTGAGTGGTTTAAGTTCGCGCGATCTGCTGCGGCGGCCCAGGGTTCGGATCCTGGGCGCGGACATGGCACCGCTCGTCAGGCTACGTTGAGGCAGCATCCCACATCCCACAACTGGAAGGACCTGCAACTAAGATATACAACTGTGTACAGGGGCGGTTTGGGGAGATAAAGCAGGAAAAAAAAAAAAAAGATTGGCATCAGTTGTTAGCCCAGGTGCCAATCATTAAAAGAAAAAAAAAGGTTCCGAGGGTGACTTTCACTGGAACTAGGTAAAATGGCCATCACTGACTGGTCACTACGGGCAGTGGAATGAACTAGACTAATGTTCCCTCTGGAGCCAAACACTGTGTTTGCTTCTCTTTCATATTGAAGGTATTTTCATCGTGACACTTGAGAGGGTAGGTTGGAAGCGGGTGAAGGGATGTCCTGGCAGTGCAGGACGAGAAATGTAGACTTTTAACCAATCCTGCTGTATTTAGCTTTATGCCACGCACTCACCTCTTTCAAGTGCCTGGTACCCCCAAGTCCCAGGCCTTCCACGTTCCTTTGGAACAAATTTGCTTGCTCCTTTTTTGTGTCTGCCAGTGTGGGTGCTTAATTCCAGCTTTTTCCATCCTGCCAAGTCAGTTTTGTCACCCACTCTTGTCCCCTCTCAAGTTCACTTTATCCGTGTATATTTACGCTACTTAACGTGTATTTACAGTCATGTTAGTGGACTTTCTGGAGAGAGAGGAGAAGAATGCACATGTTCATTCCACCTTGTAATCTTGATGCCCTACAGAAAGTTTTCTTAAGGCGGTGATTCCTGCCGTGCTGACAAATACTGTTCTCGAGTATAACGGTTTCCCTCAATAAGATGTGTTGGATAAATAGGAGAGACTATGGATTCTGCCAGCTTCCCTGAGCAGTGAGGACGCTTCTTTCTCTACCGTTGATGGGAGGCACAGCAGAACTGTGCTTTAAGAGTAGCTGGTGAAGAAACTGGTTAGTAAGTACCCTTAAAGATGCTGTGGTAAGGACAGCATTTGGTAGAGAGATGTACAATGGTTAAGATCGTGTGTCCAGTCTTATTAATCATAAATAAAGGTAAAAGAGCCCTTAAATGAGATCTGTGGGGAAACTCAACACAAGAAGCAGATGCTTAACTTCTGTGGGCACTTCTGGAAGCATCCATTTCATGAGACCTCTCATGGCCAATGTCTCTGCGTTACATATGCAACAGTGTTTCTAGGTGCCA